>NC_043713.1:69241464-69324017 GCF_006229205.1 Suricata suricatta
AAAAAAACCCACTTCAGGTTGATGTGAGTTCATGGAGTTAATAGGCACAAAATGCTTGGTGTTTGGTCAGGGCTCAATAAATGGTAGTTACTATATTTGGGGAAAAGGAGAAAGCCATGGAGAGATTTTAAGAGTTGGTTCTGACAAGTGTGAAATTGTGTTTTACCAGTATAACTTAGGCAGGCAGCAATAGGGGAAGGGCACGAGGGGCAGCCAGACTCATCGGCTGCTGCAATATCTTGGAATATTTGCCTCTGTGCGCGGGGACCATATTACCATCTTTAAGAGTCTGACATTAAAAATGCAAAACAAAAGAGAAAAATTCCCAAAATGATTCCTATCCACGCAGTCTCTGCCTTCCAGCACCCCACGATTATGTCCTTGGGGACATAATCCAGGTTGGCTGCAAGTACTAACTCCTAGGTAGGTGACCCCACTGCCTGCCACCTGATAGGAGTAACATCTTGACTAGCCCCTCCCAGCCTGTCAGCTGCAGCCAATCAGAAGGCGCCAGGCTAGCTGTGTGGTGTGGCTGCAGCTGGAGCTGAGCAGAGCCTGGCATTGGAAGAGTTGACCAGTTTTACCTTGTGTGTTTGGGCAGTTACCAACCAGGTCCCTTGAAGAGTAACTTGAAGGGAGAATTGCAGGGTCTTCAGATATTCAGACTAAGGGGGATGGAGAGGACTGCACCAGGTCTGTGCGGCAACAAGTTCTGTGAATAAAAGCAGCCATTCGTTTGCCCGTGAGTGTTTCCTCAGCTCCTACCATATATGTGAGGCAGTGGTTTAGGTGCTTGAGAGCAAGATCCCAGAGTAAATAAAACAAAAGTCCCTGACCTCGAGGAACTTGTGAAGACGGTAGTAAGTACTGTAAAATATAAAAGTATCATAAGGGCGATGTAGAATGGGAGGGGATACACTTTTAGGATGATCTGGGAAGGCAAAAATCTAAATAAAATGCCTGAGGGAACATGTACAAATGTGGGAGAAGAGCACTGGAGACAGCAAATCAACCGGGGAGCATGCTTGGTCTGTTCAAGGAACTGCAAAAGGTCAGTATGTAAATTTCATTCAAATTGCTTCTCAGTGAAATGCAAACACAAAGCTATCAGCTGACAGTGAGAAGGGAGAAGACACTGGAAGTTTAAGATGTTATGACTCATCTATGACCTTGGAAGTTGTTTATGAATTAGGAATTTTCTAGAACACTTTTCAAGCAAAGTCCTCCCAGAAGGAAATGTAAAGATCAGGTCTCCATCACTGCAAGAGGGCAAGGTACAATAGAGACTTCTTTAAAAAAATTTTTTTAATGTTTATTTTTGAGAGAGAGAGAGAGAAAAATGCAAGCAGGCTCCAGGTTCTGAGATGTCAGCATAGAGCCTGACCCGGGGCTCAAACCTGCAAACTGTGAGACCACGGCCTAAGCCAGAGTTGGACACTTAACAGACTGAGCCACCCAGGTGCCCCCCAACAGAGGATTCTTTTTTTTTTTTAAATGTTTTTATTTATTTTTGATACAGAGAGAGACAGAGCATGAGAGGGGGAGGGGCAGATAGAGAAGGAGACACAGAACCCGAAGCAGGCTCCAGGCTCTGAGCTAGCTGTCAGCACAGAGCCCAACGGGGGGCTCAAACTCCACGAACGTGAGTTCTGACCTGAGCTGAAGTCGGAGCCTTAACCGACTGAGTCACCCAGGCACCCCAACAGAGGATTCTTAAATCAGCTTGGATCAGTCCTCTAATTCTCAGGAAGCCTTACCAACACTGAGATTCTGTAATGAGAGATGCTAAAGAAATAACACATAATAGATGATTAGCCTCTCCCTTCTAAACAAAGAAAATGTGTAGGAGTGCGCTTCTCAATTAACTGTGAAACCTAACAAGCAGAAACATTCCTGTGAGGCAGAATGCTCCCCAAATATTAAGACTACATGGATGGAATTCTGTGTTGTAGAAGCCCAAGAATTGGAAAAAGCCATGCAGGGACACTGGACACTGAAAAACATCCTCAGAAATTAGGATTCTTCCTGGAACATGTCAGTGTTTGAGAGCCATGTTTTCAGTCATTCTCTCACTAGTTGCCACCATCTCACTAGAGGACTGAGAATAGAAGACTCATGGCCTAACTTCATTTACAGCCAGGAGGATATCTGATAAAAGGCAAGACTTTTTTTTTTTACAGCAAATGCATGTACTCCACTGCATTTACACTCTCCCTAGTAGTCTCATTAGCAAGTGAAGCTCTTATTCCAAATAGGTTAATATTTGAAACATCTTATGACTTGAATTTATAACTGCTCCCCACCCCTCACCAAATGAGAAAGTAAGCTGCACTATTTAAAAATCACACCTAAGATACTTGCTCTGCAACCCTACCCCACCTAAGTGGGTATGACTCAGATCTGAATGAGTATTGGGTGTTTCCAAATACCAAATTCCCTCAAAGGGATGATTTGCTGCCACTGAGTAAATTTTAAAAGATTCATTGCAGGCTCAGGTCACCCAAAGGTGGAGGCCAATACTTGTTCTGAGCACAGGACAGTCCTCAGAAAGTGGTGAAACCTCATAATATTATAGGTAAAATTTTAAAATTTTACCAAGTCGTAAGAATAAAATAACAGTGGCACCTGACTGGCTCAGTTGGAAAAAGTGCTATTCTTGATATTGGGGTTTCTAAGGTTGAGCCCCATGTTGGGTGTAGAGCTTACTTAATAATAAAATCATAAAAAAAAGAGAATAGAATAACAGCCTTAAGAGTTATTTGAAAGATTTTCCAAAAAAATTTATTTTCATAAATTAACACACATAACAGTGGGAATTTAGAGTCACAAACTACCAAACAGAAAAGGAACTGCAGGGGCATCATGTATACCAATGTTACCAAAAATGTACAAATTTCACTGAACTATTGACCATGATAATATATAAACACTTCAGGCAGCTATTTACTGGCCCAGACCAGCCCAAGGAGATGCTGAGGACTCTTGCCAAGAATTCAAATCCAACTCAGCACCAAGGAGGGGCTTGTGAAGACACACAATGAATAAGCGTCAAATCTGAGAATATGCTGTGCTAGATGGCGGGCTATATGGGGACCCTTACTTTATAATCAAATTAGCGTTAGCTGCTCAATTTGTGGTTAGATGATCTCAAACTTTGATTTTTGTAAAATTAAGTCTTCCTCCGCAGCCAGTTTTTAATATCAAGAAGTGCAGTTGTGATAAGGAGCCCTTCCTTTGCATCAATCCAGGAAAGGCTACTCCATACCTCTGGCCAATTATTTAGACTTTGGATACAGCCGCCCACACCAAATGTGGTATTTAAGAGGTCCTTTCCATGATACCTGGGGAAAAGCTTCCAGTAACAAAACAAAAACAAAACAGGGAATTAAAAGAAAGCACCAACTGCATACTTCTCCCTCAGGTAATGGGAGAAAAAGCATCACTGACTAAAAGTTGGTCTTTCGCGGATCTTAATGTACGTGGTGTTAGGAGATGGAATCCCAGCCTGGGGACCAAGTGCTGGCTATGCTTTCCCTTGGGCTGCACCAGAGCCTTGGCGCTCGCTGCCTCCCCTGTCCTGCACACTTCATGCTGCTCTTGGTCTAGTAGACAGGGAGTGAGCCCTGGGGGGAGGGATCGCACCCAGATGTTAGGATCTGGAATTCACCTCAGTTTGGCTCTGGCACCCAGGCAAAAGACCCTTTCAGGCAAAACTGTGACAAAATGTCATGATTTTCACAGCTCTTAAAGGAGCACTGAGTTTTGGGATTCACAGCATGAGTTTCTAAGCTCTTCAGGCTCCAAGTAAGGCAAACACTACATGTCTTTCCACTGTACCTCCCTCTGCTGTAGCTCTTAGAGTAAGGTCAGTAAGGAAAAGTGGACATAATCTGTTTTAACAGGTGTGATGAGGTACATTTAAACTAATGAAGAAAATAAAGCTGGAAAGGTGACCAAAAGAGAAGAGAAGAAAGGGGACAGGAAGTAGATGAGGGGCAAATATACCTATAAAGATGAAAAAAAAACCCCCACAAAACTATAGTTGAAGTTTCAGTGAAAAGCTGATAGGCAGAACCCTGATTGGACCTGAGATTTCTCCTC
Organism: Suricata suricatta; assembly: GCF_006229205.1. Lineage (NCBI taxonomy): Eukaryota > Metazoa > Chordata > Mammalia > Carnivora > Herpestidae > Suricata > Suricata suricatta. Next base: position 69,245,566 of record NC_043713.1, read on the forward strand.
TTTCCCATATTAAGAACACTAAACCTCTGGAGTTGACTTATAGCTGAGTAAATCATAGTTAACTGTAACTTCTCATCATTTGGGGTGGGAAGTGCCCATAATCAGAAATTGTACCAAACCCCACCCCAGAAGTAGACCTCCTGTAACTCTGGGTAAGTGGTGCGTCAGCAGCTAACGCCTCCCATCGTGGGCAGGTTCCACAGGCTCTGAGGACCACAGATAGCCTTGCAGCTGGCCAGGCTAATGGTGAAAATGAATGCAAAGACAGGTGTGGCTGAGCACGGCTAGAACTTGATGTATCAACTTCAGGTAAGTAATTTCAAGTTTGCAATGGGGGACCCTTCTTATCTTTGGAGCAGGGAAAGGCCCTGAGCCAGAGGACAGGCCAAGAATTTCAAGGATAGACAAGGCTGCCTCAGAGCTGCTTCTCTTCCACACTGCCAGGACAAGGAGGGAGCCCAGGCCTCCACTTCCTCCATGGCTCTAATGTTCCGAATCACTGCTCCTGGCTCTTACAAATACCATGCCTATGTATAAGGGCAAACTTGACATTTGTATCTCGGTAATGACCGTGATGCCACAGCTGTGCCTGTTCAACTTCAGTCTGCCAGATGAAATGGGCTGCCGCACTGCTGACTAGTCTACACCAGCAACGGAGCTGGCAAACAGGACTCTGCTGAGTTGTTGGGAGTTTGCAAGCTGTCCGGCAGCACTCCCTAAAAATGTTTGTCAGAGGGTGCAATGCAATACTAACCCCCATTCCCTTAGGCGAAAAGACAGAGAGAAGCATTTAGTGTCTAAGGACTCTGTCCTAGGAAGGGAGAGGTACTGAGGTGAAACACAGGTCGTGTCTATACAGTCTAGGCAAAGCAGATGTAGAACGGTGGAATCTGTTTCACATTCCAAGCCAGTATGGAAACGTGGCTCTCTTCAATGCTATTTGGTCATGGCCTTAGAAGCCTCTATGGGTTACCAGTGTGTATTTCACTTACTAAATGCTATGTCTGAGCCAATGGGCATAGAAGACAGATGTGGCACTTTTTTTTTTCCTTGCTCATGTCAGTTCTTCAGCTTCAGTGTGGCATAGACTGTCAACCTGCAAAGGAAAGGCACATAGAGACCCCCTGACCCCACCCCATCTCCCCACCCAGTCACAATTGGGGAGACAAAGGAACCCTAGGAGACACACCAGGACAGCACCACTCACTCGTCTCTAACAGACTGACCTGACAATATCTCTGGAGCTCTGACAGTCTCCTTGGGTGGCTGCTTCCTAGCAGTGGCTTCTAGGAAAATGGGAAGAGGTGACCAGTGTCCTGAGGCTGGTTGTTGCATCCCACTCACCAGCCAAGGAATGTTAATTCTCTGATTTTTTGTAATGAGAGCAAGAGGGAAAGAAAGATAAAACACAGGGAAGGTGGTGGTGGTGGGGTGGGTAGTAGAGCAGGGCAAGGGCACATAGGAGTTAAGTAGAAAAAGAACGACACCTCTGGGCCTGGCCGACCCACCCAGCATCCTTCTGCCCAGAGACTCAAGGAGGCACAGATGAAGGAACCTTGCCAACTCTGGCACTCTAAAAAATTTCCAGTAGGTTTGACAAAGGAGGCTAGAATACGATGGTGTCCTCAGAGGGCTGGCCGTGGAATTTCGTAATCCCCTGCAAGGATGCATCATTGGGTCGAACCACATGCCATCTCACTCCCCACTCTTGGACAAGTTGCTCTGACAGCTGCAAACTCTCTGAAACGGCCTTTATCACCACCTGAGCTGTCGTACACAACTTTGTTACAGACTACCACTTTAGATAAAACCCACTAAAACCAAACCCAACCTTCACATTTTTTTCAATGAGTGGGAGGAAAACTTGCTCTTACTTCCATCATTAAAATAAACAGATCTACTTAGTGGGTAAGAATGAGAATGCAGATGAAAAAGTACTCCCTCTAATGAGTTACTCTGGAAGGTGGAGATGGGGAAGGGGCTGCTTCAAACACATAACGGGAAAATATCTCTCCATTGTCCCATACCATGCATTGATATACTGAGTCAAATGCCTGTCATATAGTCTGAAAACGTTGTCTTTCTCCTTGATGTCTTAAAATTTTGTTTTTAAAATCACATTTAAAGGCTCCAAACATGCAGCAATAATACAAAAAAAAAAAAAAAAAAAGAAAAGAAATAAAAACAAATGAAAGTAACACCACAACATTAAAAGTGCAACTTACTTTGAATGGGGCCTGGACGGGCTCCTCTGGCACTAGTGACCCACAGTCACAGAGGGGAGAAAATGATGGGGAAAAGCCACACACGCCCACGCCCACACACTACCACACACACACACGCACGCACGCACACACAATTCTGGGCAGACAGACTCAAAGGATTAGGAAACACAACAGCTCATCTTTCCTCAACTACTGAAATTAGCTGGTGAGACCACAAAGGACAGGACACCAGGTTCTCCTCCCTAGGCCACGTCTCTACATAATCTTGGTCTAGCACCACCGTAAACAACGCAGAACTTTCACACGGACGTGCAAATGCTATGAGTCCTTGGAATCCTAGTGTTACTGAAGGTATGCTGAGTCCTCCTCCTATGGATGGCGAGTGGGAGGAGGAGGCCAGATGGTTTTCAGGATCATTTCCAGGAGAAGGAGAGCATTCCTGAGGTTCAGTACTCAGCAGTAGAAGTAGAGGACCTTTCTTCACCAATTCCTAAAAAGGTTGCACCTTAAAATAGGTAAAATCCATGGACTGCATTTTGGGTCGTTTGGGCGGTAGGGCAAAATTAGGCAACCTCTTCCAAGGAGCCTGGAAAATCTAAAATTGAGACCCCTAAACCAAATTGCTTCTCAACAACCAGATGATCGCTCCTGCTCCTCCTCTTCCTTGGCAAAAAAGGTCTCCAATTCCATTAGTTTCTGTATCAACAGAGCATCCAGCTCTCGACTTTGCAGAGCTGCCTTCTGGGCCCTGGTAAAGCTGCCTGCCACCTTGACCTTACCACGAGCTCTCCTCTTTCGTGGGACTGTAAAATCCTGAAATTCTAGAACTCGTTTTCTCTTCTGTTGGCTGATTGAGATTAGTGTACCATTTCGTTCCTTAGGTTCCTCAAAGATGGTCTCCAAACACCTGAGGGTGGAGCACAAAAAAGAATCACTGATACAATGACTCACATAGCCCATCTCCTGGGTCATCAACCCTTCTGGTCAACTGAGGCTGAAACAACTAGCGACTACTTACTCGACTGCTTTCTCTGGCCAGTATCTTTTTTTTGTATGAAGAAATATATTTATGGATACGTAATATATGAACACCCAGTGAAAAACCTGAAACTGAGCAAAAGGAATAAAAGACTAGCCCTTGTAGGCAACACCAACCAATTTTTTATGTATTCATAAAGTCATTCAATCAGAGACATGCACAGATAAGCATGTATTACCAGAGGTCAGCCCTTTTGTGTAAAGGGACAGATAGGAAACATTTTAAAATTAATGAGCACATAGGACTCAATTATATTTTTTGTTTTTAAACAACCCTCTAAAAATATAGAAACCATTTTTCTTTTTCTCACAGACAATAACAAAAAAGGAAAGAAAGGAAACAGGCCAATCACTGAAAGTGGCCTATAGTCTGCTGACCCCATGGCATATATCCCCCACGTTGGTTTTCTTCCTATACTCAACTGGTAGCAAACTACATATACTGTCTTAGAACACTGTGCCTCTCTGACCTGTCAATAACTTTTAAGGTTATTCTAATTCAGTAAACAGGTATCTGATTCCTTTTAATGGCTACAGTGTATTCCATTATAAGGTTGAATCATAATTTAAACAATTTAAGTTGTTTCCAAGTGTTTCCTATTATTTAGCAATGCTACAATGAATAATCTCGTACAAATGTCTTAGGGCAAAGGTTCACCTTACAGGATAAAATCCTAGAACTCTCCTGCTACAACCTGGACACAACAGGAATTTAATAAATGTTCCCTGTCTTGAACTGAATTCAGACTCAAAGGTAGCCAAGTGAAACTCTGTCTATACTGGGATTTGGAATCATATCTGAAGATCAATGGTTACCAGTCCTGGAGAAGACAGTGGGTTTTTGCTAAAAACACAAGTACAAACTGAAAGGAAATGATGTTTTTTGTACCCACCTAACTCAACACACATTTCTGTCCCACCCTACAGGAACTAAAAATATCAATTCTAGTTATTTCCAATAACTTCCTTTCTGAAGTGAATGGATTAGAGATTTACATCGATTATTTCAGAAGCCCTCCCAGTCTATTTACGCTTACTCATGAACCTACCTGTTTGCAGGAGGAGACTTATAATTCTTGTTGGTATATATTTCTTCTAAACTAAACTCCTTTTTCTTTAACCTGAAAAGAGAATAAAATAAATTCTTCTTGCTCTCTTAAGAGAGGTAAGATTGGCTTCCCAACTCAATAGGTCCATTTTCTTTCAGCCTCTCTGGATTGATTTTTTTTTTTTTAAGTTTGTTTATTTTTCAAAGAGAGCAAGAGAGTGCGAGCATGCACAAGCAGGAGAGGGGCAGAGAGAAAAGGAGACCAAGGATCCCAAGTGGGCTCTGCACCAACAGCAGAGAGCCTGATGTGGGGCTTGAACCCACGAATCGCGAGATCATAATTTGAGCCAAAGCCAGACACGTAAACTGATTGAGAGACCCAGGTACCCATGCAATGAGTTTTTGATACGTCTCATGAGCAAAACACATACTAGATTTTCTTTTCTAGGATGCCAATCTTCGGCTGTATGAAATTTAGTCCATTTATCCTCACTGGCAATGATACAGCCGTAATTATATCTACTATCATATTTTACAGTTTCTTTTATCTTTTCAATATTTCTTTTCTTCTCCTTAACTGACTGCTCACTTTCTCTTTTATCCCCCTTTCCTGGCTTGGAAATTATATACTCCTCTTTGAATGGCTGGCAAGAATTTTAAGAAGTTTACTTAACTTGGAAACTGGAGCACATCAATATTTTTATCCTTTTCCCATACATAGGTCCGTGGAACTTTTAATTCCAATCAATACCATCTCATATATTACTAATGATCTACTTTGTCTTTTTGATTTTGTCGTTTGTTTGGTGAAGAAACCACGTCGTTTGACCTGTGGTTTCCCCAGTTTAGATTATGATTACACCCACAAAATATCATCTAACCCATTCCTCTGACCCAAATATAAGGAAAATACTATAGGTATTTCCTACAGATTGATAATTAGATATAGAGGCATAATCAGATTTAGGTGTTTTGATAGAAAGATTTCAATTTTCTTATTATTACTTAATGTTTATTTACTTTTGAGAGACATAGTGTGGGCGGGAGAGGGGCAGAGAAAGAGGGAGACGCAGAATCCAAAGCAGGCTCCAGGTTCTGAGCAGTAAGCACAGAGCCTGATGTGGGGCCTGAACCCATAAACCATAAGATCATGACCTGAGCCTTAGTTGGATGGTTAACCGACTGAGCCACCTACACACCTGGATAGGAAGAGTCTTAGATGGTTGTGTATGCTTTCATCATGAGGGGCAGGAAACCTGTTGCTGACCTTTTAAAAATATGACCAGCCACTGAAGAATCATACTTACAGATAGTCTGGCACTCCTTCTCAATTTATTTGGTAGAATTCGTTTATCTAAATTGAAACTTCATGCTCATCAATTACTTAGTAACCCTGTGGTACACTCTGCACAAAACAGCTCATGCTTGTTTCTTTCTCTTTATTTACTCATTTCCAAACAATTACTAGGTTCTCTAATCTCATCCAAATATGGCCAACATGTTGTTTTAAAAGTATCATTATATACTCTTCCATTGAAACAGATTTCTTGTGCTTCAATCTGTTGTAGTTATTATTCCTTCTGCTTCATCTGTGGCCAGTGGGAGTTCCAAATTGGTTTCTGAGTCTCTTGGACATGATTTTAGTAGTCTTTGAGAGCTTCATCACTTTCTGGTAGACAAGATATTCTATACTCACCTTATGCATTTCCTGCTATAGACCTCTGATCAGTTTATTCACTGTTGCTATGATGTGGAAGATAATAGATTCAACCCTCAGGTCACCACACTCATCTCAGTAGAAACTTATTATGATAACTTTTATATTAACTATTTTTTTTAAATTTAAATGTTTTATTTATTTTTGATACAGAGAGAGACAGAGCATGAGAGGGGGAGGGTCAGAGAGAGAAGGAGACACAGAACCAGAAGCAGGCTCCAAGCTCTGAACTAGCTGTCAGCACAGAGCCCAACGCGGGGCTCAAACCTACGAACGTGAGATCTGACCTGAGCCAAGTCGGAGGCTCGGCCGGCTGAGCCACCCAGGCACCCCTTATATTAACTATTAATAGTATTAATTTATCACCACAAAGTTTCTATGTTTTAACCTTGTTTCATTCAGATAAGAGCAGATTCTGCAGAGCACGTTAATTAACTTTTTGGCATTACGTTTTAATTTCTTTCTCAAAATCTTGACTGAGATTTGGTTTAGTTCAATTCCAATTCAGCAGAGAACATGCTTATGGAAAATATACATAAATAATAAGAAGCATACAATTTTTTTTCATAGCAATTTAGCACTGGCATTCCAAAAGAGGAAACTACTTTCATTCTTTTTTTTTTTTTTTTTAGTGTTTTATTTATTTTTGATACAGAGAGAGACGGAGCATGAGAGGGGGAGTGGCAGAGAGAGAAGGAGACACAGAACCGAAAGCAGGCTCCAGGCTCTGAGCTAGATGTCAGCACAGAGCCTGACATGGGGCTTGAACCCACGAACGTGAGATCTGACCTGAGCCGAAGCCGGAGGTTTAACCGACTGAGCCACCCAGGCACCCCACTACTTTCATTCTTAAAAGTAGCAACTGCTACATTAAAAGTTGTTGAGAGAAAGATGAGCCTCCCAACAGTCATTCTCACTTGCAAATCAGAAGAGTATGTATCTACATTGTTTCCGGGCTGAGGTGGAGGTCTCCAAGCAGAGCTCAGATTCTGGAATTCCTGGCCTCTCAACAAACTTTTGGCTTCTTCAGCGAGGCTACACTCACTGGAATGGAACAGTCTGCCTCAAAAGCACAGACACTTTCTGTGCAGGGTCCACCTTGCCTAGAGTGGTTTTGGAGAAAGTCTTCCATCTTGTGGGTCCTCTCCCTCATTACTTGATCTGTTTTTACACTTCCATCATGAGGAAGGCAGTTTCAGAACTAACATTGAAAACTCCCTGCATAAGGTGGGTCTTGAGCCAGAAATGTGCAGATATACACACTAAGCAGAATACAGCAACAAATTTTGAAGGTATCTGTTTTCTGGCCTAGAAAATGACCAGAGGATACTTAATACCTAAGATGACCAAACTGCTTCCTGAGTAACAATGGCTTTTACACTCCCAGGTAGAGAGAACAAATCTATAAATAGGGCCAAAGAAAAAACACCAGGCATTTGGGAATGGGTTCAAATTCTGTTTCTGAGCAACCACGTCTCTCATTTACAATTGCTTATAGAAGACATGGCTGCAGAAGTGGTCTCTATAAAACATAGAAGTCTTGAGGAAGTTCTATTCCCCTGAAACCTCCACAATTTCATACAAATGGCAGCACTCTACAGACAATTTCAGCTCTAGTGTAACATTATCTAAAGACACTGATTACACATATATAAAGCAGTGCATCTTGGCTTGTGTGAGCTGTGTTTTTAATTTGAGAGAGAGAGAGAGAGAGCGAGCGAGTGAGCGAGAGTGAGAGAACATGTGAGTAGAAGAGAATCTTAAGCAGGCTCCACACTTGGTGCAGAGCCCAACACAGGGCTCAGTCCCACAACCCTGGGATTTTGACTTGAGCCGAAATCAGGAGTCTGCCTGAAATTCTCTCTACCTCTCTCTCTGCTCCTCATCCGCTTCTGCATTCTCACTCTCTCAAAATAAATAAATAAGCTTAAAAAAATAAATTTCCTATGGGCAGGGGCGGTCAGTTGGCTGGCTTAGTCAGTGTAGCATGTGACTCTTGATCTTGGGGCTGAGTTTGAGCCCCACACTAAAGTTGGAGTTTACTTAAAAAAATAAAATTCCTATCATTTCCTCAAGTATTCTTACAGACTGATTTGCTTCTACTTAAATCTGATTCATTTGGCATTTCTTCTGGCAAAAGGTCTAAGGTACAAATCCAAATTTATTACTCTTAAAATGGCTACCAGCTGCCCCAATAGCACTTTGCTGAACAGTCCATCTTTTTACCACTGATTTGAGGGGACATCTTTGTTACACCCTAAATTTCTCTATGTGTTCATGTCTATTTCTGTACTTTCTATTTTGTTTTACCAATTTGTATGTTTCTGCCGTGGTATCACACTGTTCTATTTACTTAGACTTTATACACACACACATATGTAGAGAGAGAGAGACAGACAGACAGACAAAGAATCTGAAGCAGGCTCCAGGCTCTGAGCTGTCAGTGCAGAGCCCAATGTGGGGCTCGAACCCATGAACCATGAGACTATGACCTGATCTGAAATCAGAATCTTAACCAACTGAGCCATCCAGGTGCCCCTGACTTTACGATATATTTTAATGTCTCTTAGGATTAACTCATCTCTCATTTCGCTACTTTTTTTAAAAATTTATTTTTGAGAGACAGAGAGATGGGGGGGTGGTCAGAGAAAGAGGGAGACAAAGAATCCGAAGCAGGCTCCAGGCTCCGAGCTAGTGGTCAGCACAGAACCTGACGCGGAGCTCAAACACACAAACCATGAGATCATGACTTGAGCCAGAGCCAGATGCTCAATTGACTGAGCCACCCAGGCGCCCCATCATTTCACTACTTTTCTGAATCTTCCTGACTATTCTTGCTTCTTTATTTTTCCATGTTAACTCTGTGACTGTATGAAACACAAACCTTTCCATTTATTCAAATCTCTTCTCTCTTGGTCAAGTGAATATATTCACTGTTTGCTGACATGTGTCAGTTATCATATTATAACTTCTTAGCTCAAAATGTACACTCCAGTACCTGCACTGTGAAAATGGAATCCTGAACTCTTGAAGCATTTCTTCTTTACAGTAAGTATGGTGCTAAAATCTTGGACAGAAGAAGACATTGAGGGAACACTGCTAGGAGGAAAGGAGTTTCTCTTCCTGGTTCTGGTGAACTTTCCCCCCACATCACTGGTATATGTTTGTTGGGGTGCCAAGGAAGGGTCATTTGGAGGGGGCTCCTCCCTAGCTGTGTGGCCATAGCATGTAGTCCCTCAGTGCTCTGGCAACCCTAGCCTGGTGATCATACCACATGCTTCCTGAAACATGTAGGGCACTCTAGGCCATAAGCTTGTACCCCAATTTCCTGAGGTCTGTTTCCTGTCGCCCTTAGGAGGAAATACCCATCCTCCAGGCCTTACATCCACAGCGGCACCCCTACTTCTCCTGCATGCCTGTCTGCCTGAGCTGGTCTGCACCCTAGAAGCTGGTTGCTATTACCTGCTTGCCTAGTTCTGACTTTAGGAACCCAACCATCCAATGGGCTGCAACCATACCCTCAACAACAAAGTCAAAACGCCAACCTAGAGGAGGTGGCCCCCCTTCCAAGTGTGTCCTACCTTTAGTTTGTACTTTCTCTCAGTCTTAGGGTACCCTTCAGAATACTCTGTACATCTCTATGGTTACTCTATTTTACATTAAAGATTCCTTATTTGGGGAGCCTGGGTGGCCCAGTCAGTTAAGTGTCTGACTCTTGGTTTCAGCTCAGGTCATGATCTCGTGGTTTGTGGGTCTGAGCTCTGCAGTGGGCTCCACACTGGCAATGCAGAGTCTGCTCCCTCTGCCCCTCCCTTCCCTCAAAATAAATAAATAAATAAATAAACTTAAAAACATTATTAAGGGGCACCTTAATAATTAAAACATTATTAAGATGGCTCAGTCAGTTAAACATCTAACTTCAGCTCAAGTTTGTGAATTTGAGCCCTGTGTCAGCACAGAGCTCACTTCCGATCCTCTGTCTCCCTCTCTCTGCTCCTGCCCTGCTGATTCTCTCTTTCTCTGAAAACAAACATTTATTAAAAATTTTTTAAATTTATTTTTGAAAGATAGAGAGAGACAGCATGACCAAGGGAGGGTCAGACAGAGAGGGAGGTACAGAATCTAAAGCAGGCTCCAGGCTCTGAGCTAGCTGTCAGCACAGAGCCCGACATGGGGCTCGAATCCATGAACCGTGAGATTATGACCTGAGCCGAAGCCAGACGCTCAACCGACTGCGCTACCCAGGCGCCCCTATAAAAAAGTTTTTAAAAAATTATTTAAAAAACTCTGCTATTTAAAATACTGTGTAGTTTGGGGGACCTGGGTGGCTCAGTCGGTTGAACATCTAACTCTTCATTTCAGCTCAGGTCATGATCCCAGGGTTGTGGGACTGAGCCCTGTGTAAGGCTCTGTGCTGAGTGTGGAGCCTACTTAAGATTCTCTTTCTCTCTCTCTCTCTCTCTCACTGTTTCTCCCTCTGCCCTCTCCCTTGCTCACACTCTCTAAAATAAAATTTAAAAATAAAATAGGGGTTCCTGGGTGGCTCAGTCGGTTAAGCGTCCGGCTTCGGCTCAGGTCATGATCTCACAGTTTGTGGGTTTGGGACCCGTGTTGGGCTCTGTGCTGACAGGCAGCTCAGAGCCTGGAGCCTGCTTCAGATTCTGTATCTCCCTCTCTCTCTGACCCTCCCCTGCTCGTGCTCTTTCTCTCAAAAAAAAAAAAAAAACAAAAAAAACAAAAAAAAACAAACCCAACCATGTAGTTTGTCTCCTGATTGGGCCCTGACTGACACATGAACTCCCAGAGCTAAATAAGGTTGCTACTAAATACCCTAGACCAGTGGTATTCGCTAGTGCACTAGAAGACATGCCACAGACTACACGAAATCCTATTTTTAGGGGAATCAGTCTCGCAGTCTTTAACTTCCTAGAAGTCCTATGTTTGAACATTCATGCAGGTTTCTCCAATTTCCACAAAATCTTGGGAGGGATGTTATGCTGTTATTTTTTAAGTAGGCTTCACACCCAGTGCGGAGCCCAAAGCAGGGCTTGAACTCATGACCTTGAGATTAAGACCTAAGTTGAGACCAAGAGTCAGATGCTTAACCAACGGAATCACCCAGGTGCCCCTCCCACAAATTCTTTCAGAGCAGCACCTATACATCCTGAATTCTGCTTTGGTATATGAAACAAATAACTAATCTTGCTAAGCTCTGGTTAGTAAGTAATGAAATTACTGTAAACATGTAGTGGACTTGTCTTTCCCCATTACATATAGTTCCCCATTATATATGAGAGGAGGAGTGGCCTCAGAAATAGCGTACTTTGGCTGGTATCAGAATATTCAGATTTCAAACATGTTGTGGAATGGGTTTGTCAGAGTGACTTTGCCTCATTCACCTCCTGATTATCATCAAACAATCCCCCCTGGCTCTACTTATGAAAGAGAGCTTCAAATACCAACACAGGCTGTTCATGTATTTAATTGTACCCAATGTTTTTTTCCAAACTATTCTCAATTCTCATTGACAGTCTGTTATCATTTAGAAAGAAAATTTCCACTCAATAGCCAATCCTTCTTTTTTAAAACCTGTAACTGAGGGGCACCTGGGTGGCTTAGTTGGTTAAGCTCCGACTTAGGCTTAGGTCACGATCTCACCCCATGTCGGGCTCTGTGCTGACAGCTCAGAGCCGGAAGCCTGCTTTGGATTCTGTGTTTCCCTCTCTGCGCCTCCCCAGCTTGTACTTTGTCTCTAAAATAAACAAACATTAAAAAAAATTAAAAACAAATAACCGAAATGTTTACTAGGACCATCAAACATTTGAAGGTGAAGTGTATAAAACCCACAGACAAACATTTTAAAGTAATTTCCTCTAGTTAAGGGATAAGCTTTTAACAAACTTTATAAATAAATATTTAATTCAATTATTTAATCCTTATATTATTTCATCTTATAAAAAAACTTCTACTCCTGTTAACAGCAGCAAAAATTATGATACTGCCATGCCAGTTGGTTTCACAATATACTTTTCTCCTACATTAAATACTGAAGCAATCCTAAGATTTACATAAATTAATAGCTTTATTTCTGATTTTTATTTGACTCTTAATTATTCCTAAAGGTCCAGTGAGAGTCTGTTTTATGTAGGAACACACATTTACTGAAGCAATACCATGCTTTCTATCATACGTTTCACTTTGTAGTTTATTATTATAGCTACACATTAAGTTGGTTTGTTACAAATTCAGTAATGAGAAACACATTATCAGATTGTTTAAATAATGCATTATTAAAATGGATAAATATTTGTTACATATGATTTTAATTTTGACTTATGGCATTCACAAATCTACCTTAATGTGTTCCATAGTGTCTCAAAGGTTTTATACGATTTTAATTTTTTTAATGTTTTTAATTTATTTTTGAGAGAGAGAGAGCGTGAGCAGGGAAGGGTCAGAGAGAGAGGAAGACACAGAATCCAAAGACAGGCTCCAGGCTCTGAGCTAGCTGTCAGCACAGAGCCTGACGCAGGGCTCGAACCCACAAACCATGAGATCATGACCTGAGCCGAAGTCAGACGCTTAACTGACTGAGCCACCCAGGCGCCCCTTATATGATTTTCTTAAAGGTACAAATCAACATTTACTTGAGTTGAAAAACAAAAGTTAGGAATAATGATTTGGCTGATGGGCTTGAATAACAAAAATTGCTTTTGCCAACTAAGTTAATAGGTCAAGGAGTGGGGGGATGTGGAAAATGGGTGAAGGGGAGTAGGAGATACAGGCCTCCAGTTATGGAATAAGTCACAAGAATAAAAAGTATAGCACAGGGAATATAGTTCATGACACTATAATAGCACTGTATTGGGACAGATGGTAGCTACACTTGTGAGCACAACATAATGTACAGACCCACCAAATCACTATGTTGTATACCTGAAACTAATGTAACATTGTGTCAAGTATATGTATTTTAAAAGTTTTTATTTATTTTGAGAGAGAGTGTGAGTGGGGGAGGGGCAGAGAGAGGAGAGAGAGAATCCTAAACAGCTTTCACACTGCTAGTGCGAAGCCTGACTCAGGGCTAAACTCATGAACCACGAGATCATGATCTGAGCTGAAATCAAGAGTCAGATGTTTAACCAGGTGCCCCCACTGTGTCAAGGACATTAAAAAAAAAGAAAGAAAAATGTTACATGTCAAGGCTTTTTGATAAATATAATGCATTAAATCTATAACTTGAAGATTTTTTGACAAAAGAGTATCTGAATAAATATCAAAAGGTATCTTAGACAAAAGTTTATTAAAAATCTTATTCAATCCCTTTCACTATATTAGATTAAATAAAGTATCTCTAAGTGAAAGACCAACATACAAATTATTAGGCATTTGAAAGTTACTGGTTAGATCTTTTTGGTGTACTGCCCATACAATGAGATACTTCCTGCTTCAATGCCTGGTAACAGAACCTATGTGAGTAAGCACTTCTCAATCCTTTGCTTTCAAAAATATTAGGTGATAAATCATTAAAAATAATTTTTTGATAGATCACTGTGTGATTTTTTGGCATCACACTTGAAAGAAGTTCAAAGGATTGAAAGTCATTACTATGTTAAAACTTTCTCCACTTCCAACTACTTACTTATATATCTGATTCTGAATCCTATTTCATTCACTAGTAATAAGTACTATTCAACCTAGGATATCTGAAATATTTTAAACATTTCTTTTATAAAGAGTTGGTAGGATGACCAAGAAAAGAAGTGGGAGATAAGAATCTATTAAGACAAAACCATGTGGGAAAAGTGGAACGTCAATTACGGTCACAGTAATAGTAACTACTGCATTTGTGTTGGTGAACCAGTACAATAGGTGCTGGTACACATATTTTCCTTTTTTCTTTTTTCTTTAAGTAGGCTCTATGCCCAATATGGGGCTTAAATTTACAACCCTGAGATCAAGAGTTGCAGGCTCTACCAACTAAGTCAATCAGGTACCCCTACATTTTTTACTCAATTGGACTGTACAGTAATCTTAAGTGTTGGGAATTCTTATTTACATTTTACAGATGTGTTCTTGACACTCAGGAAATTTCAATAACTTACCCTGGGGTTACTTACAGGACCACTGTTAGGATTTCATTTGCCAAACAGAAATGAAGAAGTGAAATCCACCACAAGAAAATATAACTCTGGAGATCTTTTAAAAATATTTATAATTCCATAGTGTGTTTGTGTAATACATATTACAGAAAATACATACTTTGGTAATTTTTTTCTTTCCACTTCTCTTTATAGGGTTAGTAATTATCTCTGTCATAGCATGGATTTGGCATTTTCTTAAAAAAAAAAAAATTAAAACTTCTTTCCCCCATGCCTTCAGGTCCCTCTTCAACTTTGCACACAGAATGCTGTGAGCTCTGTGCTGACAGCTAGCTCAGAGCCTAGAGCCTGCTTCGGATTCTGTGTCTTCATCTCTCTCTGACCCTCTCCTACTCTGTCTCTCTCTGGCACTCAAAAAAAAAAAAATAAAATAAAAAGAATGCTGTGAGCACCTGTGCAAGAGAAACTACCTGTGCCTTTACTGATACCATGACCTAACACAGGTGTCATAACCACTCAGCCTTGGTAACCTCATCTAATCCTGGGGATGACAATAGTGCCTACCTCTCAACATCGCTGGGGAATGACCAGACTACGTATGCAAAGGAACAGCATAGTATCTGACAAAGTGAGCTTGATAAAAATGATTAAGAATGTATTACAGTATCCCTGGCACATAAATCTCTGGTCACATTACCAATTAGTTCTTTTGGGTAACTTCCTAGAAGTATGATAAATAGCTCAGAGTATATAACCATTTAAAGGCTCATTATAGGGGTGCTTGGGTGGCTCAGTTGGTTAAGTGTCCAACTTTGGTTCAGGTCATTATCTCATTGTTTGTGAGTCTGAGCCCCGTGTCAGGCTCTATGCTGATAGTATGGAGCCTGGAGTCTGCTTTGGATTCTGCGTCTCCTTCTTTCTCTGGCCCATTCCCACTTGTGCTCTCTTTCTGCCTCTCAAAAATAAATAAAAATGTAAAAAAAAAATTTTTTTTAAGGCTCATTATATTGTCCCAAACAATTTCCCAAAAATATGAACCTATGTGTATTAGAGAAGGAACTCACCTTTTGGGTCGAGGAAGGCCCATGGGGGTAAGATTAGGGTCTGGTTTAGGAATGGTTTTCCGGATACGAATTTGTGAGACTTTCTTTGGTCTCTTCTCTGGCTCAGCCTATTTTTAAGGGTTAAGAAAAAAGATGGTCAAGTTATAAGACATTTTAAATACATGAAGTCTCTTAACACTCAAGATTTGCTTCTTTAGTTTACAGAAGACTCTAATAAGTAGTTTATGACAAAGCCCCCTTTACTCCTACTGACTGTTTTCAGCAACTGCTCCCTTTATACTATTGGAAGAGAATCACCCATTGAGCTCAGATATTGAGATTAACAATGTGAAAGCTTATCAACTGCTAGAGACAGAGTTTGCAAAACTGAAGAACATCATTGTTCACTCATCTTTAAATGTATGAAGCACCTCATTGGTCTAATTCACTCTCTAAACCCTGTTAAATTCTATCATCAAGAAAAAAGGATCTAGAAAACAATGCAGATTAAGAGACCCAGAGTAGCCTTTGGTGGCCAAGGAGAAATACTCCTGTCTTGGTAATCTCTAGCACTCACCTAAAGCTAAACAATGACAAGCAAAGACACTCAGAGGCCTGTGTACCCATCATGTGATCTGTGGTCCTCAGCAGACACATCCAGTACCACTGCTAAATCACAAGCATTTTACATTTACCTCCTTCTGTTCCGGAGGGCTGCTCTGTGGATGGGGGCATGCTGCTGCCACATCATCTAGCTCATCAAATCCAGGAACCGGGAACTCGGAGGCTGAAAGCAGGAGTTTGCTGACAGCTGAGTCTGTTACTAAGCAAGACTTTGGTACCAAGGCAGGGAATGGAGGCTCTAGTCTAGCCCTATGGAGAGAAAAACAGAGAAAGAAAATATGATATGGGTTTCATTTTCTACCTCGGCACATTCAATTTCTTAACATCAGATGAAGGTTGAAGATCTTCCCTTTTTCCAGCAATGACATTTCCAGTCAACCTGTTTTCTAGTTACTTCTGGTCATAGCCTGGGTCTACATGTGTAAAAACGTGTAATAATGCAATCAGTTTCATTGGTGTGAAGCAGTTTTATAAGGAAAAATGTAAAAAAGACTTTTTGGAGGAAAAACATTTAATGAACTGAACAAATGAACTGTGCTCAGATGAGATCAACTCCATCTAGGAAATAAAGTTTGCTGTATTATCAAGAAATAGCTTGAGAGAGAACCTGTGGTACAATGAGCTGGCTAGTGTTTTTGACTTTTTTTTATAACTAGTATTGACTATTCATCCTTAGTTGCTACTTACGACAAAACATTCCTGAATCTTGGACCAGGTTTAGGAGAACAAGACGTCAGAATCATGCTACACCAGACCATACCATCTGCTAGCATGCTCTCTCAGGTGCTCTGCTTGCTTGCCGCATTCACGTTCCTCTTTCTCTCACACATACACATGTGCGTGCACGTGTATGCATGTGCACATGTACACACACACACACACACACACACACACACACACACACACACACTGCAAGCCCTTATGTACCAGGCACTGCTGGAGACTTACCTCATCTGACTGCCATTGGTGTTATAAGTGGCCTCCATGCCTAGAAGAGGCACATATGGTAACATGGTGTGGCTGAAGTGAAGCAAAAGTAAGGAAATAATAGGTTAGGGAGGTAGAACAACAGGAAAGTTTTGATGCCCTGGCACATGATGTTCAGTAAGGCCCTAGGAAGATAAGAAATGTCAGTCATGGGGCGCCTAGGTGGCGCAGTCAGTTAAGCATCCGGCTTCGGCTCAGGTCATGATCTCACAGTTCATGGGTTCCAGCCCCGCGTCGGGCTCTGTGCTGACAGCTAGCTCAGAGCCTGGAGCCTGCTTCAGATTCTGTATCTTCCTCTCTTTCTCTGACCCTCCCCTGCTCGCAATCTCCTCTCAAAAATAAATTAAAAAAAAAAAAGAGAGAGAAATGTCAGTCATTCAGAAAGAAGCCTCCAACTGCAGTCATGAGAATTGCATTTATGTTCCTATCACTGGAATGGAGGCAGGCTGACAGGAAGACTATTTTCTAACATATAGAAAGAAGGTAAAGAGAGAAATAAAGAAAAGACATTAAGAGAAAGGAGGGAATAAGAATGACTTGGAGTCTTATATCTTCTAATGAAGTTGTTGAATACATATATTAGAGATTTTAAAAATAATTTACAAATTAAAAAATTTTGTATTAAATTTAAATTTTTTGTATTATTCATATCTATATTAATACTATTAAAAATTTTTTTTTCACAGAGCCCAATGCAGCGCTTGAACTCACAAACTGTGAGATCATGACCTGAGCCAAAGTCAGATGCTTAACCAACTGAGCCACCCATGCACCCCTTTATTAATGCCATTAAAATAAAATCTAATTTCTATATCCTTACAGAAAAAACTCTTTAAAGTTTATTTATTTTGAGAGAAAGTGAGTGAGCGGGGGTAGGGGAGGAACAGAGAGAGGGGGAGAGAGAATCCCAAGCAGGCTCCATGCGGTCAGTGCAGAGGCCAATGTGGGGCTCAAACTCATTAACTGTGAGATCATGATCTGAACTGAAATCAAGAGGCAGACACTTAACCAACTGAGCCACCCAGGTGTCCCAAAACTCTTTTCTTTAAAGCCAAGTTCCACATAATACATGGTTACATAGAAGAAAACTGTTAACAGGGTTAGCTTTTTTTAATTTTTAATGTTTCATTTATTTTTGAGAGAGAGAGAGACAGGGGAGGGTCAGAGAGAGGGGGAGACATAGAATCTGAAAACAGACTTCAGGCTCTGAGCTAGCTGTCAGCACAGAGCCTAACACAGGGCTTGAACCCATGAACCATGAGATCATGACCTGAGCCAAAGCTGGATGCTCAACCAGCTGAGCCACCCAGGCACCCCTAGGGTTAGCCCCTTTGTAATCAAGCTTTTATTTTTATTGCTGAAGCAATGGGATTCATCACTTATAACTACATCAATATGTGATGTTGGAGAGCTTTTTGTGCCTCTCAAGTCAAACCTGCATCAGTTTCTACTGAATTTGGAACTCAGTACAGGTTTAGTCAGCGAGGCATTTGTATGAAGACCATAATACAATCCATCTCCTCTTAGAAGTAGATTTGTTCATAGGTCTAGGAAACACCGATAATTCAGACTTTTAGAATGTTTAGCACCAACTCAGGATTCCTTGAGGGGTGCTGATAAAAGGAAACATGCAGGTTGGTATACTGGAAAAGCAGCTGAACAAATCAGAAATCAGGAGACCTTGGGTCTAGATCTAGCTCAGCTGACATACTAACCAGCTGAGTGATCTGGGTTAGAAAAAGCTACATGTCTCAGGCTCATCATCTATTAAAATAGCAAAAAAAGAGCCCAGTTCAACCTGTATCATAGAATGCTGAAGGTTCACATATGAAAATTCTACGGTGGAGTGCCTGGCTGCCTTTGTCAGTAGAGCATGTGACTCTTGATCTTAGGGTCCTTGAGTTGGAGCCCCATGTTGGGTGTAGGTTACTTAAATATATAAAACTTAAAAAAAATTCTATGGAGGGCTCCTGGGTGGCTCAGTTGTTAACCACCTGATTTCAGCTCAGGTCATGATATCACGGTTTGTGAGTTTGAGTCCTACATCGGATGAACTTGAGCCCTGTTTTGGGTGAACTCGTGCCCCAATTTGGTGAGCACGAGCCCCACTCTGAGTGAGCTCCACTCCTCTCTCTCCCTCCCTCAGCCCCCCTGGGATTCTCTCTTTTTCTGTCTCTTGCTCACTTGTGCTCCCCACCCGCCCACCCCCGCCAAATCTATGGAAACATAATTTAGTATTTGTTAAGTTCTGCTTTCTTGGGCTACCCAATTTATCATGCTTAACATTTTTTTTAGGTTTATTTATTTGGGGGGGGGAGAGAGAGAGCAAGCGAGCACAAGGGAGGAAAGAACAGCGAGAGGGAGGGAGGAAGGGAGGGGGAGGGGGGGAAGAGGAGAGAGAGAGAAACAGAGAGACAGAGAGAGAGAATCCCAAGCAGGCTCTGCACTGTCAGCACAGGGCTCTATGTAGGGCTTGAAATCATGAACCGTGGAAACATGACCTGAGCTGAAGTCAAGAGTTGGATGCTTAACCAACTGAGTCATGCAGTCATGTTTAACATTTCTAAAAATGTGTTTAGAAAAACAGGAAAGTTCTAAACTCAAAGCCAAGGCATGTGTTGCTAAGGCATTTCCAGAGCCAAGAAGGAGGAAAAGTCCCTACAAACACCCAAGCCCCCACATTCCACTTGAATTAAAATTTTAAAAATTAGTAAATAAAATACTAGACACAGGTAGTAAAGGGGAGAGAAACTCTTCCACACTGGGATAACAAAAGTCAGGAGGGAAAGAGTTCTAGAAGAAGTAAAAGAGCCACACATTTTTACAGGGTGAAATGAAGAACTAGTCTATACTCTAACATCAG
This sequence comes from Suricata suricatta, assembly GCF_006229205.1. Classification (NCBI taxonomy): domain Eukaryota; kingdom Metazoa; phylum Chordata; class Mammalia; order Carnivora; family Herpestidae; genus Suricata; species Suricata suricatta. The sequence continues at coordinate 69,265,213 of NC_043713.1, forward strand.
GCATGAACATAGTTTAAAGAAGGTAACATGTTTTAAAGTTGCATGTCACACACTGAGCAGAGCGTGATTATGAGATTATAGAGGTATACTGACATACTAGACAAAAATCAAAACAGTATACCCTCATTTAAAACAATTTGATTCAAATGTATTTTTTTGTGGCTGCATTATAAGAACATTTTTCTATTAACTATAGGATAAGTACTTATAATAGCATTAGTCTTTCAATTTCAATCAGCCATGTTGAGGTTCTGAGGTGTTTTTCTGAAGCCCTTTTTATTTATTTAGGTTTCTGCTAAGATGTTCTGGGAACTTTGCTACACGTGCCAGGCAGCTTTACAGTGACACAGAAGGATTCTACGTAAGAGACTGCACAGAAACAACAAGAACAAGGCTTCTCCCAGGCTGTTTGGAATTTTAAGGCTTTAAGGGTGTTGAATTTTTAAACTATATCAATGATAAGGGCTAACTTAAAAAAATTTAAGTTTCTGTTTATTTGAGGGATTACAAACAGGAAGATTTACCTATGATGTCTAAAGCAGATCTTTAGGGATATAACTCAATAATTTTTTTCCTATTATTTCTAATAAGAAGGTAAAATGATATTGAAATTATTTTCAACTATTCTAAGTGGCCAAATGACTCTTCTCCCATTCACTTAAAATTCTATAAATTGTACAACTATAGTATGTAAATGCCAATCTTTGAAGCCTTTCTGCTCCAGAGAGATATCCAGAGCGTCATGAACTAGATTTGGTGATACCTACATAATTACTTTATTTACTTTAAAAGTACTTATTTTGTGCCCTACTTATACACAAAACACTGAATTAGGTGCTGGCATTTCCAGCCCTCAACTTTCCTCAGAAGTTGGAAAGCAAACACGGGACATTTGCAAAGAACAGGACATGGATTTTACCTGTTTGTGGTGCTCAGAGTTGGCTGCCGCTTGCTGTGAGTGGAATGAAGAGTAGAGACTTCAAAGGGGCAGGTAGAAGGCCCATGCTGGCTCCAAATGGATAGCACTCGGCCCACCGAGTAGGGCAGAGAACAGAAGACCTTGTCTGCTATGGAGGCTGGAGATCTTAACCCTTTTAAGCCCTGTGTAAACTGGGTCATGAAGAGCCTCTGCATTGTAGGCATATGACTGGAGAAGCTCCGTTTTTTTGTCCAGATTCGGTAACATCCAGGAGAACAAAGTGCTAGAAGCGTGTGAAGGCCAAGGACAGAGCAGCCTGCTCTGGTCTGGACTATGGCGGTGCCTCCATAGTCTTGGAGAGGACCTGGAGGCTGTGAAGGAGCCTGGGCATATGTCTGACCATGGGGGCCAGTGTCTTCCCTGAATGTGGCCATCCCAGGGCAACTGTGGGATAAGAAGAAAGAAAAGGTCCATTTGGGAGGTTGAGACAGGCACCTGGGGGCCTCTCCTAAGGTGAGCCTGGCTGGAGCACAGTGCTCAGGAAAAGTCCTTGGGGACTCAGTCATGCACTCAGAGCCTGATTTCATGTGAAAAGATATTGGGAAATTTTCGGAACCAAATAGCAGTGACGGCACCTTGTTGCTCAAATCTATGAAGCTCATTTTGATGGCTTCTAGTGAATAAAGTGTCAAGGGCTTACTGTTAGGCCTCTTATCCCATCCACCGGCTGCCAAATATGGATTCAGCTGTGTTGTACTGTATGAAAATCCATCCAGAAACCTTTTGTATCTGAGTCGCTTGTAGCTTTTAGCCACTGGAAGAAGTTCAGAGGAACATCGCCGATATCTTAGTTTCTGGGTCTTTGTGGCTGGGACCAGTCTGGAGGCAAGAATGGACAGCTTGTTGAGTAAGGCTGATTCTTTGGTAGGCTTCCTAACATTCAGGCTCCTCAAGGGATGGCACGGAATAACCTTCTGCTTTGGTATGTGGCTCATTAAGCTCCTGGTTGGTACTGTTTCAGGTTCCAATTGTGCAGGTGCAGACACAGCACATGAACTAAGAAATCTGTGTGCTTTTGTGGGGATGGTTTCAGAGGAACTCTTTAAAAAGGCAGAACTTCTGATTTTACTTATTTTTTTCCCAATGTTGACTTGCTCCTGATAGGAAATTTTCTTACATGTTCGATGGGGCTGCTTCTTTAAGGGAAGCACTCTTTTCTGATATGAAGTGTTCCCAAAGGCACCATGTATTTCATCACATCCAGCAGAGTTGGGGTCTTGTGCTTTCTGAGGGGCACCACAAAGGCAAGGATCTGTGCATGACACCATGTCTGTTTTTAATAGATGGCACAAGCTTTCCTCCGGATTTTCCAGCTTCTGAAACTGTGCAGCAGTGCCGTCCTTGTCCAGCTTTGCTAGGGTGATTTCCTTCATCATGGTGGACTCACCTTTGCAATCCTTATCTTGGTTCTTGTCTTGCATTTCATATGACAACATATTCGATGATACACATTGTTCCAATACTGTGTGTGCTTCTTTTTGATGTACATATTCCTCTTCATTTTGCAACATGTAGTCCAAAGCCCTCTGGCTTAGTTGCTCTTCAGTATCACTAAGCATGCTCTGGGATTTAGAGTGGGTCTGAGAAGTCTCTCCCCCTTTATTATTGTGACCAGCTTCTCTGGTACTTTCCCCAGACACTTCCCTGACAGTTAAGTAACTCAGAAGTCCCCTCTGATGTTCTTTAGTTTCTTCTCCTTTCAACTTAGTTTCTGTTTCCATTGTCAAAGGCAAATTTTGCATACTGCTGTCTATTATTCTGAGTCCACTAGAATTACTCCCATCCCCTGGTGCTTCTTCCTTCGCCTCAAGCAGGACTGTGCAGTGCTCTACATTTTCACAAAGGATTTTATCATCTTTTGGTTTAAAAAGATTTTTCAGCTCAGTTTCTCCACTATTAACATTACTTCCTGAGTTTTCTTGAGAAAACAGATCCAAAGGCATTGTCTCAATGGATCTCAGGCTCCCTAGAGGAACAGGGTTCTCATCTGGGCATCTAGAAGACAGTAACTCTTCTGAGGAAATTCTGAAGGTATTTTCCTTGTCAAACTCAGAATTTATTTCCAGTCTTGATCCTTCAACTATTTCTTGTGTTTCTTTCAGGGATGCTTCTTTAACTTGCTGTTCATGATGAATATAATCTAAGGACACATTTATACTATCCAATGTTTTTGTATTTGGCTCATGATCTGCAATAGATGCTATCTTACTGGCACAAGAGTCTGGATACACTTCCACTTCACAATCTTTTAATGATCTGCATATTTTCTCTTCACATGATTTTTTAATTTCCAGAGGCTCCAGTATAGAGGAAGTAGCACCTGGAAAATCTGAGTCCTGGTCAATCATTCCAATAAATGCAGCATTCAGTTCTCCTCTCTGAGGCAGAGTACTCACTGAGGTATCCTGTAATGTCAGTCTATCTTGTCCTGCACCACCATCAGGAGTACTAGATGCTCTTAAGTCCAACATGCTTTCTGTAGACTTATTACTACAGTCTGTGTAGACAATGTCTACAATACCATCTCTGGACTCCTCACAACCAGAAATATGTCCAAAGTCTCCTTTCAAATCGCCTTTCTTTGAACTACCATTAGACAATGGGTTGTTACTGCCTGAACCAACTAACAGATCTTTTTGATTGTGGCTTACCTCTGTGTTAGGTTCTGTGACAGTCTCTCTCTCGTCACCATGTAGTGTCTCCTTAACTGGTTTATCTTCACTTCTGTTTTGGTTACTCTGGGAGTCAAGAACTTTATCTCCTTTTTGATCAAGAGTTTCAACCGCTTGGCTCATATTTTTGAAACTGGAGAATGTAACAGGAGGAGACTGGTCCAAAGATTGTTCAGGGCTTGGAATGTTTGCAGATAAGTTTAGTTGTGGTGTGGAACAGTCAGAGATGTTATACTCGCAAAACACAGTCTCTTCAGGTACATCCCGTTCCTTTCTTTTCAGACCTTCCACATGGGGTTGGGTGTGATTGGTGGTGGGAATGTTTTTGTCTGAAGCTTCACTATTTAACATGTCTTCTGACAAATCGTTTCTGATCTTATTTCCTGGAAGGCTGCCTTTAGTTTCTCCCCCAGCAAGTTCACTTTCTTCCGATGTGTGGGTGCTACTTTCCATGGAGTCTTCTCTTCTTTGGGAGTGGTCACTGCTGTGCTGAAATGCATCTTCATATTTGGTTATTAAAGAGTTTTCAACTTCTGGGATGATTCTGCTGGACTCAAATGCAGCACAAGTAGAACAAATGCTCTTTTCTGGTGCATTTTTATTTACACAATGACAGCTAGAGAGATCCTGAGATTGAACACTTTGACATTCCATAGCAGAGACCTCTTGAGGCAAGGCTGCTGCTTCTTTCTTACTTGAGAAAAGGCTGGAATGTAGATCTATAATTCCTGAATCAGCCATTTTGTCTTTTCTTTCTAGGCTTCCTGGTTTGATGTTTAAGGTGGGATTGTTTAAAGAGGCACCACAGGTTTTGTCACCTGATGGAGAGAGGTCTTTCATTTTTATTTTGATGGGAATGGTCTGGGAATCAGCAATGATGTCTGCTCCATCCTCTAATGGAGGGTGATGGCTCTGTTGGGAATCCTCGCTTGTTGCTAAAGGCATCTCTTTGTTAGCTGGCAACTTCGCGTGGTCTTGAGAATTAATGGGCACTTGATTTAAAGCACATTCACTTTCTATTTTGTTTATAACCAGTTCATTGGTACGAGGAAGTTCATTCATCTCACAGGCAGTATTCTGCTCATCTAAATGTGAACTATCATCCAGGGGGGTCTGCACAATTTGCTCTGACTCAGGTCTGTAATCAAATTCTAGGGATAGTGGGAGCTGAGCAATATCTTTCTTGGGCTTTGATACCTCATCCATAGGACTTATCTGGTCCTCTGGCGTTAAACTCACAAGGGATTTTCTTTCATTCAGAAATTCATTATATGATGCTTCATTTAACTGGGTGTTGTCTTCCAGATTTTTCTGGGTGCAGATTAAGGAGTTAGAGTCTTTACTGTAAATCTTTTCAGTTACCATATTGGGCTCTATAGTGGTTGTCTGTTCTGGCTCTTCAATCTGCATTGAGGAGGAAAAACTGCTCTCTTCAGAGTGTCTGCCTGGATGGCTCATATCAGTAGAAGTTTCTCTATGGTCCTCATGGTTTGTCAAGCCACCTTGAGTGTCTAAAGTGATTTTCAAATCATTTTTTTTTAACATTACTTCTGTGGCTTCGGTGAAAGAACTGGGCACTAAAGAATCAGGGCTGTCTGTATGGATACTGCCTTGAATGCAACAGTTACCATGAATATTCACTTTTAGGGAGGCAACAGTCTCTTTCTCACCAGAATAATGACCATTAGCATCCTCTTCTGGTTGCCTGGCATTAACAAGAAAGAGTTCCCCTCTTTCACTCTGGAGGTTCAAAAACTGTTCATTTTCTCTTCTAGTAGCCAAATTCTTGCTTTGATCACCACCATCAAAACAGGAATTGTCTGTCTTCTTAGCAGATCCCTTCAGCAAGCCAGCACCCTCAAAACCACGTACTTCTAAGGATGTTGCTCTTGATTCTGGACCAGACAAACTTGATGAGAAATATGAAATGTCAGAACTTTTTTCCAAGGGTTCTACAAAAACTGCATTTCTTGTGCCCCTGGGACTGCCATGGGCTATACTGTGGTTTTCATTATGGTGGCCAAGAATTTGTTGGTGATTGTCATCTGCTTCACAGACAAGGTTTAACTTAGACAACTCTTCCTTTTCATTGTCCACTTTGGAAATGGCACTGTTCCCTGGTAATAATGACAACCAAGAAGGACAAGTTTTTAGTTCTTCACATTCTTTTTCTTTAGAAGATGCTTCTGTTAATCCAGGATCCACCAAGGTTAAAGGCTCTTGGGAGACTAATGTGTTGGTTTCTGAAACCTCACCACTGGTCATGAGTTTGTCTACTTCTGGGTATTCGCTGCACCCAGCTGAGAGACCTTTACTCACATTGCCATTCTTGTGTCCTTCATTATAATCCGTCTTAGTCTCACTGACCTTCATACCTTGTACTTCTTCAGTAGACATAAGCAGAGTTCCAGTTGTAATTTGTACATTCCCTTCTGCCCAAGAGAAATAAATCCAAATAAGTATACAATCATAAAAAAAAAATGTGCTATATACTTCATGAATTTAATCACGCAACCAACAGTGACAAAAAAGACCCAACTAAAAAAGCAAATTACAAAGTTAGTGCACTGCATCTTTTTTTTTTTTTTATGCAGAGTATGGCACAGGGCCAAGAGTACACTTGGCAGAAAAGAGCTAATTTTGAACTAATACCCTTCTCTTAGTATTACTTATTTAAACATACTTACATATCTTGATAATTAAATACAATATGGAGATATATATGCAATCCAGAGTCTTAAGAAGCTTCCATTCTAAAACATTAATAAAGCAGACCCACAATAATAGCTTATATTATTCAATGACCATCTTATTACTTGAATACTAAATTAATCATAAATTACCTCTTTGGAAATAGAACAGATATACATAAAACCTATGTTAAAGAGATTAATATGTAAGTTGAGTATTAGTTTTGAACTAAATTACTTATAGTAACTGCTTCCCTACAAGGCTGGTCATGAGCTGGTAATTATTGAAGCTGAGTGACAGATACATGTGGGTTTAGTGTACTCTCCACTTCTCAATAAATTAAAAACTTTCTATTATGAAACATTAAAAAACAAACAAAATAAACCTTTCTAAGAATGTAAATGCAATCCATAAAGAAGTTTTACTGTATAGAGTTTCTCTGAAATCCTAGGTATAAGATGCATTATGAAGTTCCCTGAACTTGTTAAACTACAAAAAAAATTTTCTTCCTTATGCTTTTTAGAAAATTAATACACACACACACACACACACACAAGAAAACTAAAAGTTTTATACATGTATACATGTACATATTTGCATGCATACACATATTTAACAAAATACTTGCACTAAACAGATAAAGCTAAATGCAAATCAATCTTCAATATAAAGAGCTAATCTCATTAGAATATAAATTCCATGATAGTAAGGGTCATGTTTATCTTGGTCTCTCCCTTTCCCTATTGCCCAGCATAACACCTGGTATATAATAGCACTCAAAAAATCTGTAGAATTAACAAATGAATCCAGTTAGGTCAAACCAACAAATGCTATCACTAATGTCTTCCTAGAGCTTCCTTATCCATTTCTCAAATGATACTGACAGCAGCAATTCTGAGAGAAAGAAAAGCAATTCTAAAGGCAGGTGGGCTCTGTGATCTTACTTACCTCTTTGAGTCTCAGTTTCCTCCTTTGAAAAAGAGGGGAAGTACACTTACCTCAGTGCTACTTTGAGGGTTAAATTAAATAACACATGTAAACCACCACCTGGTACAGTGCCTGCCATTTAAAGAAAAACTGCTTTTCCTTTGCTCTGCTTTCTTTCTTATCTTACTGGACCTGAGAATGGTTAAAATGATAAACTTAATAACTATGCTAGGACAGGACACAGTGTTAAAAATACTTGGAGTTAGCAAATACTCAATGGATAAATGCATATTGGATTCCACAAGTTTGCACAGGTTCCAAAAACATAAGACCGCCTCAAAATCCTAATGCCCTAATTATCTTTCTGAAACCAGCCTATTTTCCACATCACAACAGACAATTCTATCCTATTTATGAATTTCTAACTGCATTTATCCTAAATGGTTTAGTGTATCTCTTCTCCAGACACTATGGCATTCATTAAGTCATTCATGTAAATTCTCAGCCTTTCTATTCTGTTTTAGCACCATCGTAGTTGAATCCTTTGATATAACTTCTCAGGAAAACTGCAAAGCTCTTCCCCCCTCTCCAAACTGTTAACTGTGCAAAGCCCTTAAGGCAAGATTCTCTCTCAGAGCCCCTACCTGCTGAAAGAATATCTGTTCTCAACTTAGTTGAGAATCTTAGGGAGGAGGTAGGGGAATAGCCATCTTCTAGGTGCTGTTAATGCTAAAAGCTGGGTTGTGTACTGCTCGAAAACAAAATGATACTCTGCTTAATTAATTAACTAATTAATTAATTTAGGGAGGTGGGGACAGAGAGAGTGCAGACAGAGGATGTGGGGCTTGAACTCACAAACTGTGAGATCATGAACTAAGCTGAAGTCGGATTCTCAACCAATGGAGCCACCCAGGTACCCCTCTTTTACTTGTTTTTTTGTTTTTCATGTAGAGATTTTCTTCTTAAGTTTATTTATTTTGAGAGAGAGAGACAGACAGACATACAGACAGAGGGACAGGGGCAGAGAGAGAGGGAGAAAGAGAATCCCAAGCAGGCTGTGTGCTGTCAGCACAGAACCTGATGTGGGGCTTGAACTCAGGAACCGCACGATTATGATCTGAGCTGAAGTCAGACACTTAACTGACTGAGCCACTCGGGTACCCTCTTTCACTCGCTTTATAATTAACCACATTGACTGAAATCTCAAAGAATCTGATTTCATTTTATATTATTTGCTTATTTATCAACACACACAAAGACAGAGAAGGCCGGGTAGGGGCAGAGAGAGAGAGGGAGACAGAGAATCTCAAGAATGTTCCACCTTGTCAGAGGCCTGAGGTGGGGGGTTGGTTTCACAAACCATGAGATCATGACCTGAACCGAAATCCAGGGTCAGATGCTTAACTGACTGAGCCACCCAAGTGCCCACAGAAACAGGATCTAAATGATCATTGTAGACCGAGTACCCATATCAGGTACATGATAGATGTTGTCTGAATAAAGCATTAGAGGGTTAGGGAAGTTGCTGAAAGTATTAGGTATATTCCATCCAGCAACTTCACTTCTGGGTATATATTTAAAAGAAATGAAATCACTATTCTGGAAAGATATCTGTACCCCCATGTACACTGCAGCATTATTTACAGTGAGTGAGTGTCTGTATGTCCGTCTGTCTCTCTCTCTCAAAATAAATAAACTTAAGAAGAAGAAAATCTCTACATGGAAACAACCCTAAGTATCCACTGATGAATGAATGGATAAAGAAAATATGGTTCACTGAGGTGCCTGGATGGCTCTGGATTCTGTGTTTCCCTCTCTTTCTTTGTCTCTCTCTCTCTCTCTCTCTCTCAAAAATAAACAAACATTAAACAACTTTTTTTAATGCAAGAGACACATAATAGCCAAAACAATATTGAAAAAGAACTAAGATGGAAGACTCATGCTTCCTGACTTGAAAAACAAAGCTGCAGTAAAGGAAACAGTCTGGCACTAGCACAGGACAGACATAAAGAGCAAGGGAATTAGAACTGTATGTCCAGAAATAAACTCTTAACACACACAGTCAGCTGATTTTTGACAAAGGGATCAAGAGTAGCTTTTCAACAAATGGTGAATGGTTCCAGGGTAACTGGAATGAATAAATTTGGACCCTGTCTTATATCATACACAAAAATTAACTCAATGTAGATCAGAGACCTAAATATAAGAGCTGAAACTATAAAACTCTTCGAAGAAAACACAAGAGTATTTCTTAATGATCTTGGTAAAGATTTCTTAGCTAAGATGCTGAAACACAAGTGATAAAAAGAAGACTCTTAAGTTGAACTTCATCAAAACTAAAATCTTTTGTTCTTCAAAGGGAAACCAAGAAGTGAAAAGGCAACCTACTGATGGGGGGAAAATATTTGCAAATCATCTATTTGATAAAGGATCTATATTTAAAGAATTCTCACAACTCAATAATAAAAATGGGCAGAGGGAGTATAACTCCCCATTCCTTAGGTGCAGGCTATACTTAGTGACTTCCTTCCAAAGAGAACAGTATGGAAATGGGGTGAGGAAAGTAACCTGATAGTGAAGAACGCTTATAAACACTACTTCATGTTTATAGCACATGCCCTTTGTAAGAGGTGATCAAAATATAAGTTTACTTATGTGATTTTCCTCTCCCAAACCTATAACCCCAGTCTTATGATAAAAAACAGTAAGATAACCCTAATGGCGAGCCATTCTACAATATACCTGACCAGTAACCTTCAAAACTATTAAGGTCGCCTCAAAACAAGGGAAGTGTAAGAAATTGTCACGGTCAAGAAGAGCCGAAGCAGACCTGAGGACTAAATGCAATATGGTATTCTGGATGGGATTCCAGAACAGGAAAAGGATATTAGGTGAAAAAAACAAAAGACATTTGAAAAAAACTTCAATTAATACTAATGTATCGGTATTGTACAATAACAACTGTATTTACTAATACTTAACAACACAAGAAATTGTGCATTTTGGGGGTAGGGAGTGTGGTTAATGGAAACTCTATATTATCTGCTCAGAATCTCTGTAAATCCAAAATTCCTCCAAAATAAACTACTGATTTTTAAAAAGTTAAAAAGAAAAAAAAGCAAAGGATCTGAATAGACATTTCCCCCAAAATATACAAATGGTCAGTAAGCACACTGAAAAATGTTCATCATCATTAGTCATCAGAGAAATGAAAATCAAAACCACATGATACCACTCTAGATGCATTAAAATGGATATAATTTAAAACAAATCAGAAAATAACAAGTGCTGGACAGGATGCAACAAAACTAGAACCTTCATCTGTTGCTGATGGGATTGGAAAACAGTGCAGCCATTTTGCAAAATAGTTTGGCAATTCTTCAAAATGCTGAACAGAGTTTCCTTATTATCCACCAATTCTATTCCTAGGTATCTATTCAAGAGAATTGAAACCTTATGTTCACACAAAACCTGTACTCAAATGCTGACAACATTATTCGTAATAGCCAAAGAGTAGAGACAGCCCAAATGTCCAACAGATAAATGGATACAAAGGAACATTATTCAGCCATAGAAATGAATGAAGTACTTTAAAATGCTAGATCATGGATGAATCTTAAAAATCTTTATGCCAGGGGGCGCCTGGATGGCTCGGTTGGTTGAGTGTCTGACTTTGGCTCAGGTCACATGATCTCACAGTTCGTGGATATGAGTCCCCCATCGGGCTCTGTGCTGACAGCTCGGAGCCTGGAGCCTGCTTCAGATTTTGTCTCCCTCTCTCTGCCTCTCCCCTGCTTGTGCTCTGTCTCTCTCTCTCAAAAATAAATAAACGCTAAAAAAAAATTAAACATAAATCTTTATGCCAAGTGAAAGCTGTTATAAAAGACTGCAAATTGTAAGGTCTCATCTATATAAAATGTCCAGAATAGGCAAATCTACACTGACAAGAGCAAATAGTGGCTTGAAGTGGTTGGGGATAAGGAAAAAAGAATGGGGAATGAAGAATGAATGTTAATGGGTACAATGTTTCTTTAGGGAGTGATGAAAAACTGTGGTGAAGGTTATGCTCTGTATTTAAGAAAACTACTGAATTATCTATTTTAAACAAGCAAATTTTACAGTATGCAAAATTGTTTTTAAAGACACATTTACACTCTGATATTAATACAAGTAACATCAGAAAACTGGAAGATTTTTTTTGGTGATATCTCCATACAACCATAATTAGGGACAGACATGATGGAGGATGGTAAGGATTTAACACCATTTCTATTAAAACCTTTTCCTGGATCCAAAAATTAAGTGGTTAGACTGGGACACTGAGTATGACATTCATTTTGGCATATCCTACATCTCATCTTCAGAAAGATGTGCAATGGGTTAGCAATTATGTCATGTCTTATAAAATGAAGGTCTCCTGTGTGGAGGCTCACAGTGGAAGATAGGAGGTAGGCAGGAGGACAGTGGCAGACAACCCTACAAGCTTTGGTCACTTCCTCAGCTTCTTCTGACCACTGAACATGTGGCTTTCTAAATTACAAATAAATTAATAAAGGAGTTGAAAAAGGATTCAACTGCTTATCTGGAACTCCTATATTGCTGGTAGGAATCCCAAACAGTACAACCACTATGCAAAACAGACTGGTAGTTTCTTTTTTCTTAAAAAAATTTTTTTTTAATGTTTTATTTTATATTTGAGGAGAGAGAGACAGAGATGGAGAATGAGCAGGGGAGGGGCAGAGAGATGGAGATAGAATCTGAAGCAGGCTCAGGCTCCAAGCTGTCAGCACAGAGCCCGATGTAGGCTCAAACTTAGGAGCTGTGAGATCATGACCTGAGCCAAGTAGGATACTTAAATGACTGAGCCACCCAGGTACCCCTCTTTTTTCCTTTTAGAAAAAGAAAAGGAGGGAGAGAGAGAGAGAGAGAAAGGAAGGAAGGGAGGAAGGGGGAGGGAGAGGGGGAGAGAGAGGGGGGGGGAGGGAGGGAGGGAAGTGAGTGTGCACTCCAGCAGGGGAGGGACAGAAAGAATTCTCTTGGAAATGAATTCGGGTCCCCTGGGATTCTCTCTCTCCCTTTCTCTGCCCACTCCCTGCTTGCTCTCCCTACCTCTCCCTCAAAATACATAAAAACATTAAAAAATGTATCTTTCCTTCAAATGCTCTTCCAATTTTTTGTGACTCTCCTGGCTTCAAAGAATTTCCAAATAAGCCTTCACAGAGATTGCTACTGTGGGAATTAAGTCACAACCTAGTTCCAAAGAACTCTTAGAAAACACAACAAAAAAACTCTTGATAATGTCAGTTCTATAAAATATTAAACAGAATTGTGGTGAAGTAATCACACTAAAACAGAAAAGTAGGAATGAGAGGCACCAGTCAGAGTACCTGACAGGAGGACACTCTCCTTTTGTGAAATGGGCCCTCAACTAACATGCATCACTGCTCCGTGATGCCCACTTCCCACGGGTCTGTCTTGCGGCAATCAAGATAACAACTGAGTGCCCAGCTGGCTCAGTGCGACGTGCAAGAGACTTTAGACCTCAGAGTCGTGAGTTCAAGCTCTCTGCTGGGTATAGAGATTACTTAAATAAATAAAACTTTAAAAAAAAAAAAAAGGAAAGAAAGGAAGGACCGATGCAAGAAAGGAGGAACAATCTGCACAATAGCATCCTACCGATTAAAGATGACTTTTGGTTAACACAAATGCTTTTAAAGGGTTAAGTTTGTTTTAATTTTACCTAATTGAGCCACAGCAGACATAACTGTAAAGAACCTCAAAATCATGAATACCATGCTAACTTGGAAGTATTATGAATGGGACATTTATTTAGAGAAGGAAAAACAACACACATAGGGAGAATATGGCAGCCTTAGGTTCACTTGCTGATTACTTCAGTGCAGGGGACCCAAATTCATTCCTCAGCAAATTTATAGATTTTTTGCATAGTGCTGACCTTCGAGGCGCCCCCATTCAGAGGAAGCAAAACCAAATGTAAATAAAACTGTAATTTACACAGTGTTCCATAGAACAGACACTTAACACAAAAGTAGCAAGGATATACTAGTTTTCATCAGGAAAACTTACATCTGATATGTGCAGGACCAGGATATGCATGAGCAAAATGAAAACTCTGGCAGCTGGGGTCCCGAGAGGGAATATACAACCAACTTCCCAAGAAACATCATTTACTTCTCAATTTTATAATAAATGACAGGTGGACAGATGCTTGATCTTATCCCTAGCAAAGTGAGCTGAGATGCTGGCCACACTTACAGCAGCTGTTTGACTGAAATCTATGGTGGCAGCTTGTGTGCTCAATTCTTTCATAGGCCTGCCTTCATAGAACCTTCCTTTCTACCTTCCTATGACTGACTAGGCCTCGGCACAGTGGACCTTGTTTCCTTGTGTGTAACAAAGGGACACCTTGGAAGGCTCTTTGGGGATTGAATGGAAGAATATATTATAGTCAGGCGCTAGATCACTGTTATTAAAAACTCTAGTAGAGGTGCTGTTTTCAAGTTCCTCTGTCTCAAACTGAGAACCCTACACACGACTTTGGGTGAGGGGGAATAATTCATTTTCCTAATTTAAGTCATTAAAGAATGGTTATCAGGACAGGAAGAAAAGTGCTACAAAGTAGTTTACCTGAGGATACAAATCAGAAGAGCTCATCTTACCCATGTCCAATGTGGACGAGATTTTTGGCTGGATAGAAACTAGGTTAAGTCTGGGAAGGCAGATTTCTTCAGAAAATAACTGATTCTTCAGTCCCCCCTCCAACTTTTAAAAAATGTTATTTATTTTTGAGAGAGAAAGAGACAGAGCATGAGTGGGGGAGGAGCAGAGAGGGAGACACAGAATCCAAAGCAGGCTGCACTAGGCTCCAAGCTGTCAGCACTGAGCCCAATGTGGGGCCTGAACCCACAAACTGCGAGATCATGACCTGAGCCAAAGTCAGACAATAAACCGAATGAGCCACCCAGGCACACCTGTCTCTCTCTCTCTCTCTTTTTTAATTAAGTAATTTCTGTGTCTAACATGATATTTGAACTCACAACCGTGAGATCAAGAGTTGCGTGCTCTGAGCCAGCCAGGTGTCCCCTGATTCTCCTGTCTAAAGGCCAGTTCAGTTGTTAAATGAAGGTGTAGTTCAACAAATAAACACTAAATTTTGTGCAAAAATGTGGGTGAAAATTCACCATTATACTGAAAACTCAATATAGCAGTACTGAAGCCCCGATGAAAAGATATTTGGGGGGGAAGGGTGGTGGTGCTAAAAATGGTCCCACTCAAAGCCCTAAAACTGGGGGAGACATGTACAAAAGAACATTTCTCATCTTCAGAGTTTTTAACCTATACTGGACAGCCAAGCCTTTAAGCCACAAAGGAAATCCCCAGCAGCAGGAAGCAGGGTAATAAACTGGGACAAGTACCCTTTCTCAAAAAGACAATTTGTCCTTCCTTTTCTGTCCGGGTTCCCAAGAAGCAGAGTAGTCAAATCTGATGTTCTATCACAGTAACATGTTCATATAATCAAACCTATTTGCTGTACTTTACCTTTTTTTGGTTATGATTATATTTTAACCTAAATTGCATTACACACACACACACACACACACACACACACACACACACACACTGAACTGGAGGGGGTCAATTCCTCCCCATCCATGTTAACCCTTCCAAGGAGGCAGTTCGTTTTTATGAAATCAAATAAAAGATTTCGTATCAGCAATTAAGGTTCAGCACACCATCAATAGGGACTCATTACAAAAAAGTGTGAGGCAAACTGCTATCAATACTAAGGCACTATTTTGGGTGGCTGGCTGGCTCAAAGGGTAGAGCATATGACTCTTGATCTTAGTAAGTCCCGTGCTGGGGGCAGAGTTTACTTAAACAAAGAGGGGCACCTGGGTGGCTCAGCTGGTTAAGAGTCCAACTCTTGATTTCGGCTCAGGTTATGATCTCATGGTTTGTGAGATCAAGCCCCACTTCACAAAACCTGCTTGGGAGTCTCTCTTTTGCCCTCCCCATTCACTCAGGCTTTCTCTCAAAATAAACAAACATTAAAAACAAAGAAAAACACCCCCCCCCCCAAACCCTATGACACTGCTAGGTGTTTTCGAGTATGTCCATAAGTAATATCAAGAATTTCTATAGTTAAATCAATCTTGCAAGCCAGGGACTTGCATTCCCAATGCAAAACAGAAAATGTTAACTAAAACGGTGTGTGTTACATGGAAAAAAGAAAAGAGTGGAAAAATTAAATACCTTTGCTCTTCAGAAAGTCTTCAGGGATCCCCGTGCATAAATGTTCTTTGCTTGACTGCATCAGGAGGTCTTCCTGCAGGAAGAAAACCCAGTGGTCAGGGAGGATTTAGAGATACCTGAACTCATGAATGCAAATTACCATCTGAGAAATTTCTTTATGATTCCTGGAAATCTGCTAGTAGTCACAAAGTTTGGCAACTAAAGGAAATCTCACATTTAAAGAAATACAAGAAGCAAAAACTTCCACTTCTTGTGGCGCCTGCAAGGTTCAGCCAGTTAAACGTCTGACTCTTGATGTCGGCTCAGGTCATCTCACCATGGTGAGACTGAACCTCGTATCAGGCTCCGGGCTTGTATAGCCTGCTTCCCCTCATCCCTTCTCCCCCATTCATGCTCTAAAATAAAAAAATAAAAACAAGCCACCACTACCAACAAAAAACCTTCCACTTCTCTAGAATTTGAGCTTCAAAGCCAAGTTTCCTAAGGTCTGGACAATAACAGAGCCTTAAAATATTGAACTGCAGGTCCAAACAAAACCCCATAAATACATTCTAAATCAAGAAACAAATTGCTGCAACATAACTTAAATTTCATTTGAAAGGAAAACAGCAAATTGGATGTATCTCAGTCCTTAACCATTCTAGATATCATGTACTCATTTTCTTTCCAAACTTCTTAGAAGGGTGATTTTTTTCTCTCCATCCCCCTTCATTGGAGGGAGAACATCTAAAAGAGGACACCTTCACTGATAACCAGTTTTTTCCTACAGAAGGAATTCAGGAAAATGAGAGGGGGCAGTGGCAAATATGCAAGTCATGACAGCAAATGGTCTCAAGGCCTATGAGGTAAGGGTCGACCAGCTAGGAGACACTGACAGACCTAAAATGGCTCCTTACACTAAGCTCTCCCGAGTCACCTCTTTTCCCTTGCCCTAAGATTAAATTTTTTTCACACTGATTTAATTGGTTAAGTACAAGATACTGACATGCTATACATCTAAATCTACAGACAGTAGACTTTTTACAGCACTTCAAACAAACCAATCCAAAGCAAGCAAAAACCATTTGGAGCCTGAGCAAAGTTCCGTGGTAGAAACAGAACCCAAGACTGAGAGGAAAGATAAAAGCAATGGTAAGCACAGGTAGATATACGCAGAAATAAAACATTATCATCGCAACTGAGAGCATGGATTATTATATGTAAAGCTGGACTATTCTTTTATTTCCTTAGTGTGGAATGCTTTTGCAAAGCATGAACTTAAAAACATATTATGTCCCAGGTAACTTATGGTAACACTACATGTATGACAAAGAAGTAATGATTTCTAGCATGATGTCAGGTCAGACTTATTTGTAAAAGAGGAGAAGAGAAAGCAATTACTTACCATGGAAGGAATGATGGAATTAGAAAATCACCACTGGGCAACCATCACATTAAAAATTATCTCAACCAAGAATTATCAATGGCTGTTAAAACTAGCAGCTAAAAGTTTGAATGAGAAACAGAAATATTTACATAGTTTCAAAACATTTCTCCACAAGATACTTAATAATTCCATAGGGGAAAATAGTAAGTTCACAGTGGAGAAACCTAGCAGACCCTACTTGAACAAAGTGATGGACTTCATCTTCCCAGGAATGAAGCACCCCAAAGCCGTGTGCCTCCTGAGAGGATATACCAAGAAAAACCAGCATCACTTCTTTGGAATTCCTGCTGCCAAAGTGCAAAATCAGAATCTAATCATGAGGAAACACCAGACAAGCCGAAATTAAGGGAAATTCTATAAAACAAATGGCCTGTACTCTTCAAGAGTGTCAAGGTCATGGGCTGAAGAACTGTTACATATTATAGGAGATTAGAGACACGCCAACTGAATGCCACAAGTGATCCTGGATTTTTCCTAGACCAAAAAAGCCATTTTTCTTTTGCTATATCAGAACAATTGGCCAAATTTGAATATGGTTTATAGATTAAGTAAAAGTACTTGGATCAGTGTTAATTGCTTGATTTTGATTGACATACCATAGTCACATAACAGAATGTCTTTGTTTGACAGGAAATACACATTGAAATACTTAGGCATCATGACTACAACTATACCATCAAATTATTCAAAATAGAAAAAGTAAATGTGGTAAAATGTTAATGGAAGAATCTGCATGAAGGGCGTATGGTAATTCTGTGTACTATCTGCAACTTCTCTGAAGTCTCATATTATTTCACAGTAAGAGGTTAAGAAAATATCTTTATTTGTACTTAAATTTGATCCTTCCTCCAAGATGACACTTCTCCCAGTTCTTAGGCTGAATGTTTGGGTGTGACATTAGATGCTAGTTAGAATATTTTTTCAGGCTAATACTTTATGGAAAAGGTAGAGTGCTGGAGTAAAAGATTACGGGATGAGGAGTCAGACAGGGCTCTGTTCCAACTTCAGGAATCCTATAGACTAGCTATATGGCACTAAGAACAGGCTTACAGATGGCATTAAGAATAAATGGGGACCATATAACACCTAGCAAGAAGCCCTGTCAGGACTGGGTGCTCCAAGAGCAGAAGCTCCAATCATCCATTAGACTTTAGACACCCTATTATCCCTTTCTGTGGGAAAAGCGAAATAGGACTATCACCAATAGATCCTAGTATATGTCGTGTGGAGTGACTAAGCTTTTCTGGGCCTAAAAGGACCTCTGCAAAGTGAGAGCTGTGCTCAGGTCAGCAATGGACAGGTTCCATACAGTTCCCTCAGACTGAACTGTGTTAAGTTTGTACAACTAATCCTATCAGCTCCAGCCCCTGGAGCGGCTGCTGGGATTTTAGTTTTGCTCCACCTGCTGCTCTAAGGTTCTCAGCTAGAGGACCCAAAATACCCTGGTGGAGTGCCAAGCCAACTGCTTCAGCCATGTCCCCTTCTCCTTGGTTAGTTATGATTTATAACAGGGAAGGAGAGAAGCAGAAGTTAGGAGTAAGTGATTCCCTTCTCCCTCTGGCTTGCTAACTTCTCTTAAAAGGTTCTGAGTTAAGAACCCTCAGCGGTTGGAGACCTTGTAAAGTTTAAAGTTTCAAATATGATCAGAAATTGACTAGGTTGAAAAAGAAACAGTGTGTGAGGCTGAGGTCAGATGTGAGAGACACCTCCTAACCACCACCAACACAGTGATGGGTGATCTCCATACGAGGTGGAAACTCTACCAAGTCTGGGCCTCATGTATGGATAAGAGGAACAGAACACCCCACCTGCAAGCAGTGGACATAGTGATCCTGTGACTCCCCCATGCCCTCAAGGTCAGCTAATTAATCACTTGTAGAAATTTATCAATTTTTTTCCTACAATATTTAATCTGCTAAATGTTCTAATTTTCAGGATTTCTAGACATAGTCCTAAACATTTTCTCTTCCACCTAAATTCTACAAAATCTGTTTTGAATGAATCAACTTCCAAGATGAAAGTTTACATGGATCCTTCTTTTCAACATCAAGTGAAATAACCACTACAGTTTATAACAGGCTATTACCTGTATAAAATAAGAAATGCCACAGAACAGTACAAAGTCATTTTCCAAACTGCCAGCTAACAAATTCTCTGCCTTGTACATTCAACAGGTCATCCTTCTGCCCACTGCTTGGAATCAAAACCAATTTCTGGTACTTCAAAGTTTTGGCAGATTTTAGAAAGGTCTTGAAAAACCATTCACACTGTTCATCTGTAATCTTACTGCCTATTAAAAGTTTTATGTCCTAGAAAAAGATGCAATTCTCTGATTCATTCCTGTGAGACTTATTCATGGTAGGAAACAACACAACTATCTAAAGGAAGAAAATGAATATACACCAGGCTCTTCAGCTTTTATAAGCAGCGTGGTTACAAGCTCCTCAGGGCCTGATTTATCTCTGAGCTGTAGCCCCACTTGTAACCGAACTCTGCTGAGCTACTCTAAACTTGAGCTTCCTGAGCTGGAGACAGTAGGTAAATAAGGAAGGGCACTGAGCGCCCCATCTTCAGATGGGACTGCCCATACACTGACGTGTACAATGATGGGGGCAATAGTATAGAGCAAATGAGACACTTCCTACTACCTGGCATTTGTGGAAATAGCCATGACTAGTCCATAATTAAGAACACTCTAAAAATAAAATAAATTTTTATATCTCTAGATGGATCTTTCCTTCTCCTACCCTTGCATATTTAGAAAGGAACAGTTGTAGAACAGTAATTTTAAAACATCTTTACAAGGTGCGCCTGGATGGCTCAGTCAATTAAGCGTCTGACTTCGACTCAGGTCATGATCTCAGTTTGTGGGTTCGAGCCCTGCATCGAGCTCTGTGCTGACAGCTAGTCTTCTGTGCATAGCCTGTCTTCGGATTCTGTGTCTCCCTCTCTCTGACCCTCCCCTGCTCACACTGTCTCTCTCTCTCTCAAAAAATAAATAAAACATTTAAATAAATTTTAGAAAAAATCTTTACAGAGCTTAAAAAAGGAATTTTCTGGGGGGCCTGTGTGGCTCAGTTGGTTAATCATCCGACTGGCTCAGGTCATGATCTCACAGTTTGTGGGTTCGAGCCCCACGCTGGGCTCTGCGGTAACAGCTCAGAACCTGGTTTGGATTCTGTGTCTCCCTCTCTCTCTGCTCCTCTCCTGCTCATGTTTTGTCTCTCAAAAATAAATAAATGTCCAAAAAAAATTTTAATTAAAAAGAATTTTCTTTCATGTATTTCAATTCAGGGAAACAACTGGTGATTTTAAATAAGGCACTGATCACCTTAGTTGGGAAAGGCATTTGGTAATATTCCCCAACAATGATTATTTGAGGACTGCTACAGTTATGAGGAGAAAGTTCTATCTTAAGTCTCAGCAATATCTCACTGGTGTTTGGGCAATTCTCTGTACTTTTAACAACATGAGATGTCACAGGCACACCATTGCTATGGGAACAACAGTGCCCTGGCAGACCTGGAGAACAGGTTATGGCCTCTGGTTTTACTACTGACAGCATGAAGTTCAGACTTTTTTCACTTTTAAATCACCAAAAATGAATTCTTTCCAAGATATCCTTTTAAACAAACAGCAAGCTCCTATGCACTACTGCAAATTTCCTGTAGGATCGCAGACTCTTAGGGTAAGAAGTAGAAAAGCTTAATGGACATTTAGTTCAACAGGTTTTCATTTAAGTGAAGTCATGCAAACTGCACAAGATTGGGTCTTTGATGAACATGCCATTAAAAAAAAAGTTTCCTGGGGAGCCTGGGTGGCTCAGTCAGTTAAGCGTCCAACTTCAGCTCAGGTCATGATCTCACAGTTCATCAGTCTGTGAGTTTGAGCCCTGAGTAGGGCTCTGCACTGACAGCTCTGAGCCTGCTTCAGATTCTGTCTCCCTCTCCCTCAGTCTTTCCGCTACTTGTGTGCATGTGCAGGCGCTTGCTCTCTCTCTCTCAGAAACAAAAATAGAGTTATTTCCTCTTCCAAGGTGGGGGCTGAAGGCACAGTGAGGGAAGCAGAAGCACCTATTTTATACCCAAAGAGCCATGTTTGAGGATGGCAGAGCAACAATTAGAGCTTGGATCATTCCTGAGCTGGGTTACCTGTTCTGGACCCTCCTGTATAGAGACTTCTATGAGAGAGGGAAATAAAATTCTACCTAATCTAAAAACAAAACAAAACAAAAAGCCATTAAAATAAGAAACCAAAACCAAAAAACCACACATATTTCTCCAACAGCATAACATGGTTCAAGTGATTGACAGTTATTGTGCTTCCTTATTTGATGTCCCCTGTCCAGACAGCTTCAAATAGCTGTCAAAAAAATGCATACTGCTGCTTCATGTGTTACAGCTAACAATCAGAACTTTTTCTGTGTCTGTGTTGAGCATGAATCACATCCTGGAACCAAAGCTTTTGTAACACATTCAACCCAAGCATAGCAACCACCATGAGAGGAAAAAAAAAAAGTAAAATATATAAAAACTTAAATGCCCTATATGTTATATCTATGCACCAAAAAAACCGAGCCTATGTTGAAGGAAAAAACCACCACAGTATAACAAGTTTTTAGTGTTTACTCATCTATGAGAAATATCACATACCCATCTCTTTATATTTTATTCTTAGATAATACCAAATCTTGTCCATACCCTTGCAGGTAGCTTCAGCGTGCACCAAAGTGGTAGACCTTGGTCCTACCACTGCGGAGCTCAGAATGGAGTTCATTCTTCCACCAGGTGGTCTGGCTCTTGCAGCTGTCCCTGCCACTGTGCCTCCTCTCACTTTCCCTTACTTCCTTTTTGCCTTCCTGCTCTCCTCTACTCCCCAATAACACAGTGGCTCCTGATCAAAGCACCAAATTATTAGTTATAATCTTTTATGCCTTTTGGACACAATAAGGCAGGAAAGAATTATTTTTTGCTGTCTTTCCTTTTCATGACTAAAGTATTTCATGGTTAGAATATTTAATGTAAAAAACTTTTTTTAAACATTTATTCATTTTTTTATTAAAAAAATTTTGGGGGGGCCCCTGGGTGGCTCAGTTGGTTAAGCATCCAACTTCGGCTCAGGTCATGATCTTGCAGTTTGTGGGTTCGAGCCCCACGTCAGGCTCTGTGCTGACAGCTAGCTCAGAGCCTGGAGCCTGTCTTCAGAGTCTGTGTCTCCCTCTCTCTCTGACCCTTCCCTGCTCACACTGTCTCTCTTTCTCAAAAATAAATAAAACATTAGGGGCGCCTAGGTGGCTCAGTTGGTTAAGCCTCTGACTTTGGCTCAGGTCAGATCTCATGTTTGTGGGTTCGAGCCCCGCATCAGGCTCTGTGCGGACAGCTAGCTCAGAGCCTGGAGCCTGCTTCCGGTTCTGTGTCTCCTTCTCTCTCTGCCCCTTCCCCTCTCATGCTCTGTCTCTCTCTGTATCAAAAATAAATAAAACATTAAAAAAAAAAGGTAGTTAATTAAAAAAAATAAGAGATCCCTGTGAACAATGACAGACTTTTAAAAAAATAAAAAAAATAAATAAAACATTAAAAAATGTTTATGTCTTTATTTTGAGAGAGAGTGAGTGAGCTGGGGAGGGGCAGAGAGAGACACAGAATCCGAAGCAGGCTCCAGGGTCCAAGCTGTCAGCACAGAGCCCAACATGGGGCTCGAACCCAGGGACTATGATGAGATCATGACCTGAGCTGAAGCCGGACACTCAACCGACTGAGCCACCCAGGCACCCCAAACATTCATTCATTTTTGAGAGAAACAGAATGCAAGTAGGGGAGGGCAGAGAGACAGGGAGACACAGAATCTGAAACAGGCTCCAGGCTCCGAGCTGTCAGCTCAGAGCATGATGCGGGGCTTAAATCCACAAACCATGAGATCATGACCTGAGCTAAAGTCAGAGGCTCAACCAACTGAGCCACCCAGGTGTCCCTAGAATATTTAAGTGGTTATTTAAAAAAATGTTCAGTGCAGTCACAAGATGACAAAGACTGTATAGTTCCACTTAGATTAGTTCCATAGAGGTAGTCATTTTCATAGCGACAGAGAGAATGGTGGTAGTGAGGTACAGGGGTGGGGAGTTTTTGTTCAATGGAGAGAGTTTCAGTTCGGCAAGATGAAAAAGTTAAGAGTTCTGGAGATGGATTGTGTTGATGGTTATATGACAACATAAGCAATGGTGCTTAACCACCACCGAACTATACATTTATAAATGATTAAAATGGTAAATTTTATGTTATGTCCATTGTACCATAATAAAAAAAAAGGTTAGACCAACATTTAAAAAACAGGTTGCTTTGGGGCACCTGGGTGACTCAGTTGGTTAAACATCTGACACTTGATTTTGGCTCAGGTCATGATTTCACAGTTCATGGGTTAGAGCCCCGTATCAGGGTCTCTACAGTCAGCACAGAGCCCACTCAGGATCTTCTGTCCCCCTCTCTCTTTCAAAAATAAACATCAAAAGATAATTAAAAATAAATTGCTTCAGGGGTGCCTGGGTGGCTCAGTCGGTTAGGTGTCTGACTCCTGCTTTCAGCTCAGGTCATATTCTCATGGACTGTGAGATAGAGGTTCCATGCATTGGGCTCCATGCTGACAGCGCTCGAGCCTGCTTGGGTTTCTTGCTCTTGTTTCAAAAATAAACACTGGGGGCACCTGGGTGGCTCAGTCGATTAAGTGTCCAACTTTGGCTCAGGTCATGATCTCCCAGTTCATGGGTTTGAGCCACACATCGGGCTCTGTGCTGATAGCTCAGAGCGTGGAGCCTGCTTCACTTTTGTGTCTCCCTTTCTCTCTCTGCCCCTCCACCCACCCTTGCGCTATCTCTGTCTCTCTCAAAATATTTTTTTTTGAGAGATAGAGAGAGACAGCATGAGCAGGGGAGGGTCAGAGAGAGAGGGAGACACAGAGTCCCAAACAGGCTCCAGGCTCTGAGCTAGCTGGCAGCACAGAGCCTGATGTGGGGCTTGAACCCACGAACTGTGAGATCATGACCTGAGCCAAAGTCAGATGCTTAACTGACTGAACCACCGAGGTGTTCCTGTCTCTCTCAAAATATTTTTTAAAAAAATTTTAAATAAACACTAAGTTGCTTCATAAAATAACATTTTGTTGAGTTTTCTTTTAACAAAAAATATTATTTTTTCAAGTTTATTTATTTTTAATTTTTTTTTAGTATTTATTTATTTTTGAGACAGAGGGACAAAACATGAGGCAAGAGAGGGAGACAGAATCTGAAGCAGGCTCCAGGCTCTCAGCTGTTGGTACAGAGCTTGATGCGGGGCTCAAACTCATGAACTGAGAGATCATGACTGGAGCTGAAGTCCAACGCTTAACAGACTGAGCCACCGAGGTGCCCCTGAGTTTATTTATTTTTTGAGAGAGAAAGAGGGTGAGTGGGAGAGGAGCAGAGAGAAATAGGAACAGAGGATCCAAAGTTGGATCCTGAGCTGAAGTCAAAGCTCAACTGACTGAACCACTCAGGTGTCCCAATGATGAGTTTAAAAGAGATTAGATGAGGTGCGCCTGGATGGCTCAGTCAGTTAAATGACTGACTTTGGCTCAGGTCATGATCTCATGGTTCGTTCGTTTGAGCCCTGCATCGGGCTGTCTGCTATTAGCACAAAGCCTGCTTTGTATCCTCTGTATCCCCCTCTCTGCCCTTCTCCCGCTTGTGTGCTTGCATGCATTCTCTCAAAATAAACTTTAAAAATGTATAAAAGTGATTAGATGAGTGAATGAAATAGATATTTAATATGACAGTTAAGGCTTCATCAGAAACCAAGATGTAGAAAAGTGCTAACTTTTATTTCTAAAAAATGATATAGTCCTTCTCCTTCAACTAGGAAATTCACCAAGCTGACTGAACTTTGTCAAATTCAGTTGATTCATACAATGAATGCTGTGGAAGCCTAGGTGGCTGTCTTTCAAAATTACAGCAAGTTTTTATTGCTGGAGCCAGGCTCTGTTGAAGTCCTTACCTTTTCTGTCATGACAGATTTTGGTCCAGAGGAAACAGAGGAGCTAGTAAGTAGTAATCTTTGAGTACTCTTTCCCAAACCTAAGTCAGTGCCCAACTGTGGGCCCCTTGCTGGTTTGATATGAGGAACAGCTGAAGGAAAAGAACTTTGTGGAATGTTGCTAAAGGCAAATCAAAGACAGAAAAATCACAGAATCTCAGGATGGGAAAATAGCTCTGAAGTTGCTTGTCTAAACTAGAATCTCCTTTGCTGTATTTCTGACATACAGTCACTCAGCCTCTTCATAAACATGACTTTCCTGCACCACCTAATCCATTTCTAGACTGATCTAGACTGGTCTAGATGTTAAAACATACCTTTCGTATGGACTTAAATTCTGTCTCCTTTAAGCAAGGTTTTAGCATGAATGGGGGAGGGGCAGAGAAGGAGGGAGACACAAAATCCGAAGCAGGCTCCAGGCTCTGAGGTGTCAGCACAGAGCCCGACGCGGGGCTTGAATCCACGGACCATGACATCATGATGTGAGCCGACGTCAGATACTCAAGTGACTGAGCCACCCAGGTGCCCCTAAATAATTGATTTAGAGATGTCTCAGATGTACAGAAAAGTCTGCAAATATGGTTCAAAAAATTTCCTGTCTTTATCTAGCTTTCCTCAGTGTTAACATCTTACATATAATCATAGTATAGTTATTAAGGTCAGTAAATTGATATTAATATATTATTAACTCCAGAATTTATTCAAATCTTATTAATGTCTTCTTAAAATCATTTTTCAGGACCTGGATCCAATCCAGGCTCCCATGTCTTAGTTAGTCTATGTGTTAGTTTTCATGTCTCCCTAAGTTCTCCCTTAACTGGAGATAGTTCCTCAAGTATTCATCTTTTGTGACTTTGACACTTTTGAAATGAAAGTCTCTCGATTTAGGTTTGATGTTTCTTCAAGATTAGATTCTGGTTATGCATTTTGGGGGCAGGAATCTCACAGAAGTGATGCTAGTTTTTGGTGCACCCTCCCACAAGGTACACGACTCATCTCTGTGGAGGTGAACTTCCATCATTTGGTTCAAATGGGTCTGCCAGGTTTCTCTATTGTGGAGTTACTATTTTCCTCTTTGTATACCTTGTAATGCTTCTGTTACTCTGTAATCTTATGGGGGGATACTTGGAGACAGTGTAAATATGTGTTTCTCATTAAACTTTTAGCCACTAGTTTTTTTTTAAAAATGTTTATTTTGAGAGAGATACAGATAGCACAAGCAGTGAAGGGGCAGAGAGAAAGGGAGAGAGAATCCCAAGTAGGCTCCATGGTCTCAGCACATGGCCTGATTCAGGTCGATCTCATGAGATCATGACCTTAGCTGAAACCAAGATTTGGATGCTTAACTGACTGAGCCACCCAGCTGCCCCTTAGCCACTAGTTTTAACATGCACTGAGGATTTTTGCTTGAGATGGTTATTACCATGATGATTTCCAAATAGTGATTTATTTCTACAATTCCTTTTACATTTATTAATTGGAATTCTTCAAGAGCTTTCTTTTTTCAAGTTTATTTCATATCAGCACAGATTCAAGATACTTATTTTATTCTATAGATTATAATTCATTACTATCATTATTTAAATTCAATTGTCCCAATCTTAGCCACTGGGAGTCCTTTCAAGTTGGCTCCTGTGTCCTTCTGATATGTCTCCATAATTTTCTGAGCAGTTCACCACAAACTGTTCCAGAATCAGCTTGTATTTTTTCCTGTGCCAGCCCCCAAAACATTTCTCCAAAAAGTCTTGGTTCCTTTAATTAGATGTTATTTAGAAACCAAGAACTGAATACTAGGTGTGCTCACTACTATGTGTTGCTGCTTCTAGACCCCACCTCAAATATACACACACACAGAGTATTTCTGATCTACCCATGTATATTAAAAACTCTAAGTTCATACTGCTAAATCCAATTCTAGTTCCATACCACAGGGTTCATTCTAGCCCTCATCCCCTTGTGTGCAACTCTGTTCTGTTAGTGAGAAACCTGGCTCTCATCTACAATATTTACCCATTCACTCAATCCTAGAATATACATGCAGCAGTTTAGGAATTGCTAAGCCACACATCTGTGAAAAACAATTTTACTAAAATGTTTTGGGTTTTTTGGACTTAGACAGAATTTTTATTCAATTTTGGGCTCCCCTCACATCCTGGCTAATTATTTTTCAAGTATGGCCTCAGAACTCTACAAAGAGATGTACTCAGAGAAGTTTACTTCTTCCTGTTCCTTCTCCCTCATTCCCACCCTCTCTACCCTGCTCCCAATAGGTAACCAAACCCATTCGTTTCTGGTTATTCTTCCTGTATGTGTTTTATACAAATGAGCAGATACTTGTATACTTATCTCACCTTCTTTCTTGAATGACAGGGAGGATACAATAGATATTTACTTGCCCTCTGTTTTTTTTTTTTTTTTTAACCTAACAGTACATCCTAATTTGCAGGAAAAAGTTAACAGAGCATGCCTGTTATCCTTAGAAAGTTCTGCTTGCAAGGCTGGCCTTGGCTTATCTGGGAACTTAGATTTTGGGAGAGTTTCCAACATTCCCTAATGATAAGAGGGGCTCAGAGCACCCATACAACAATGGGGTTTATGTTGAAACACCTGCTTTCCTTCTGTAAGTCTGGAATTTTGGTATGTGCCAGGGAGAGGATGCCCATGTGACCAGCCTCCAGTAAAAACTCTGGGCTCTAACAAGCTTCCATGGTAGACTACATTCCACATGTGTTGTCACAATTTGTTCCTGGAGGTGGCTGTATGTATGTGACTACACTAGGAGAAGATTCTTGGAAACTAGCATGTGATAGCTTCTGGATTTGGCACCACGCTTCCCCCTTGCTGATTGCTTTATATCCTTTTGTTGCAATTAATCTTAGCTACAAATATGGCCATGTGCAGAGTCCTGCAAGTTCCAGGGAATCACCAAACCTGGAGGTGGTCTTGGGGAGCTCTGACACATCTGCAAAGCATTCCTTATCAGTACATGGAGATCCTCCTCAACTCCTTATCACCGGTGCACGTACTGCATGTATGGATGTAAAATACACATGCTACAGTTTATTCAACCTCTCTTCTCTATGTGGACATTTAGGTTGCTTCAAACATTTTGCAGTAATAAACAATACTGTGAAAAATAACTTTTGGTATATATATTTTCACAGTTTTGGAGGTGTACATTTGGAGTAGGTTCCTAGAAACGAGAGTGCTGGGTCAACAAGGTCAGAGCATATGCATTCTGGTTACGTGCGGCCAAATTCCTCTTCCGAAAGGCTGTAATGAGTATGCATTCCCACCAGCAATATGTGAGAACACCTTTTCCCTCACAACCTTGCCAACCAGATATGTTTCCATAGTTTTTCATCTTCTCTAGTCTGATAGGTTAAAAAGTAGTATTTTGATTGTTTAAATTTGCATCTTTAAGTGAGGCTGACCATCTCTTCATGTGTTTCAGAACACATACATGAATGCACACACACAATGAATCATCTAGTCAAGTCTTTCCTTCATTTTTCTATTGGGTTTTCCATTCTTCAATCTGCAAGTTCTTTATACATTAGTGGGGCACCCAGAGGCTCAGTCAGTAGAGCATGTGACTCTTGGTCTCAGGGTTGTAAGTCTGAACCCATGTAGGTGTAGAGATTAATTAAAAATAAAATCTTGGAGCGCCTGGGTGGCTAAGTCAGTTAAGCGTCGACTTCAGCTCAGGTCATGATCATGATCTCACAGCTTGTGAGTTCGAGCCCCACATTGGGCTCCGTGCTTACAGCTCGGTCTGGAGCCTGCTTCAGATTCTCTCTCTCTGTCTCTCTCTCTCTGCCCCTCCCCCACCTGCACTCGGTCTCATCTTTCTAATATAAACAAACATTTTAAAAAATTAAAAAAAAAAAAACAAAACCTTAAGGGGCACCTGTGTGGCTTAGTTGAGTAAGCATCTGATTTCAGCTCAGGTCATGATCTCCTGGTTTGTGGGTTTGAGTCCCACACTGGGCTCTGGGTTGGTGGTATGGAGACTGCTTGGGAATCTCTTCCCAGCCCCA
This sequence comes from Suricata suricatta, assembly GCF_006229205.1. Taxonomy (NCBI): domain Eukaryota; kingdom Metazoa; phylum Chordata; class Mammalia; order Carnivora; family Herpestidae; genus Suricata; species Suricata suricatta. The sequence continues at coordinate 69,294,282 of NC_043713.1, forward strand.
CTATTTCCCCTTCACCACTTGCGTTCTCTCCCAAAATAAATAAATGAACTTATAAAAAAGAATAAAAAATAAAATCTTAAAAAAGAAAAAAGTATTTATATATTACATAAGCCCTTTATCTGTGATATATGTTGCACATATGTTCTTCCAATTGGAACACCAGTTGTGTTCTGTTTGTAGTGTTTTGGCAATCTAGCAAGAATTCTTGAGGTCCAAGAATGTCTGGTCTCTGCAAACCTTTTCAAATAGTCTGCTTTTCTGAGAGGTCCACAGCACTCAATCAGATTTTCTTTAAGAAAAAAATTTTTAAGTTTATTTTTGAGAGAGACAGACAGACAGAGCATGAGCAGAGAGAGGGAGAAACAGAATCTGAAGCAGGCTCCAGGTTCTAATCTGTCAGCACAGAGCCCAACACAGGGCTCAAACCCACAAACTGTGAGATCATGATCGAGCCGAAGTTGGACGCTTAACCAGCTGAGCCACCCAGGCACCCCAACAGTTCTCCAAATCCTTGAAGGCTTCTCTTGACTCTTCTTTCATAGGACATACCCAAGCAAATGGCTTCCAGTGGTGTGTTTTCAGGTTTTGTCATTAGTGTGAATTCTTTATCATGAATGCATTCCTGGTTTTCTATACTCATCCTATACATGAGACACCAGGCTCAGCATTGGGATGAGGAGATAGGACCCCACTTTGGCCAATGAAGCCAACACTGATACATTCCTTCCTTCCCCTCTGCCCTCCCTAACCCCCGAGGCATCATGAGCTCCTCTGAGGGCTGGGGGGTGGGGGTGGGGCTGTGAGTATGATACTCTAGCTACAGGCTAGAGTAGGTAACACATTTCTGTTAATGCGCTAAATTAAGAGCAAACTAGCTTTTCTGGATGGCCATCTCACAAAGTCAACTAATGAACCAGCTTTGTTTTTCTAAAGATACTTCTGACATTTTCTTTTTTCCCTTCCCCACCTGTGACACTCACTTTTTGTAATAAAGTAGAAAATCTTACATTTCTAACTATTAAATTTCATTTTGGTTCATATAATTCAAAATAGTATTTATCTCTGGTGAAGTTGGGAGGGAGAAAGCACAGTAATTTTCTAGTTCTTAGATTGGAAGGCATATATGTGTACATATTTTTATTTTACACCAAATATTACATGAAATTTTTGGCACATTACAAAATAAAAAAAAAGTTTACCTTGTTAGTCTGAGCCCACCAGATCAAGAAACTTTTAGATCCTGAATCTGTTACCTCACTTCTATTTTTTAATGTAAGGTCATCACAGCATAAAATCTGATGTTACTTAATTACTGCTATCTGAAAAGATTAATCTATTCCTAACTATGGTCAATATATGAAGCCTACTGACAACAATCAATTGCCCTGTAACCTGTGTAAAGAAATGACGTATTTATTAGGTGGGAAATGGAGCCTAGCCCAGAAGGCCCAAAGAATATTTAGTTGTAGGTCTACAGCAGGGGCTGGCAAACTATAGCCCATGGGCAAGCACCTGTACTCATAAAAAAGGTTTACTGAAGTACAGCCATACTCTTTCATTTTTGTATTGTTTATGTCTGCCTTCACACCCTAGGGCAGAGTTGAGTAGTTTTGACAGAGACCTTATGACCTACAAAGTCTAAAATATTTATTATATGGCTCTGTACGGAAAAAAAAAAAAGTTTGCTGAACTCTGGTCTAAGGCACCATCCAGAGGAGAAAGTAAATTTTCTAGTGTACTTGGCAGGGATAGTCTTTTAGGAATCTGGGTTCCTCAGGCTATCATAGCTCACTAATCATTAGTCTTACCTACCTAACCCATATTACTCTAATTTCATACTTATATAAAGAAATTTGATCTTGCCTACAGGAAGAAAACACACTGACCAGAGTGTGACCATTCCTACCAAGAAAATGATTCCTTTTCACTGTGAATTAAAGACAGACTTTGTGATTTATATTTTAGTTTCTCATGAAATGGACTAACATGGGTCAGTCCTTTGGTGACCATCACCTCTAATACACCAAAAAACAAAAGTCAAGTTCCTAGACCTACAAAGCTAAGGACCAGCTCCTGAAATATGGAGATTCTTCTAGGGTATCCATCCTATGAAGCAGACTCCTTCAGAGACATCTCTGTGACATGTCACTCTTCCCTATTCATGATACTACCAAAACTTAAGGATTGAGTATCCATCATTTCTTAAACTCAAATTCAGAAATATCACATAACTATCAGAGACTCAACATTCCACATACATAGCTGCTTCAGAGAAGTGACACTTTTTCATTAGATAAGCACTTTCTCCTCTCTTTAAGTGTCTGATGTGATACAAATGTTTTTAAAAAATCATCAAAAGAAAGTTAACATGAAAATCAACATTTTGGAAATGTTTCCAGAACAAATCATAAGCTACCTGTCAGCATCTGTACTTTAGTATGTGAAGTGTTACTCTGGAAAGCTGTTATTCACACTCAACTCCTCTGAATTGAGATCTCATGTCTTACCTGACTTGGGCTGATCTTTTCTTCAGCAGCTGTGGAATGTTGATGTGGGTCTTCCTTTGCTCCCTCACAGGGGTCTCTTACAGTTTCCGCCTGGTCCCCTTGATCTCTGAAGACCTTTAACTCCATGCTCTTGGTTTTCTCTTCCCTATTCAAGATCCCAGAAGCCACAGAACCTCCTGCTGTGGTGTCCACCAGCCCACACCGCCCAAGCTCACCCCCATAATCCAAGGTGCCAGAAGTTTCTTCATAACAACTTTCCATACAAGTCCTCTGCAGCTCCAAGGGCACTGCCCTACTCTGACTTATAAGAGAGCTTGAGGCTCCGGGTTTTACATCTGGAATCACACTTGGCTCAGGGTCAGCATGAAGCTCTTTGGAGACACTCACTGGGAGTTCAGAGTATAATTCCTGTACCACGGCAGACATGGAGGAATCAAGTGGAACTGGCTGAGTCTCTACTCCGGATGACAGCATTAGGGCGAGTGGAAGATTATGGAGTCAAGTCTTTTACATCAAACGGTTCACCCTGACACAAATCAAAGGAAGGGATAAAAGTTTAAAACCTTGCAGGATAGAAGAAAGCTGTTTCAGCTAAAACTGGCAAAAATAAGGACAAAAAAAATTCTACCTCAAATGCTGGCAATATATCTGACACCAAAACTTCCTCCTTAAAGGCTGTGAATTAGTGGAAAAATAAATGCCTTAAATCTTTAATAGACATCTACGTGATTTTGATTCAAATACTGCCTTATAAATAATTCTCATTTTAAATCTGGAGGGCCAGCAAATGTGGATGAGGAGACATGTCTAAGCATTCAAGGACAGACCTTATGTAAAGAAGATAAAGACAATTTTCTACTTGTTTTCAGGGTATGTACCTCGCCTGCTTTGGTCATTGCTATATCCCCCACTTCCTAGAAGAGGTGCCTGGCACATATAGGTACTCAGCAAATATTTGCTGAATGAATATACACTGAGAGATTCTGAGGAATTTGGTATACTGGCTTTTCCTCAAAAGAGTCTTGGGGCACCTGGGTGGCTCAGTTGGTTAAGCTTCCAACTTCAGCTCAGGTCATGATCTCACGGTTCGTGGGCTTGAGCCCGCATCAGGCTCTGTGCTGATAGCTCAGAGCCTGGAGCCTGCTTCGGATTCTGTTTCTCCCTCTTTCTGCCCCACTCCTGCTCGTGTTCTGTCTCTGTCTCAAAAATAAATAAACATTAAAAAGAAAAAAAAAGATTTCTCTATGAAAGAAGGTATAGAGACAGCAGAATTCCAATCCTTTACTGCTTACCAAACTTGAGCTGATCTACCCAGGCTGGCACAAGACACCACTAAACCAGCTCTTTAGAAGAATCCTCTCTTTTATTCAGCATCTTGAGATTTTCCATGTGCCTTCACAAACACCACTTAGATTCTCCCAACCCTGCGAGCAAAGTCCAGCAGCTATTACCATCTTGTTACAGAGTCTAACATCACATTTAAGAGGTAAGTGACCTGCCTGAAATATTACAGGATAATCTGAGGACAGCGGGGGATCTCAAGGTGCTTCCATGGTTTTGGGAACGTTTCACTTTTTGCACTGGGTAGTGGAAACATAGGATATTTGCTAAAATACATATATTTGTGTGGTTCGTAATACTAATTATTAAAGTTGTCAACACACATGCACAGAAGCACGTGCATGCATGCGCGCACAAGCACACACACACGCGCACACACACACACATGCACATACAGCTAAGGAATGGTACACTTGGAACCAGGGTTTTCTGGCTGGTAACTTTTCAATTTTAGTTTACCAAATGTGTGCAGTTTCCACAAGATTCATTTTGACCCGACCAAGGTGGAAACTGGTTTAACCAAGTAAGATACTACATGCTTTCATTTTGGATGCTTTCCTGAATCCTAACAAAAGGCAAGAAATTTCTGGCAAGAGTTCCTAACAAGGATTTATCTGAGGTATTGATGGCAAATCCAAAAGGCACATAGGAAATGATATTTCAGAAAGCCTGCAGATTTCTATTGCTACCACTTTCTAACATCCACCTTTTCCCAAAATAAACATATTCCATACAAGCAAAATTCACTGTTGGCTACCAAACTGTTTTTAATATTGAATTGTCTCACCTTTTCTCCACTAACCACATTCAGATTTCTGAGGAGAGACTCCCCTATACACCCATGTAAATCTTTACAACTCAGTTTCCTAGTACCCTGTCTCTAACTCCCGTCCTGATTTTCCGGGGGAGCCTACCTACATATGTCACTTACACAAAAGGCACCTGTTGTCCCTCCGTGTCAAGAAGCACCTACCTAGTCCTTGAATATTCCTGGGTATACAATCTTTCCTTCTGGCACAGAAGGTCCCTCCCACCCACTGACCTGTGCTATCAAGACCGAAGCTGGGGGCTTAGGTAGAACTGATGATAGGTCCTTTCATTTTGGACCATTCTGTCTTTCCTGGTTTTCCAACATGTGGTCAATCGCTTACCTACTTAAATTCCTACACTTTCATCCACTGGGTGTCCTTAATGTTTTGAAGGAATCTTTTCCAAAAGTAAAAGTAGACAACACTGTACTACTAATTTATATACTATAAATTATAGGAAATCAGACTGCTGGTACATTAAGTTTAGATGACTCAGGAGGGCTGATGAAAAACATGAATCCTAAAAGCAGCAAAGAGAGATAAACTGTTGTGTCCAGAGTATGGTAATAATCAAATCAGACTCTTTCATAAATGAACGGTGCTGAGAAAAACAAATCATTTTTGGAGCTACAATCTTCCCCTTTCTCCTCTAGCTCCTGGATATTTCTAGGGACGCTTTATATTTTGGTGTGTGTATTGGGGGTTAAGAGCTAAAGTAGAACTGCTATTTGATGCTAAAAAAAAAAAAAAAAGAGGAGGCGCTCAATTTTCATTTGGCTCAGTTTCCCTTTCCCAACAACAAACACTCTGGGTTTTGATTGCCACAAAACATACAGACCGGAAGAATAACTAGAATAACAAGAAAGGATACTGTAAAAGAGCAGGTTTGTTGGTGGAGATCAGCTCCATAGGTCTCTCTGCCACTACGTGCACAAGAGCCCTCTTTCCTTGCCCGCCACCGAGGTGTGAGTGCTCTTAAAAGTTTAATCCTTGACACGCCTCCCATTCCAGACTTCACTTTTTTGATGACCTCACCTTTTCTTGCAGCCTTTCTGCTATGCCGATGACTCAAAAACTATCACTGTAAGTATAGGTGACCACATGATCCAATAATTCCACTCCTGAGTATACATGCAAAAAAAAGTCCACACATAAACTAGCACACAAATGTTCATAGCAGCACTATTCACAATAGTCAAAAAGTGGAAATAGCTTTCATGTCCATCAACTGACGAAAGGATAAACAAAATGTGGTATATCTGTACAACTGGAAATTACTTGGCTGTAAAAAGTGATGAAGTACTGATTTGTGATTGAACATGGATGAACCTTGAAAACATTATAAGTCAAAGAAGCCAGTCACAAAGGAACATATATTATAAGATCCCAACATATATGAAATGTCCAGAGTAGGCAAATCTATGGAGTTGGAAAGTAAATTGCTTAGTGAGAGTTGGAAAAACTGGGAGTAACTGCTAATAGAATTTCTTTCAGGGGCAATAAAAGTGTTCTGAAATGGATTGTACTAATGGTTACACACCTTTGTGACTATGCTAACAACCACTAAAATGTACAATTTAACTTGGTGAATTGTAGGATATGCGGATTACATCTGAAAGCTGATTTAAAACAAAAAATAAAAACACCTGTCCCCTACTCCATCATTTCTCAAATTCCTAACCTATGTTTTATTTATCAGAATGACACCCTTTTAGGGACACCTGGGTGGCTCAGTGGGTTAAGCATCCAACTTCGGTTCAGGTCTTGATTTCACAGTTTGTGAGTCTGAGACCTGTGTTGAGCTCTGTGCTATCAGTACAGAGCCTGGAGCCCACTTTGAATTCTGTGTCTCACTTTCTTTCTGCCCCTCTGCTGCCCATGCTCACACTACTATGTCTCTCTCTCTCTCTCAAAACTATACACATTAAAAAAAAAAAAAAAAGATGGTACCCCTCCCAAACTTAACATGTCCAAGATAGAACCCATTCAACCCAATGAATAACTGAATCTTACTATACACAAACAGCTAGTAGAAACAAAGATGGATAAGATGTTCTCAGTAAACTTACATGCTTATTTTTTACTATTTTCCACTATTGCTTCTCTCAGTAATAACATCCCCACCACCCTAGAGATCAGACTTGAACCACCAAACACAACTAAATCTGGCCTTCAACTTGTTGTTCAATGAGCACTTGGAGCACAGAATCCACTCCTGCAGTATCTCTGACAAATACCACTACTTTCCATCCCCATGGTCCTAATTCAAGATTTGTTCCAAACACAGGATGATGCACAAATACACACTAATAAACACAGTGTATCATGAAGAGGCAATATTGATAATCACATAGAATGCTCTAAAATAGTCTTCAAGGAAACAGTGCTGTTATGCTTCCTATGCATGCATTTATGCTGTAAACTGGCATTGGCCAAAACAGAATTTTAAAGCTTTGGCTCCCTCCACAACCCCCCAAAACTTTCCAATATAAAAAACCAAATACCACAATGCCATCATCAATTGAAACTTCTGTTTGGCAGAGATATCATTCTAAAAATTTTCAAATTGTAAAACAACTAAGCACATTGGCTGTTGTTTTATAGGCATTCAGACTCTCTCTCCTTTTTTCCTAGGCCTATCCCTGATCCTTGAGTTTCTAAGCAGTATCTGCATTTGAGACACCCAGAAGAGGTGAGTGCCTCAGCTGGAACTCTCAGTGTTGATATAATATTCAGATACAAGCCTAGAGTAGCATATTAAGATTATTCTCAGCTCATGAGCTTGCATCACCAAACTCTCATTCTAGCCATTGATCAAAATACTGGTAAGATCACAAGACTGCAGAAACAGAAGAACATATTTTAAGAAGAATTCAAGTTCTTTAAAACTAAATTTCTAAACACATTGGAACAATTAAAAATGATGGTGTAGAAAATTAACTTACATAGAAAATTGCATAGGATAGTTTATCAAACTAAATGTTAGAGTTCTCTCATTTTGATAAAATACGAACATAGGAAAACTGAAAGAATATAATCCAAATGTTAAGAGTATTACCCTGGGTGACAAGATCACAATTGACTTAAATGTTGTTACTATTTTTTTTTCCTACAGTAAATTAAAAAAAAATTTAGGGGTGCCTAGGTGGCTCAGTCAGTTAGGCATCCAACTTCAGCCCAGGTCAGGATTTCACCATTCCTGAGTTTGAGCCCTGAGTGGGGCTCTGCGGTGACAGTCTGGAGCTTGCTTCAGATTCTTTGTCTCCCTCTCTGCCCCTCCCCTGCTTGTACTCTGTCTCTCTCCCTTTCTCTCTCTCTCTCTCTCTCAAAATAAACACATAAATAAAAATAAACATTAATTTTTTTTAAATTTTAAACATTATTTCTCAAGACCCAAATAGGAATAAAAAATAACTGGTAAATGCCTTATCCCTTTAACTTTCCAAACATCAACCCTCTGCCTCAACTATAAAAGTTTTTACATTAAAGTGTTAAGTAAAGTTGAAGTAAGAGGAGACACTAAGTTAACAGTGGCTTGTAAAATGAAGGCAGGGATTTATAGCTTAAGCCTTACTAATACTAATGACTTACAACCAACCTACTAGGTGAGGACACTAGGTTATTATCTAGTTTGAGGTATAAGCAAAAAACAAACCACAGATTCACAAACAACTCTTGCCAGCTGCTACTGGCATGTCATCTTTGCTGTGACACAAATGAGAATTAGGTTGTTTAAGGAAAGGATTTATCCTTGAAAAAGACCAACAATTATAGGAGTATGCATTAAAGTTATCCTAATAAAAGAAGAAATTCTTTTGTTTGAATTGAGAACAATCATCTCAAAACCTTTCTATGTCAAATGTAAGAGCAAAGCCAGGAGGCAGCCTGGGTGCTGGTCTCCAAATTGGGAGACCCGGGTCTCTATCCTGCTGGCTGCACAACCTTGAATATATCACTTAACTCTCCTGGGCTTGTTTTTCAAATGTAAAATGAGACAGGTTCACCAAGTAAAGCCCGCGCCCAGAGGCCTGTGCAGGTCCGCAGGTGCCCGCCGCATGTCAAATGTAAAATGAACAAGTTAAACAAAATAACCTCAAAGGGTCTTGCCGCCCATTAAAATCCCATGAGTCCAAATGATAACTTTTCTATTTCACAGATCTATAGATACCAACAATGGTGGTAGAGTTCTGACTAAGCCCCACTGCATGTACTCAGAGCATAAGAGCCAATTTAAGAAGACTTTACATGCAAAAAAAGATGGAACACTGTTTCTTCTTTAGTGGCAGCGGAAGTGTTAATAAACAACAAAAACATGAAAAAAACAGAAAATAAACTACCAGTGAAAGATTAACCCTGCAGCTCTCAATCTCATTAGAATGTATTTTTTAACACTAAACACCTGACAAAGTGGCCTTTCCACTTTAGTAGTTCAAACACTCCCTAATACAAAAGTTCTGGGAGCACAAAGTTTACAGCAGTAAGTAAAACGTAGAAAAAAGAATCAAACAAAGAAAACAGTCGAACAGAAAATCATGTGCCCAATAATCCCGAGTCTGAAGGTCTCCCCTCCCTTTAATTCCAATGTAAAAGGGCTGCTCAAAAGGAAGAACAGTTAGTAACACTGGGCACTGCAACACTCGTGTCAAGGGACAATACTCACAATATCGATCAGTCCCTCAGAAGTTCACAACACTCCTTTCACCTTGAGAAAGGGGCTTTCTTTTCCAAGATTCGGACACTGTAGCCAATGCCTCCATGAGGGCATTCGGAGAAAGGGCCTCTTCTTGTCGGACAGAGAAAGAAGAAGCTTTTAACGAGATCTCTAGACAAACAGAAAGTGGGGTAGGGAAGTCTATATACTAAACAGGGCCCAGCTCTACAACATGGAGTGTGCAGGAAATCTTAAAAGCATCAAGCACTGTTTCCTTTTTCCTTCCTTTATTAGCATGCAGAAACAGGATCCCTCTGTCTCATGGGGAGTGAAAAGAGCGAAAATGTTCCTGATTTCTGACAAAGACTTTCTACATAAAAAAATTTCATTTATCAAAGGAAGAGAAGGAAACCATCTGTGCCCCTCTAAATATACTGCAGGAAAGAGTCCTCCTCTTAAAGGTAGAAGGTCTTATTTTTCTTGGGAGAGCAAGAGAAAAGAAGTTGGAGGCTCCCTCTTTGAGGAGGGGTAGGTGTGCAGACAGCAGGAAGCTTTTTAATCACTAAGCAGGTAGGGGGAGTGGGAGATAAATTCACTAACCAGTCAGGAAGAAGTGATAGCTTCCGTGGACAAAGGGAAGGCTGGCTTTTGGTATCAGTTCTCTCTCCCTCTTGGAGTACAGATCTGTTTCCAAAAACAAAGTCTTTTCTCCTGATTATTCTGAGACCCTCTTTGTTAGTTTGGGGAGCATGGAAGGCTTTAAAGGGAAAAGTGCCTCTTTCTCCACTCCAGGGTGGGGAAACGACTCCTTTCCAGTGAGAAAGGATGGGTTGAACACCTGTGCTGTGGGGGTGGGGACGGGAGGAGGCATGCATGGAAAAATCTGGGTCTCTATGGAAGATATTAGTTTTCTTTAGTAAGAGTAATAGCAACAATTTACCGAAAGCTTACTATGTACTAAGCACCTACACAAATTCTCCCTCAGTCCTCAAGACAACGCTCTACAAAGAGAACCCAAATTTGAGCGAGGCTAACTGAGACTCCAAAAGATTAAGCAATTAGCCAAGGTCGTAAGGATGGGAAGGGGGAGACAGACTAACAACTACCACATTCCAGACGCCATACTCTTAACTGTGCAAGGAGAAGCTCATTGCACACCAAGAGACTTGAGGGAAGAGTCTAATGGACATTACTGGGGAAGGGGGAAAGACTGATTTCTAATACCATAAAGTAAACTCAGTGTCTTCATCTTTATATCTAGGAGTAGAGGTGAAAAATAAAAGAAAGGTAAGTCTCTCTTTTACAAGTAAAGAAGACCGCCCCCCCCCCAGCACTTTTAGGCAACTTGACTCTCTCTCTTCACCTGGGGAGCGCTGACCAAATCGGGGGAAAGGTTTTGTTTGGGGTTATATACTACCCCTCCTCATTAAAATAAGTTTAGAATAGCCCTCTCGCATCCCAGGAGCGGGTCTTGCGCCGCTGACAAACGCACGGGAGCTGGGGAAGAGCGTACACCCACGACAAGGGGCGTCGCCCTCCTCGAGAAGTTGGGGGTCCCCCGCCGTACCGAGGTTGAAGAGGAGTATCTCTACCCAGTCGGAGCCATGACTCGGAGAAGCCGTTTTCCCATTGAGACGCGGGCCCTCGTCTCTTCCCTCTCCCAGGCTCGTTCCGCCGCCCGCAGAGCAGCCTCAGTTCCCTTCGGCGCCCCAAGAGGGAGGGGGGCCAGGGCTCCCCCTCAGACTGCAACACCCGGCGGAGGGTCCCCTCAGGGCGGTGTGGGGCGGGGCGGCTACGCCCGTAAGCCTTCCCGCCCCCAGCCTCTTACCCTGAGGCCTGCTCCGCGGCCCGCGCTCGCCCAGCCAGCCCGGCCTTTGCAGCTGCAGCCCGGTCGCCGCCAAAGCTACCTGAGCCTACCGAGCCGAGAGAGTCCGGGGCCACTCCAGCCGCCGCCGCCTCTTCGTCTCTATGGTCTTCTTCCTCCTCGCCCCCCCACCCCGCACTTCCTCATCCGGGGCCCGAGCCAGCCATGCGGACTCATCCAAATCCCGCCCCCGTATGGCGCACGCGCAATTCTAGGGACGGCTCTTCCCGCGTCAAGCCCCCAGCCTAGGCCTGGCCCCTGCAGTCCTCTGCCCCGCCCCTACCGCCGCGATTCTTAACGGGGAAACACCCTTTTTCCCAGGCTCTTACTTATCCCTAGTGCCCATTGTTTCCGCTTCTACAGCCCTCTCCAGTATTTTACCCGGTCTGAATGGCTGCACTTCTAGGTCCCCATCTCTGGAAGCCCAGGAGATCCCTTTATAACTTGAAAAAGTGTTTTAGGTCATGTCACTCCCCTGCTCCTTTGAATCTGACCAGTAAGTCTAAATGGCATCCCTGTCTCCAGTCCTTGTATGACATCTTGTTTTAACTTCTTCAAGGCTTTAACACTGGCTGAAATTGCCACGCTGCATCATTTATTAATTTATTCATCACCTGTTCCTTCCCAGGCTTGTTCATCATTCTGTGGTCATTACCTAGCACTGTGACTGGCACAAGCAGTCGTTCAACAGACATTTGAAGGAAGGAAAAGAAGATTTATTCAAAAGGGAATTAAGGAGGTTGAGAGAATTGGGGTGGCTGGGGGGCTCAGTCAGGTAAACGACTCTTGATTTCAGCTCAGGTCAGAATCTCCAGGTTTGTGTGGTCGAGGTTTGCACCCCGCTGGCGCCTCTGTCTGCTATTACAGCAAGGAGCCTGGGATTCTCTTTCCCTTTCTCTCTGCTCCACTACTAATGTGAGCGCACACTCACATCCCCTCTCTCAAAAATAAATAAACTTTAAAAAAAAGGAAGTTTCAGAGAGTGGAATCAACTTGCTCCGTTTCACACAGCGTTGTATTAAACATAGAAATATGTTGTTTTTGGGCTTTATCAACTGGGCCCAATAGAGAGCTAGAGGTTTGGAGGTTTAAGAGAGATTTTAATTCTCTCTCCTTGGATCAAAGTATCATTTGAGCTAGTCAACAATCAAGATAGTGATTTTCCCACCATTGGTTAGGGCTGGAGATACATAAACCCAAATGTCAACCCTATTGTTTTACAGCCTGTGAATCCATATATCATCCCATATATGTGTACAATTAACACACAGGCTACTACAGGTGCTATTGGGATGATTTAATGAGACATTCTCTTTAAGACAGCTCTTTCTTTAAAAAAACTTTTTTTTAATGTTTATTTTTGAGAGAGAGAAAGGCAGAGTATGGGCAAGGGAGGGACAGAGAGAGAGGGAGACACAGAATCCGAAGCAGGCTCTAGGCTGTCAGCACAGAGCCTGACACGGGGCTTGAACTCATAAACTGTGAGATCATGACCTGAGTTGAAGTCAGGTGCTTAACCGACTGAGCCATCTAGGCGTCCCTCTTTATGGCATTTCTAAATTTACAGTGTCTACATCCTCCAGTACTTTCTCAGGCAACTACCTGCCTATAGAAGGGGATCTGAAAAACCTTGTATTACTAGTTTGCTTTTTTGCCTTAGGCTCTAACATGACTGCACAGCACCATTTTTGATTTTGTCTTTATTTTAAAATGTGATATTTTGTTAATAGTGGATTTTTGTATTATTTATTTTAAAAATTCTAGTAAATTTTATTTATTTTGCTCACTGAGGTATTTTTTTTTACACTTCTTTAACATCTTGTGCCCTAAGGGAAGTGTCTCACTAGCCTTACCCACCTCACCTTACTCCTAATCCTACTCCTAGCTCTATATTAGGTACAAAGAAGTTCAAAAGAAACATCATATGTATCATGCAACCCCCTAAAAGTCAAGGAGAGCCAGTTTCCTGACGAATTCCATGCTCTTGGTTAGTCAATAATATCCTACATTTGGGGTGCCTGGTGGCTCAGTTAGGTGTCTCACTTCAGCTCAGGTGGTGATTGCTTCAAGCCCTGCATTGGGTTCTGTGCTAACAGTTCAGAGCCTGGAACCTGCTTGGGATTCTGTGTCCCCTTCCGAATCTGCCCCTCCCCTACTAGTGCTCTGTCTCTCTCCCCCCAAGAAAACAAAAAAAAAATTTTTTAATATAATACTCTACATTTATATATAGCATTTTGAATTCTTTTAATTTCAAAGACCCTCATTTCATTTGGCCCTTGTTTCAAATACCTTGTGAACAAGGAAATACATGCACTTTTTATTCCCATCTGACAAGGGAGAAAATTGAGAAAAGAAAAGGATCTGGTGCAAACTGCACTACCAAAAACAGGCTATGGTGCAGCTGGTTATAGCACAGTGATCTTAGGACCAAGGATCCCATTAACTAGATCCCCAGTCCAGGAGCTAACTGCTCCAGCCTTCCCTAACCTTGACCAGACTTTGACAGTTTTTATTTTTTTATTATTTTTAATTTTTTAATGTTGATTTATTCTTTAAAATTTTTTTTGACGTTTATTATTGAGACAGAGAGAAACAGAGCGTGACTGGGGGCCGGGGGTGGGGAGGACAGAGAGAGGGAGACAGAATCTGAAGCGGACTCCAGGTTCTGAGCTGTTAGCACAGAGCCTGATGTGGGACTCAAACTCACTAACGGTGAGATCATGACCTAAGCCTAAGTTGGACGCTTAACCGACTGAGCCACCCAGGTGCCCCAGTTTTTAAAAAGCTCAAAATCTGTCAAGGATTTTTACAATCTTTTTCCAAATTAAAAAGTGAAATATTTGCATTTCTAAGATAAAACACCAGTCATGGATATCTCTCAGATGGAAATCAAATTTTCTTGAAGGTCAGAGAGAGAAAATACCATTAGTCCCTCTGGGATGGAAGAACTTCTCACCAGCCACTGCTGCAGGGATCTAAGTGGGTCCCCTGCATTAGCACCATTAAAATGTTATTTGTATTTAACATTTTGTCTCCGAAAAAATTTTTGCAACTGTTGCAGTATGCTTGATTTTGTTTTAATTTAATATAAAAAATTACAATTTTATAGTTCTTCAACTTCTGAATCTTAAAGTAAAATATGGATGTTTAGAGAAACTCTTGTCTTGTCAGAGCCTCCTCTCTCAGCTCCCATCTCTTTTGTGGTATGTGATGCTTTTTTTCTTTAAACATTCAGAAAATTTCCCAAAACCATAAGTCAAGTAGATGGTGCTGGCAACTTGTCAGGAGCCCTTGGAGAGTTTCAGGCACAGCCCACAGTTCTGACTTCCTCCTCGAGAACAGAAAGATGTCCTGACAGAGGCTTAGGTTGAGCTCTTATGTGTGACAAGGATGCTGGTTAAACCTCAGCCTTCAGAATCAAGTTGGTCTTGATCCAGTCAGGAGCTTCCTTCCGTGGAGTTTCGTGTCCCCTGTGAAAGTATTAGCCACCTAATAGGGATGTGACCATTTCATAAGAATGTCTGTGAAAGCTATGGTAGCTATTAGCAACCAGAGAGGCACAGAACATCATTTGGGGTTTGGAGGGATTTGAAAAGAGCACCCAAAGTGAATACTTCCCAGCAGCGTCCATCGTATTAAGTCTCGAGTGCTCAGCTCTTGCATTTTACAAAAGTTCTCCAGGAAACTATTTTGTGCTTCTCACTCGCCCGGTGAAGCCAGGCAAAGATCCGTTAACACCGTTAATAGATCCGAGGAGGCTCGCCTGAGTTTGCCCTATTGAGGGACTGAGTCGGAAACGAAGTTCCTGTCATCGATATATGCCACAATGTCTGGGAGGAGAAGGATTTTATAAGGTTGGCTACGGTCGAGCTATTGAGCGGGAAACGCAGGAGGCAGCGGGAGCTAGAGGCCGCTCGCGACGCCCCGCTCCGCCCCTGGCGTGAGCCCCGGATGGGGAAGTGGCGTGGACACCGAGACGAGGAGGAGGCCCGGCCAGAGCGGCCCGAGACGGGTGGGAGGGAAGGGGGCGGGACCCCGGGGCGGAGCCACTGGAGCTGCGTGGGTTCTCAGGTGAGTGCTCTGCGGCAGGGGCGGGTAGGCGAGCTACTCGCGGTCCGGCACGGAAGCCGAAGGGCTGTGGGGGCGTAGGCGGGCGTCCGGAGTTGTCGCGGGGGACCTCGGGAGGGTCCGGGCCTCTCAGTCCCGGCCTGAAGCGGGAAGGTGCTCCGGAGCTGCGGGTGAGTGAGGCTACTCGCCGGGCCCGGGTTTGTGGAGCCTCAAGGGAGGGGGCTATTGCCAAGGTTCGAGTCCAGACCCCACTCCCCAACCCGCTGTGTGATCTTAGAAAAGTCTGCATCCCTCTCTGAGCTTCAGTGGCCGCTGGTGTGAAGTGAGGGGTTGGGGAGGAGCAACCGCTGAGTTTGTACAGATAGACGTTTGGTGAAACACTCCTGCCTTCCTCCTATTTATGCTCTCCTTGCCCAGGACATTGACCGCGGAACATGAACGGTGGGAGTGGCTGTGTCTGAGTGACCTTGGGCAAGTCCCTTGCTCTGGCTCTCACTTTCCTCATCTACGGAAAGAGTGCCCTAAATCTCTTTCAACATCTCTTTGATGTTTGGTTGTATTGTTTTGGATAGAGACAAGGTAGTGAGTGCCCAGTTCACTACAACCTTTCCCTTTAGGGTGTGACAGAATATCTTTTTGGAGGTTAGAATAGACCCTGGCCTGAATTTCCCTTAGTTCCCAGATTTTGCGGTTTTGGTTTTTTTTTTTTCTCTTTATTTCTCTTCTCTTCTTTTCTTTTCTCTTTTGTCCTCCAAACCTCCTTGTAATTGGAGGAGTGATTTCATCCAAGAGTTGATGCTACCTCTCATCTGAACAGTACCAGTATATTCACTGGCCTAAAACCAAAGAGCAGTTGCAGGGAAAACTCTGACATCCTCGCCTTTTTGTGTTTCAGTGGCACGGAGGCAAGATGACTTCTCTCCCCCAAGTTTGGAACAGCTGAAGGAAACAACAGTACAAGATGAGAACAGCAAAGGTCTACAAACTCGTCATTCACAAGAAGGGCTTTGGGGGCAGTGGTCAGTATTGATCTGTCTTTGGGGGTTGTTTAAATTGGCTGAGGTTCTGGTGTGTCCAGTGCCTCGAAAATGACACACTGACTCATGTGACAATAGAGGCTGGAGGAGACCTAACTGAGCGAAGCAGCAAGTATAATATAGTAGCAGTGAGGGCAGTAGCATGGGAAAGCACTGGCCTCTTCACTTGTGTTAGAACTTTAGGGAGCATTGTGAATGTTGCCAGTTTACTATCTTTCACTTTTTTGTATTTTGTATTACATATTTACTGTATATGTTCTATAAAATCCTAGTCTGCACTGGTTTAGCAGATAAGAAAAGCTTACGTTCATTAAGAACAGTAGTAAATATGCATTAGACAGGTATGATCAAAGCATGAACCCTTGCCCGGCTCCCAGGCATAGTGGGAAGGGGCAGGACACAGCATATTGTTCTGTACTGCATGAGATTTTTCAGTTCTGCCTCTCACTTTCCCTGTGACCTCAGGCAAGCGCCTACTTTATTTTATTTAGAGCCACAAACACTTTAGAACAGTTTCTTTCTCTTAGCACCTTGAGTCTATAAATCTGCAGAAAAGGATGACAATTAGTAATATGATTTTTTTTTGTAAAGGAATAATTTTCTGTCCTAACAACCTTATTTGTTTCAGAAATTGGAATTAATAACACAATAAGTCATTTTAAAATTGTATTTTACTGTGCATTTGCTCTTATGTATGTGTAAGCATCCCAAGGGTGAGGACTGCCCAAAAGGAAAAAAAACACTAATTTCTATATCAAAGTTTGTGGAGACTGAGTAAGACAATGTATGTAAAGTATTTAGCAGAGTACCACACTCAGTGCCACTCAGTAAATATAACCATCAGAGTTTCCAGGACAGTATATACCAGGCATTGCTATATTTAAAACACAATTTTTGGGGCACCTAAATGGCTCAGTCAGTTAAGCATCTGACTCTTGATTTCAGCTCAGGTCATGATCTTATGATTCATAAGATTGAGCCCCATTTTGGGCTGTGTGCTGACAGCAGGAGCCTGCTTGGGATTCTCTCTTTCCCTCTCTCTGCCCTTCCCCAGCTCATACTCTCTCTCTCAAAAATAAATAAATATTTAAAACACAATTTTTGCTAAAAGGCAGTCCTTTATTAATACAAACTTTGTGTTAATATCTATTAATGATAGATGCTGCCTAAACCTTCGTAAAATAGACTTGAGTAGACAACAGAAATAACTTTGGACAGAGGAAAGGATGCAAGGATATGTATACAATGTATACAAGTTTACTTTTTCATGTGTGTAAGACAAAGACAGCTAGGTGCTATAACCAATCTCCTGTAGGACTATGAATAAAAACACATCCAACAAAATTAGCTGCATATCTGTGCTAAACATAAAGGTTATGAATATCACAAAGCCCCTTGTCCCTAAGGAGCTTTCAGCTTGATGGGACAGATATGAAAAAAAGAAAATGAAACAGTAGAATTTGTGTTCAGGGAGTTTAATTCAGACTGTGGAAGTTAGAGGAAGGCATTGCGGAGGATTTGGCATAAAACTGTCAATGAAAGCAGTATACCAAATAAAATTTGGTATTAACCCAGTGCTTTGCTATCCTAGGCTGAATTTTTGTTGGTTCTGCTTATATTTGGAATTTAGATATACTTATTTGTTTTTAGCATAATTAAAGACCATACCTTTCCCTCAAAATTAAACGAGAAAAAGAAATCACTCTGTCTTTATGGTTCTGAGTTTGTTATATAAGAAAGAGTTCTCATCCCAGTGAGGGTGGGGGAGATAAACATATGAAATTATGTTGTTCCTCTATTTTAAGAGTCTCATTGGACCTTAACGTGAACTGGTATCCAAAGATTTTACCTGATAAGTGTTGCCTTCTAAAATCTAGGGCATTATATTTGGCTTTTTTTTTTTTTTTTTTAATGATGTATAAGAGTTGGTAGCCTTTAGGCGGAAGGAACCCTGGACTAGTAGTTAGTCCTGGCTGTGCTGTTATTAGCTGTTTGCCCTTACGCCTTTATCACCTAGGTCATTTCTTCACTTATGTTAGATCCAAAGATTTGTTGAGGTTTGCGTTGAGACAGTATTTTTGGAAATATTTTGAACACTAGATAAATGTAAGGGATTGTGCTGTATCTGTGGGACCCAGAGTGTTTTGTTCTTAGTGTATGCCAGGTAAATGTGATAATTCAAGAGGGTAAAGTTGTCTCAGAGGTTTAATTTCCAGAGAGCAAGGACTGCTTTTTCTGTGGAATCAGTGGGTTGGTCATAGGAAGAGCATGATCTGTGAAGACAGAAGTCCCTGAGAGCTGACCCACTCAGCTACTCACTCGCTTTGTGTCCCTGTATGAGGTCATGAAGTCCCAGTCTGAGAATGTATACCACAGCCTGTTGCCCACATGAGTCTCTTTTCTATTTGAAATTGCCAAATTGTCTTTCAGATGATGAGCTAGTCATGAACCCCAAAGTGTTTCCTCACATCAAGCTTGGAGACATTGTGGAGATTGCTCACCCCAATGATGAATACAGGTAAATGTCTCTTTAGGATCAAGGGAACTAACTGGGCAGCCTGATGTTTCTAAATATTTCGTTTCAGGGGCTTGATGGGCAAGACAGCTCTTAGCATTTACATAAAAATGCTCCTGTTCTCTAGGATTTGATAAACCGATGATCTTTTAAAAAGTAGTCTATTCTTTTTGTTTTTAAAGCTGAAATGAGAACTCTGAAAAATTATGTCGCATTTATCTATTTCCTTGAGTGCAAATGCAGAGTTTCTTTGTTTCTAAGAGAACTTTTTCCCCTTGTTGTGCTGCAGGTTACAGTATATCCAGAGGGATCTGGTTGCCTTTTGTTGGGGGGTGAAGAAAGCTGGTTAATTACCGCTTACAGCATCCCTTCTTTTTGTTGCTTTTTTCTCCAGCCCTCTGCTTTTGCAGGTCAAATCACTTAAGGAAGATTTACAGAAAGGTAAGAATTGCATCTCTCTTCTCTAAGATTTTTGCACTTAGAGAAACTGTTCCAGAAACTGTAAGAAACATCTCTTCATAATCTCAGGGAATGGGGTAGTGTACTTCTTTCCTTATCAAATTGTGTTCCCTTAAAAAAAAATTGTCAGATAATAGCAACTGCCAAGGAATCTCATTTGACAGCATCTTGAGGGCCCTGAAGAAACCATTTTTTTTAAGGGTTTATTTATGTACTTAAGTAATCTCTATACTCAACTCAGGGCTCAAACTCATAATCCCAAGATCTAGAGTTGCACGTTCTACATACTGAGCCAGCCAGGAACCCCAAGAAGCCATCTTTATTGTCAGGGGGAAAGTTAACCTGCTTTATGCTTAACTCCAAAAAAAAAAAATTGTTGGCAAAGCATCTTTCCTAAATATTCACAGGATGTTTGTGAAGTGCCTACTCTGGGTGAGGGAGGATAAAGAAACATTGATGATTTCCTATCACAAATGCAAGGCACTGTACTGAGAGTTTTGGTCTTCCCACGCAACTCTGGATTGAGTGAGGGAACTTAGTCTCAGTGAGGTGAATTAGCTTGTCTGAAGTCAGTAAGTGGAGGAGCCAGAGCCGCCATTCTGCTTCCTCATTCTGGATCTGATCCTTTCTTTTTTCATCTAAAGACTATACCATGGGGATCAAGGAATCGAAATGTTAATTGATAGTAAATAAGGTAATTCCTTAAATACTACTTAAAAGAAAAAAAATTTTAATTTGTTCTATAGGATTGTGATGTCTACTACTTTTATAATACTGTATGATAGGGAAATGTTTTATAAAATCCAAATCCTAATAGTTTCTTCTTTACCCTCACCACCCCATCTCCTGCCACCTGTTAATGTTTCTTATTTACCAGATGTACAGGCTCATTTAAAAGTTTGTTTCTCTCTTAACTACTCTACTTTCATTCCAAATGAGAAATGATCTTCCTCTTCTGAATTTTTAAAGTTCTTTGAACTTTTTTTTTAATGTTTTTTTTTTTTAAATTTATTTTTGAGACAGAGCGATTCAGAGCAAGAGCGGGGAGGGGCAGAGAGAGAGGGAGGCACAGAATCAGAAATAAGCTCCAGGGCCTGAGCTGTCAGCACAGAGCCCGATGCAGGGCTCGAACCCGCGAACGTGAGATCATGACCTGAGCTGAAGTTGGAGGCTTAACCGACTGAGCCACCCAGGCACCCCTCTTTGAACTTTTTAAAAAATGTTTTATTTATTTTTGAGAGCGAGAGATAGCATGCACGAGTGAGGGAGGGGCAGAGAGCGATTTAGACAATAGAATCTGAGGCAGGCTTCAGGCTCTGAGCTGTCAGCACAGAGCCCAATGTGAGGCTTGAACTCACAAACTGAGATCATGACCTGAGCCAAAATCAGATGCTTAACCAACTGAGCCACCCAGGCGCCTCAACAGTTCTTTGATCTTTTTGAGGATGCTTCTTAAATTTGTAATTTTTGGGGGCCCCTGGGTGGCTCAGTTGGTTGAACGTCTGACTTCGGCTCAGGTCATGATCTCACAGTTTGTGGGTTCAAGCCCTGTGTCAGGCTCTATGCTGACAGCTCAGCTTGGCGCCTGCTTCTGATTCTGTGTCTCCCTCTCTCTGCTCTTCCCCCACTCACTGTCTCTCACAATAAAATAAAATTTAAAAAAATTTTTTTAAAGTTGTATTTTTTCCTCTCTCTGTATCTCATTTTTATTTTTAAAATTTTTTAAATTAAAAAAATTTTTTTTTTTAAGAGACACAGAGTGCTGTTGGCGGAGAGGCAGAGAGAGAGGGAGACACAGAATCTGAAGCCAGGCTCTGAGCTGTCAGCATGGAGCTGGACATAGGGCTTAATCCCACCAACCATGAGATCGTGACCTGAGCCGAAGTCAGAAACTTAACTGACCCAGGTGCTCCTCGGTCTCACTCGGTTTTTAACTGCTTGAGGCTCAGGTCTTATTTCACCTGCTTGTTTCACCTAAAAACAGAATTCAAAACTTTAAGATGCTGGAAGGCAGGGAATGTTTCTTGCCCATGGCCACGGATCATTGTGTTGCTTGTCGAATACGTATTTATAGATTAGAATAGTTGCTTCTTCTGAATATGTTATCTGATCCAAATTTCTTCTGTTTCAGAAACTATTAGTGTGGACCAGACTGTGACTCAGGTGTTCCGTCTAAGACCTTATCAAGATGTTTATGTGAATGTTGTAGACCCTAAGGTACATTTAGATTCTGGACTTGAAAATCTTTTGGGAATGATTAATACTATTCCTAAAGGTTAAATCTCTAAGGAAATAATGAGTTGCTTAAGTATAGTGTTAGACTATTAAATATGTGGTTATATATAGGTCACTTAGATTATAGGAATTATGTAGGTTGCATTTAAAGTCCTCACCCTTCTTTTTTAAAGCTTGTTCTAAAAAGATTTTATATATATATACATATATATACACACACATACATGCTTGTGAAGCTAAATGTAAAGTTTTTTATTGAAATACTGTAATTTCTCTATGTACTCTTTTTTTTTCTGAAATGAGAAATGATGTTATAATAGGTAAAAATCATTGTGTATAAGATATATTGATAGTATCTAGGGAAATGAAGCACAGAGCTCAGTGGCCTGTTTATGTGCCAGAGTCAAGGCAAAACAGAGTTATTACTTTGGAACTCTTTGCACTTAATCATGGTCCAGCTGCTGTAGCATCTGTTGTAGACTTATCATCTGTGCTCAAAAGCCTTTCCTGGCAGGATGAAATTCTGTTTGTCAGGTTTCTGTTATTGGATGGTCTTCCAGTAGTTTTCTTTTTTTGCTATAAGGGTTCTTCATGCTGAGTGTGCATTATCTTAAGGCTATGAAGTGTGGCAGAATAATGCAGAGAGATATATTTGATTATCCCTTTTAGGATGTGACCCTTGACCTAGTGGAATTAACCTTTAAGGATCAGTATATTGGCCGAGGGGATATGTGGCGATTAAAGAAAAGTTTGGTAAGATTGATTTAAAAAAAAAAGTCTGTTACTTTTCCCATTGTATTAATAATCCATGTTTCTTATAGAATGAAGAGTATAAAATCCTTTCCAATTCCAGCATCACAGACAGTTATTGTAAATTCTTTTGTATCTTCTTCCATCCTCTTTTTGTAGTTTTTTTGAGCTTTGATTTGCTTGTTTATAGATTTTGACTCCACATTTTTTGTTCGAATGGGAAATTATAATATTTTTCATTTGATTGGAACTTTAGCTTTCAAATCACCTCCTTGTGGACAGGTGTTTATTACCCTTAATTTATAGATGTGAAAACAGATTGAGAAGATAAGTGATTACCAAGTCAAAAAAACTAGTTAGTGGTTGACACCAAGCTAGAACCCAAGTTTTGTTGCTTCTGGGTTAGATTGCTTTTTTTGCTGTACCCTGCTCCGTTTTCTTTTTTTTTTTTTTAATGTTTTTATTTATTTTTGAGAGAGAGAGACAGCCTGAGCAGGGAAGGGTCAGAGAGAGAGGGAGACACAGAATTGAAGACAGGCTCCAGGCTCTGACCTAGCTGCCAGCACAGAGCCTGACGCGGGGCTCGAACCGTGAGAGCATGACTTGAGCCGAAGTCGGAAGCTTACCTGACTGAGCCACCCAGGTGTCCCCTGATTTCTTTATTTTGAATTAACATTTTCCACTTAAAATGATCAGTTCATTGTGAACTGGTACTGAAAATTCTTTTTTTTTTTTGACATTTTGAGTATTATGAAGCAACACATTATAGATAGAATTTTCATACAGTGTATATTTTCAGAAAACAATATGTTTGCTCATTTTTTATTGGATGGGAAAGAGTTCCATTCTGTAAATTGAGAGCTGAAATGAGAAATCAATGTTCTGTAATTAAATGAGTATGTAAATGTATATATGTATGCAAATGCATGTGAAGATAAATGCATTAGTGAAGCTAGGCATTTATTTTCCCACCTGGTCTTTACTATTGTCTATACTTGCTACACTGTTTTTTTTTTTTAATGTTTTTTATTTATTTTTGAGAGACAGAGAGAGATAGTGCAAGCAAGGGGAGGCTCAGAGAGAGAGAGGGAAAACTGAAGCAGGCTCCAGGCTCTGAGCTAGCTGTCAGCACAGAGCCCGATGTGGGGCTCAAACCCACAAACTGTGAAATCATGACCTGAGCTGAAGTCAGACGCCTAATCGACTGAGCCACCCAGGCGCCCCCTTGCCACACTTTTAAGATCCTACTGTTATACTTGCCCCAGCAGGTTTGCCTGTAGGGTAAATCTATTACTCCCACATTAATTGAAGCTTGGGTTGTTAGAAGAAATTAGAAAGACAGGAGACTTTCTTTGTAACCTTTTATGGCCTTGATGTGTTGTTGAATCTCATAGTCTGTCTCTTTCTCTCTGTCTTCCCTTAGGTCAGCACATGTGCCTATATCACTCAGAAGGTGGAATTTGCTGGCATCAGGTAGATATTACATCACTCTTGACTTATCAGCTGATACACGGAAGTAGGATCTAGTGTAGTAACTGGGCTGCATACAACATTTGAGGCATGTGGATGTCCAAATAATAAAATACACAAAGCTTAAAAGGTTAGATTGTTGTTGCTGAAACAAAAATACCCCAAAATGTGCTATAGTAGGTTTAAGATGAGTGGAAATTGGTGAAGCCACATGGTATTCTGTAACAAAGGAGGTATAGACTGATAATTTTAGAACTAGAAAAAGCCTTGGATGTATTTAATCAAATTTTCTCATTTACAGATTAAGAAACATATTTGGAGATACAAAATGACTAGCACAGTAGTTCCTGATTGCTTCCTTTTTAACCTTATTGCACAACTCTTGATGTGTTAAAATTGTCCCTAAATTTCAGTTTGTGGAAAAGAGCCTTTTTGAAAGCCCTTTTAATTCAAAGAGCACAATTCCACAGAGTAAACTCTTCAAACAGTGCAAAGTGGTGTATAATGAAAAGCAAATCCTTCTTAGAAAAAATGGTCTCTTTCCTGAAATTCTTATGTATAACAGAAGCATGTTTAGATGTGGCTGACTCACTTTTAATGGCACTAGAGTTGATCAGTGGATTCTGGTGATGTAGTCTGGTCCTCCATTATGAAGTTCCCCGTTAACTTTTCTCCTAATGGTTTCACTCATTTATGATTGTTGCAAGATCACGATTGTCTTTTCTTTTCTTTTTTTTTAATGTTTATTTTTGAGAACGAGAGAGGGAGAGAACGCATGTGCACAAGTGGAGAGGGGCAGAGATAGGAGGTACAGAGGATCCCAAGCAGGCTCTGCGCTGACAGCAGAGAGCCCGATATGGGGCTTGAACTCATGAAGTGAGAGATCATGACTGGACCCCAAGTCAGATGCTTAACTGACTGAGCCACTCAGGTGCCCTGGTGATTTTTCTACTTCAGTTATTTCTCCTACCTTTGTTAGCCAGAACCCTATTTGTAAAGAACTTTTCATCAACTAGGGCTATTTGATTAATCTGAATTACTGATCCTAAAGGAAAGAAATGATAAAGGATTATTTTTCCCTCAAAATGGGGATATTTTAAAAGTTGGTGGGACAAGGGGCATCTGGGGGCTCAGTCAGTTAGATGTCTGAGTTCAGCTCAGGTCATCATCTGGTGATTCGTGAGTTCGAGCCCTGCATCCAACTCTATGCTAATAGCTTAGAGCCTGGAGCCTGCTTTGGGTTCTATGTCTCCCTCTCTCTTTGCCCCTCCCCCACTTGCACTCTGTCTCTCAAAAATAAGTAAACACTAAAACATTTTTTAAAAAATGTTGAAGGGTCAAGATTCCTTGAAAAATCTTAATAAGATTTTAAAGCACAGCCCACAAAGTGACTAAGCCTCAAGCAAAACAAGAAATACAACTTAGATTCACACTTTCCTATACAAGCTAGTGTCTCTGAGGTGGTGGGCCAGAAGTCAGGAAAGTTGTAATCTACTCGTGCACTGCCAGTGATTTGCAGGGTGATGTTGGGCAAGTCAGGGAGACTCTTGAGTCTACTCCTCTGCAAAATGAAGTGTTTGGTTTAGAATCTTTTTCTGTGAAGGACCAGAGACTAAAGATTTTACACTTCGGGCCACATGGGTCTCAGGTCTCTGTCCCAAATTCTTAGTTTTTTGTTTTGTTCAACATTTAAAAATATAAAATCCATTCTTAGCTGTGGGCCATACAGAAATAGGAGATGGGCTGAATTTGGCCTGCAGCCTATAGTTAGCTGAGCCCTGGTTTAGAAACCCACTCAGATGCCATTCATTCTCACATTTCTTGTTTTTCGGCTCAAGTGCCCTTATCCATATGGTACCAGACATAGAAATTAAAACCCATGGCGTACTGTCAGGTTTAGATTTTTAAAGCTCTGTCCTAATATTTGCTCATTCATGGTTAAATGTAAATCACAAAATCTTACACCTTTTCTTCAGAAGATTTCTTTATAGTTTTCCTACATTGACTCAAAAGTCACTTTCTTTTCCTACATGGAGGCATGCAAATTGGAGAAAAAAAAAAAGATGCTCTGGGACCTCATATAAGAAAAGATGGTCATTATTTACATAAAGTCACAATTATTAGAGAATTTTTCTGTAACTTAGTCTTTTCACCCGGTAATTGAGTTAATACTTAAGAACATATGACACAGTTCCTTTACCTTGAGACCCTGCCTTTGAAATGTCATTTTTCCTTCAAAGGTAAACATTTTTATTTACTTGACCAAATTCCCCATATATTCTTTAAAGTGATAAAAATAGGGATGCTTGGGTATCTCAGTTGCTTAAGTATCTGACTTCGGCTCAGGTCATGATCTCGCAGTTTGTGAGTTCGAGTTCCAGGTTGGACTTTGTGCTGACAGCTGAGAACCTGGAGCCTCCTTCGGATTTTGTGTCTCCCCCTCTCTCTGCCCTTCCCATGCTCATGCTCCAATTCTCTCTGTCTCTCAGTAATAAATAAAGACATTAATAAAATTTTTTAATGTTAAAAATAAATCCTACAGTCAGTATTTTTTTTAAAAAAGTAAAGTTTTAGAAGAAAAGTATTGTACACTCCCCTAAAAATTAGCATTTTGGTTTTTTAAAATATGGAACTTAGAAACTTAGTCTATTTGATCTCATTGTGAACAAATCTCATTTTTCCAGATAGAGTTTTTGGGACTGCTGACTAGCTGAGGTTTCTTTTTTTCACTTAAATTTTTTTTCCTAACTCACACTCCAGAGGAAGCAACATTGAATAATTTCTGGCTTTTACTTCTCAGCTGTCCAGACCTATGTGGAGAGTCATGGAACATGACTTGGAACATCCAGTTTGAGAGTTTTCCTGTTGGATCTGCTGTACTGCAGATGATCTTCCGGGATCTTTGATTTGGGCCTAATTCTATGGTGGCCATCTTTCCTAATTATAGAATTAATATTACTAAGTACCACTTGCTCATCATATGCTAGATACCGGGCATATGCTAAATATTTTTATTTATAATACTTGCTCCTTGTATACAACTTGAAAAATAAATAAAAGCAGGCAAAAGAAACAATATTATTACTCAGAATCAACCACTGTTAAGATTTTGACACAGTTCTCGCAGAGTATTCTGTCTTCCTCTCCCCACTTTTGGCTTGAGAACATGTAGTATACATGATTTTATATAAAGTTTTTAAAACTACAGAACTGTTTTCATGATTAAAATAATTTATTCTAGAAAATTTGGGTAATAGAATATAAGGAAGAAAACTTACAGTGGTATATAAGCCTACTATATACAAATAATCACTATTAAATTTTGGTGTGACTTTTTAATATTTCTTTTTTTTTTTTAAGTTTTTTTAGGATCATCTGGTGGTCCAGTCAGTTGAACATCTGACTCGTAGTACAGAGCCTGCT
Organism: Suricata suricatta; assembly: GCF_006229205.1. NCBI lineage: Eukaryota > Metazoa > Chordata > Mammalia > Carnivora > Herpestidae > Suricata > Suricata suricatta. The sequence goes on from NC_043713.1 coordinate 69,321,411, forward strand.
TGGGATTCTCTGTCTCCCTCTCTCTGTCCCTCCCATGCTTGCTCACTCTCTCAAAACAAATTTTGGAGTGCCTGGGTGGCTCAGTCGATTAAGTGTCTGATTCAGCTCAGGTCATGATCTCACGGTTCGTGGGTTCGAGCCCCGCATTGGGCTCTGTGCTGACAGCTAGCTCAGAGCCTGGAGCCTGCTTCTGAGTCTCCCTCTCTCTCTACCCCTCCCATGCTCGCTCACTCTTTCTCTCAAAAATAACTAAAACATTTTTAAAAAATTTAAAAAACAAATTTTAAAAACATTAAAAATAATTTTTTGGGAAGGGCAGTGAGGGAGGGAGACACAGAATCTGAAGCAGGCTCCAGGCTCTGAGCTGTCAGCACAGAGCCCAACATGGGACTTGTACTCACCAGCTATGAGATCATGATCTGAGCTGAAGCTGGATACCTAACCAACTGAGCTGCCCAGGTACCCCCCAAATTGTTTTTAAGTGAATCTCTTTGCCTATCATGGGGCTTGAACTCAAAACTCTAAGATCAAGAGTCACATGCTCTACCAGCTGAGCTAGCCAGATTCCCCTCAGTGTTTTCTTTTTTAAAAAAAAATGTTCTATTTATTTTTGAGAGAGAGAAAGAGACAGTGTGAGCAGGGGAGCGTCAGAGAGAGAGGGAGACACAGAATCTGAAGACCAGCTCCAGGCTCTGAGCTAGCTGTCAGCACAGAGCCCGACACAGGGCTCGAACCCACAAACTGTGAGATCATGACCTCAGCCAATGCTGGATGCTCAACGGACTGAGCCACCCAGGCGCCCCAAGTGTTTTATTTTCATACATACACACACATGCATGTATTTTTACTTGGATGGTGATACTGTGTATACTATATTGTATCCTTTTTCCTACTTAAAAGCATATGAACAGTTCTGGTGAAGTTAAAACTCCTTGTAAATATTGTATTAATTGTTCCATGATACTCTGTTGTTTGGATACACCATAATTTACTTAACTGGTCTGCCATTGCTAGACATTTATGTTGTTCAAAGGTGTGCTATGCAGATGATACTGCGGTGATCATACTTTGCATTTATTTTAACTTCATACTCCTAGAATGATGAAATTTAGTTGTAAATGGGAAATTTAGTTGTAGATGGAAAAGGGAGGGGAAGTGTCCTGCCCATTCCTAGAATGATGAAATTTAGTTGTAAATGAAATTTAGTTGTAGATGGAAAAGGGAGGGGAAGTGTCCTGCCCAAGCTCCTGCATAATTAAAGACTACTGCCCCTCAGGTCACCTTCACCATTCTGGGGATTGGCCATGTGCCATTCTGTCTCTCTTATAGGAAGTCATGTGCACTCTTGGGGTTTGTCCTGGGGGATATAGATTTTTTATTTGCATTTGTCAGTGGCAGTGTTTCTTCCCTTGAATGAGCAGACAAGAGAAGAGAACCTACCTCAGGGTCAATCTCAATTTCTGTTTGGTAAGGGCAGATTTTACATTTAGGAGCAAAGGTCGCAATTGTATTTTCTCTGTGTGTGTTTTATAAAGAACCATTTCCACTAGAAGGGTAACAGTTTCATAGTTCACCAAGTCCTCTCATAGTATCTCATTGGATCTTCCCAGGCGCTGTAGAAGATGGATGGGGCAGGGTTATTAACCACCTTTACCGATTTTTTAAAAATTGGCTTAGAAGTGGCTTGACCTCTGCAAGGAGTGGAGCTGCAGGAATCTAAGCCCAAAGTTTTTAACACTACTCTGTCCATACATACTAGCGGAAGTTGGTGAGTTAGTGCAGTAACAATAAACTCTGTTTAGAGGTCTGGTTAATCTAGTATTCAGTAACCTGTATGCAGAGACCTAATAGAACTCAGAGATTTTGGGAACATTGAATCCTTCCTTCTGTTAAAGAAACAAGTGCCTTCTCAGATAAGGCTCACTACCTGTCCACTCACAGACACTGGGCAGAGGAATACCAGGAAGCACTCCTGTTGGTGAAAGCAGATTTGGGAAGCATATTTTAGTGTTTTTATTTTTTAAGTTTATTTATTTTGAGGGAGAGAGAAAGCACAGGTTGGGAAGGGATAGAGAGGGAAAGAGAGAGAATCCCAAGCAGGCTGCAAGGAGCCCGACATGGGGCTGAAACCTACAAACTGTGAGATCATGACCTGGGCCTAAGTTGAACACTTAACCGACTGAGCCACCCGGGTGTCCCTGGGAAGCATGTTTTAAAACCATAGGCTTCATCCAGCTTTCTTCATTTTACAGATGGGAGGGAGAGCCAGCAAGGCTGAGTGATTTGTCCAATGTTTCTTAGGAAGGCTGAGCTGTGACTCATGGTACACAGCATTTTCCTTGCTTTGATTTTATCTTTTCTTCTTTTTTTTATGAGGACTGATTGCTTAGGGCCAGGCAGTAGATTGCATTGGGGTTGGTAGAAGAGAAGAGCTTGAGTCGGTGGTTGAGGGATGATTGTTTGAGGGATGATTGCGAGGTAGTCAGATAACAGCTATCACTTCCTTTCCAGAATAGCATTTTGTGTCAATATTTACCATTGGTATAGTTCTTGCTATTACAAATAATCTCTAGTACTTACTTGAGGACCTCCTAGCCCAGCACTGTC
>NC_043713.1:69324117-69347444 GCF_006229205.1 Suricata suricatta
ATAAACTCAAAATGGATAAAGGATCTAAATGTGAGACAGGAAACCATAAAAACCCTTGAGGAAAAAGCAGGAAATAGCCTCCTAGACCTCAATCGCAGCAATTTCTTCCTCTACACATACCTAGAGGCAAGGGAATCAAGAACAAAAATGAACTACTGGGACCTCATCAAGATAAAAAGCTTCTGCAAGGCAAAGGAAACAATCAAAAAAACTAACAGGCAACCGACAGAATGGGAAAAGATAGTGACAAATGGCATATCAGGTAAAGGACTAGTATCCAAAATATACAAGGAGCTCACTAAACTCCCTACACAAAAAATGAATGATCCAGTGAAGAAATGGGCAGAAGACCTGAATAGACACTTCTCCAAAGAGGACATCCAGATGGCCAACAGCCACATGAAACATTGCTCAGCGTCACTCATCATCAGGGAAATTCAAATCAAAACCACACTGAGATACCACCTCACACGGGTCAGAGTCACTAAAATGAACAAATCAAGAGACTGTAGATGCTGGCGAGGATGTGGAGAAACAGGCACCCTCCTACACTGTTGGTGGGAATGTAAACTGGTGCAGCTGCTCTGGGAAACAGTGTGGAGGCTCCTCAAAAACTATCAATAGAACTCCCCTATGACCCAGCAATAGCACTGCTAGGGATTTACCCAAGGGATACAGAAGTGCGGATACATAGGAGCACATGTACCCCAATGTTCATAGCGGCACTTTCTACAATAGCCAAATCACAGAAAAAGCCTAAATGTCCATCAACTGATGAATGGATCATGAAGGAGTGCTATGTATATACAATGGAGTACTATATGCCAATGAGGAAAAATGAAATATGGCCATTTGTAGCAAAGCGGATGGACCTTGAGGGTGTCATGCTAAGTGAAATAAGTCAGGCAGAGAAGGATAGATACCATATGTTTGCATTCATAGGTCTAACAGGAGAGACCTGGCAGGGGACCATAGGGAGAGGAAGGGGGAAAGAGAGCGGGAAAGAGTGAGGGACACAGATCAAGGGAGAGTACTAAATACTGAAAACAAACCATGGACTGAAGGGGGAGGGGGAGGGAGGGAGGGGGTGATGGTCATGGTTGGGGGCACTTGTGGGGAGAAGCTCTGGGTGTTACATGGAAACCAATTTGACAATAAACTATTAAAAAAAAGGATATTGGAGAAGACTTCAAGGAAGATTCTTATAATTTGCTATCATTACATGTATGATCATTGATTTTATTTTCAACTTCATTTTCATAAAGTGTAACTTGCAAACTTGCTTGCAACAAAACAATTACACATTAGGATTAAGGCATAATAAACGGGGGTGCTTGGGTGGCTCAAAAAAAAAAGTTGCAGAGGAAAAACATTAAGCCACCAACATGCAATACCGAATTGCCATGAAAGGTTTTCATCCGGATGGCCTCCATTGAATGTGAACCCTGACCCTACATGCCTCCTGCTGGTTGTCTGGTTGTCATCTTCTTCTTTTTTTATTAAAGTTTTGTTTTTTTAAAAGTTTTTGTTTATTAATTTACTTTTGAGAGAGAGAGCGCGCACATACACAACTTCGGGGGGGGGAGTCAGAGAGAGAGAGGGACAGAGGATCTGAAGTGGGCTCTGTGCGCATAGCAGAGAGCCCAATGTGGGGCTCAGACTCATGAACTATAAGATCATGACCTGAGCCAAAGGCAGATGCTTAACTGACTGAGCCACCCAGGTGCCCCACGCTGCTTGTTTTCTAATTCTGACATTAAGATGGATTTTGTTTCTGTTGAAACTGCTTATTGGTGAGAAAGTTCACAACCGGTGAAAGCTGGGGTTAGCAAAATTGTCTATCAGTCCTTTCTGTTTTTGTGATGTGGACCCTTTTGAGATTGGACAAAAGCTGTACTTCTCTGCCCAGGAAACTTTGCCTGATTTCAGAGGATTCATGGATTTCCTGAACCCCTCCTGACCCTCACATGTTGTCTGTGGAGTCCTAGACTAAGAGCTGTCATAGAAATTCAATTTGAGAATTCTTTGACAAATTGGGAATTTGTCTGAGAATTCTTTATGTTGTGTAATCTCTTCATGGCATTCTTTCTGGAAATCTGTACCTGGCCAGGTCATTTGAGGATAAATATCAGAATACAGTGAGCTACCCTGAAGTCATCCCTGTTTCTTCTTGGTTTATGTAAGACTTGTAATAATTCTTGTGTGTATCTTTTCAGGGCACAGGCTGGTGAGCTATGGGTCAAGAATGAAAAGGTCATGTGTGGTTATATCAGCGAAGATACCAGGGTGAGATTGATAAAATGTTTTTTGTTGTTTTGTTTCTTCATACCAGTATGTCTGAGTCCTGAAATCAAAGACAAAATGGAGACAAACAAAAGCTTGCTTATCTCCTGATGGCTACTGCTCACAGGTAGATAATATTTTAATATTGTCAAGGACTCCTGAAATTCTAGTGTTTTAGAGTTGGATCTCTCCAGTTTGGGGTCTATCTTCACTTTCTCTCCTGAAAGAGTTCTAAATGTGGAAATGTAATATCTAGCCTGCAGGCTTCTGTGCCTACGAATACATAGCAAAAGTAACCTCAGTAGAAGATGGCAGGCAGTAAACATGAACAGAGACCTTTGCAAAGGAAATCTCATTCTTTGGCTCTCTATCCCAGTTGGAAAAAGCTAAACTGAACAGCTGTAAACATCACCCATGCTGGTGAAACAACCTGTCTGCTCTTCCTTGTTCTCATCCTCTGCCTCCCTTAGAGCAGTGGTTTGAACTGAAGGTTATACTGCCTCCCCATATGTTTATATGTCACAGGTAAGATTAGGTGAAGAATGTTGCTAAACATGATACAACGTGTAAGATCTCCAGAACAAAGATTTACCTGACCCAATACGGCCGTGTTGTGGGGGGAACGTCTGGTGCATTGTGGGATGCTTCGCAGCATCCCTAGCTTCTGTGCACCAGGTACCAGAAGCGCCCTGCAGGTCACGACAACCAGACATGTCTCCAGACATCACCAAATGCCCCTAGTTGAAAATCACAGTCCTTATAGGTAACTACTATTTGAATTTTATTTTTTATTTTTCCGTGTTTGCATAGTGTTAATACATATGTGTTTTACCCTAAACAGTTTATTGTATATTTGTTTCACTTATTTTTGAGCTTTATTAAAGTGAAATTAAAAAAAAAAGTTCTTTTTAGCTAGCTTTTTTATTTGATATTGTATTTTAAATCTATAATTAGGATGTATGGATCAGAGGTAAAATAATGCCAAATTATTTTTCAAATTCATGGAACCACTTAGTACTCCTAGTAGCAATATATAAAATCTCCTATTGTTTTTCATTTTTTTCCAACACTTGGTGTGAGATTTTTAAAGTTTTTGCAGCTCTCATGGGTGCAGACTGGTATAGTGATCTTGTTTTGCTTTTATCCAATTTTCTAGAAATTCACTCTTTTTTTTAAGTTTATTTTTGAGAGAGAGAGAGAGAGAGAGAACATATGTGTGGGGAAGGGGCGGGGGTGGGGGACAGAGGATCTAAAGTGGGCTATGTGTTGACAGCAGAGACCCTGATATGGGGCTTGATCTTCTTAACCAACTGAGCCACCCAGGCGCCCCTCTAGAAATTTATTCTTGGGGTGCCTGGTAGCTTGGTTGCTTAAGTGTCTGACTTGGCTCAGGTTATGACTTTACAGCTGTGGGTTTGAGCCCCACCTTGGGCTCTGTGCTAACTGCTCTGATCCTGGAGCCTGCTTCAGATTCTGTGTGTCCCTCTCTCTCTGCCCCTCCCCTGCTCATGCTCTGCTTTTCTATCTCTCTTTCTCTCTCGCTCAAAAATAAATATTAAAGAAAAAGCTATTTGCTCTTAAGCATGATTTATGAAGAGTAGGATAATTTGGCATATGTTTATCTCTTCAACCTTATTCATTCACTTATAATAAATAATATGGAAGCACCTCTTGTGTGTCAGCTACTGTGCTGTTTTTTACACTTTTTAAAAAATATATTTTTCAAATTTTATTTTAGAGAGGGAAAGAAAGAATCCCGTCATGGGGCTTGATCCCATGAAGCATGAGATCATGACCTGAGCCAAAATGAGGAATCAGATGTTTAACCTACTGAGCCACCCAGGTGCCCCTACACTTGATTTTTAATGGCACCTGGCTGGCTCAGCTGGTAGAGCATGCCATTTGACCTTGGGGTCGTGAGTTCGAGCCCCACATTGTATGTAAAGATTACTTAAAAAACAGCATTCTGGTTCAGAATATTGATATGTTCTGGTATAGAACATTATCCATGCATTATTCTGCATTCTGGAGGGGAATTCAGAGTGGGGAATTCCCATTCAGTGGGGATGCATGGATGAATACCAGACGAGATCCCTCCCAGTAAGGAGTTTACGCCTTAGTGGGGGGACAGATGTAAGTAGACACCCAGTCCATAAATGTGGTAATTATAGATTATGATGAGTATTCCAAAGGAAATTAATTGGGTAATGAGAAAGACTGAGTGTGGCTGCCTTAGTAAATAAATGAGATAATAAAACTTCTGAGGGAAACAGGGTATTGTGGTAGAGAACAACAAGAGACCTTTGCAAAGGTGGGCAGGGAGGTGTCTCTGAGAAGGTGCCAGAAAGGTGAAACTTAGCCAGCATGTGAAGGTTGAGGCCAAGAGCATTCCAGGCAGAAGAGACCATTGTGAGAAGCCAGTGTGACAGAAGCATAGGTTATGAGTAGGGAGAATGATGTTGATGGGAAGGTGGTGTGGTTCCAGCCAGTTCATGCAGGTTCTTGTAACCAGTGTAGAGTATATTCTAAGGATGATTCACTGAAGGATTTTAAGCGGGGAGTGATTTCTGAATTAGGCTTTCGAAAGATTATTTATTCAGTTGGATTTTGTTGTTGTTGTTATATAGGTTAATCCCTTTGTTATAGACTAGTGATGTTTCAAATTGTAGAACTTCTACTGGTCTTTGAATTCTTTCAGGGCCGACTTTGCTGTGATGGTAGAAGTGTTGTAGGTTCAGGCACCACAGGTTCCTGTTTGCATGCAGGAACCACAGGGTCAGATCCCCACAACTCATCTTCATCTTAGTTTTGCCACAGAAGGAGCATGTGCACTTGTCATGCTGGCTTTTTTCAAATTTCTTCACAATTTTCCTGAGAGAGGCCTCATAATGGGTTGGGTATTTACTAACAATTCCAATCCTCATGGTGCATTTAGCCATGTTGGCACAAACTAGGGCCAAGCACAGAGTGCCATCCATCCAGTTGGATTTGGTTGAACAAAAAAACCCTAATGTAACAATGGCAAGATGATGCCTCAAAGTCGACTTTTTCCTCTCCAGTAAAATAAGTCCATGGGTAGGCCATTCGCTGCTAGGATGGCATTGTCACAGTTATTGGTGATCTAAGGCTTATTTTATCTTCCTGTTCTGCCTTCCTCGGGACTGGGCTTCCATGGTTTAGCTGGAGCTACTGTAGCCACTTCAAATTCCAGGCAGAGGAGAGAGGAAGGGAAGGAAGGCAAGAGGGATGCACCTTCCAGCCAAGTCAGCTTCAGGATGTGACATTTCCATTAATATCTTATTGAATTTAGTCACTTATAGCTACTCAGGAAGCTGGGAGGTTTAGTCTTTTGATTTGGTCCCTTGCCTCATGGAATAGTATCAGCTTCCCGTTATGTAGGAAGAAAAGATGTGGTGTAGGCATCCATAGTATGTGCTACGGCCACTCTGGCTCTGTGTAGAGCATTGTTTGTAGGGCTAAGAGTAGAAGCGGAGAAACAACTTAGGAAATTAGAAGACTGTGGCATGGACTAAGGTTGGAGTTGTAGCAATGGAGACATGTGGGCAAAGTTGGGATACATTTTGGGGTGAAGTCCACAAAATTTGCTGATGCATTGGATACAAGGAGTGAAGGAAAGAGAAGAATTGATCAGCTTGGTAGATAGATGGTGGTGGTGTTTATGAGATGAGGAAGACTGAGGAGGAGACATTGGGAGCAATTGAGAAAAGATATTTGTGAGACACATGTTGGACTTCTGAGAGGAGAAATCTGGGGAGGCAGTTGAGCTGGAGTTCATTTCATCATTTCTCCCATATGTGCCCCATCCCACCCTCCCAAACCCTCCCACCCCACACTGTCCTGCCCTTGGAAACCATTTGCTATTCCTCAAACATGCCACATTCTCTCTTGCCTCTATATCTGTGCACATACTGCTCTCTCCTGCCTGGATCACTTAAATCCTGCCTTCTGCCCTTACAAGCTACTCGTCCATCCCTCTGCACTCCTTTCAGGCTTCCTTGCTTCTGAAAAGCCTTTCTAGATTCTGAGGCAGTCTGGGTATGAGGGGCGTGTATGATGTGAATTATAATTTATTAGACTGGCAGCTCATCAACTGGCATATCTTAGCCCAAGTTCTACAATCATAATGAGTTTTTCTTGACTTTCCCAGGTATATTTGTTCCCCTTTCTCCTATGTTTCTTAGGAGAACCTTCATGGGATGTTTGTATATGTTGCTGTCTTTTGCACATCTTAATCCTCTACTATAATTTCCTAGAAGGCAGGGATAAGATCTTCTCTTCAGAGTTTATGATGGAGGGGATGAAGCTTGCTCTTAGAAATCCCATGCCACAATTAAGAAAATCTTCCATCATTGGTTTTTTGGAGGGCAGGGTGTGTGTGTAAAACATATAAGATATATGGTGTTAACCATTTTCTTTTCTTTTATTTATTTTTTAAGATTTTAAGGAGTCTCTGCAACCAATGTGGAGCTCGAACTTAGAACCCTGAGACCAAGAGTCACCTGCTTCACAGACTGAGCCAGCTAGGAGCCCTATGTCTTAACCATTTAAAAGTGTACGGTTCAGGGGTGCCTGGGTGGCTTAATCGATTGAGCATCTGACTTTGGCTCAGGTCATGATCTCACAGTTCATGGGTTCAGGCCCCACGTCGGGCTCTGTGCTGACCACTAGCTCAGAGCCTGGAGCCTGCTTCAGGTCTGTGTCTCTTTCTCTCTCTCCCCCTCCCCTGTTCAAACTTTGTCTCTCAAAAATAAGTAAATGTAAAAAATAAAAAAAAGTGTATGGTTCAATAGTGTTAAGTACATTTACATTGTTGTGAAATGTATCTACAGAACTTTTTCTTCCTGTACAATTGAAACGCACTGCATCATTGCTTTTTAATGCAACTACGTTTTTATTTATTTCAGGTGGTATTCCGTTCTACGTCAGCTATGGTTTACATATTTATTCAAATGAGCTGTGAAATGTGGGATTTCGATATTTATGGTACTGTCTTTAAGTTATTATTATTGCTGCCATTGGGTAGTAGAAATTACTGGTTTCTCCCAAGATGGTATCATTTTATAGCAAGATGTTGACGTTCTCTAAAAACGTATCTTGAGATTTTTATAAATCTTCAAATGCCAAAATAAATACGTTGAAAGTAAATATCTTACATACACACATTTTTTTTGTGAATTCCATAAAATGCTGTAAAGTATTAATGGAAAATTTGACTTCTCAGATGTTTAATTATTCTGTAAGTACAGGTTGAAAAGTCAGAAAGTCACTCTGTGGGTAGGAACCAATACTTTCTTTGATATCTTTCTGTCACTCACAGAAATCTCCATGCTTGTTTCATTTTATTAGAATTAGTATGTAATGAGTAGAGGACAGTAAAGCTGCTATGAGGTATGAATACGGTGTCCAACACACCAACCCTATGGTGCATGTATTTCACATTTGTGTTAGCAAAATTATAAGCTAATTTCTGCCATGGGTCATCAAGGTCACTCAAGAACAGCAATAACTGCAAATGATAATTCAGTGAACACCCAGGTCATCTTCTAACCAACTTTAACCATCATTTTGAAATACTTACATTTAGTAGATATTTATTCCTTCTCTCATTCTGAAGATAACTCTGTATTTTTCTTTAAAAAGTTTATTTATTTTGAGAGGGGGTGGTGTATGTGGGGGAGGAGGGGCAGAGAGTGAGGGAGAAGAAAGAGTCCCAAGCAGGCTCTATCTGTCAGATTGAATAATTCAGGACTTTAACCCACAAATCGTGAGACCATGACCCAAGCTGAAATCAAGAGTTGGACACTTAGCCAATTGAACCACCCAGGTGCCCCAACACTGTATTTTCAAATCATCAAAGCATTTCAATCTTGGATTTTCCTTAGAGCCATGGCCTCTTAGTGAGGCAGATATTAAATTTGGCTTGATAGAAAGTCTAAGTACACTTCTATACACCTGACATTTAGGATCTTGTTTTAAGATACAGCAGAACCCACCTTCTCTTTGGTCTTGTTCCTGCTACTTTACTGAGAGAAGATATTGTAAACAAGAAATAAAGATAATATTTATCCTCTTCTCGTTGCTTTTCAGGAGATCTATATTTTGAGAAAGCTGTGAATGGTTTCCTTGCCGATCTCTTTACCAAGTGGAAGGTACGTTTCTTATGCAGTAAATCTCATTATTCATTGCAGATTTTAGAATTACACTATTTCTGTTATGCTGCCTTTATAAAGTATCTTAGCTAAAGCCTAAATTGATAAAACTGTAGATTTAATTACATTAACTGCCTCAGCATGATAAAGGCCATTTATGAAAAACCCACAGCTGACATCAGACTCAATGGTGAAAGACTAAAAACTTTCCTCCTTAAGATTAGGAACAAGGTGAGGATGCCTGCTGTCACCACTGATGTTCAGCGTTGTACTTGAAGTTCTAGCCTCAGCAACTAGGTAAGAAAAAGAAATAGAAAGCATACATATTGGAAAAGAAGGAATAAAACTATTAAAATTATTTCTATCCACAGATGATCTTTTATATGTAGAAGATCCTTAAAATATCCACCAAAAAACTGTTAGGGATAATAAATGGATTCAACAAAGCTGCAAGTTTACAAAATCAGCACACACAATCAGTTGTATTTCTTTGAACAGGAAATTTAAAAACAAAGAATTAAATTGTATATATGTATGTGTACTTATTAGGCTTCATACCCACCACAGAGCCCAGCCTGCAGCTTGAACTCACAATCCTGTGATCATGACCTGAGCTGAAATCAAGAGTCAGACATTTAACCAACTGAGTCACCCAGAAGCCCCCAAGGAATTAAATTTTAAAAAGAGAATTAAATTGGGTTGCACCTGGGTGGCTCATTTGGTTGGGCCTCTGACTCCTGGTTTTGACTCAGGTCATGATCTCACAGTTCATGTGTTCCAGCCTTGTACCAGGCTCTGCACTGCCAGTGAGGAGCCTGCTTGGGATTCTCTCTCTCTCCCTTTTTCTCTGCCTCTTAACCACTCACTCTCTTTCTCTCTTTCAAAATAAATAAATTTAAAACAAAAATTTTTAAAAAGAATTAACTTAAAAAATTTCATATACAATAACTTCAGAGAGAATAAAATACTTTGAATTAATTTACCTAAGGAGGTGCAAGATTCATATGCTAAAATCTACAAAACCTTGCTGAAAGAGATTAATAAAGATCTAAATAAATGAAAAAGAACCAATCCATGATCATAGATTGGGAGACTTAATATTGTTAAAGTAGCAGTTGTACTCAAACTATTGTTAGTCCCTATCAAAATCCCAATGGCCTTTTTTTGCAGGAAAGGAAAAGCTGATTGTAAAATTTATGTAGAATTGCAAGAGATTCTGCATAGCCAAAACAACCTTGAGAAAGAACAACAAAGTTGGAGGACTCTTACTTCCTAATTTCAAAACTTACTACAAAGCTAAAATAGTCAAAACAGTGTGGTGCTGGCATTTAGATAGATATATAAATCTAAATTGGAATAGAATTGAAAATACAGAAATCAATCCATATATTCTGTGGTCAGTTGATTTTAGACAAGGATGTCAAGTCCATTCATTCAGTGAGGGAAAGAACAGTCTCTTCAACATATGGTTCTGAGCCAGCTGAATATCCATATGCAGAAGAATGAATTTGGACCTCGTACTTTGCATCATATACAAAAATTAACTCAAGGTGGATCAAAGACCTAATATGTGAGAGCTATTTGAGGTCACATTATGTAGTGGCAAACAGCATGGGGTTTGGAAAAAAACGGACTGGGTTTAAAATTATGGTTCTGCTCAGATTAGAATTTTTTTTTATCTTGGAGAAGTAATGAATCTCTCTGAGCCTCGGTTTTCTTTTTTGCAAAATGGAGATTATAATAGTCTCTGCCTCACAAAGTGTTTTAAAGCATCTGTACATAGTAGGGTCTCAACTGAATCTAAGTACCATCTTTCTACCTCAGCAATATGGAGGAGCTCTATCTGTCAGCGCTGAAAGGTATGGAAATAGATGATGGTTGCCCTCAGAGAACTTACAGGTCTTCTGGGGAGCTTGCATCTACATATGTGAAACAATAGCAAGCCATATGTTTTAGGGGTTGGAATTTGATTTACTTCTGAATTTGGACCTGGAAGACTGAGGAAGTTTTAGATGGTTGAAAAGGAAGATGGAGAGGGTGTGTCAGATAAATAATTTGACCAAAAGGATGTAGACGGGCATGAGAGTAGGGTATGGTCTTAGGTGAGTTCACAGAGCTTAGTGTAGGGAATAATTAAGGAATAAGATGGATTAGAAGGATGGGGAAGCATCAAGCCAGGCTGTTTGGACTTGACAGGAAGTGTGGGAGCTATTAAAGATTCTCAAGCAAGTGGTCAATGTGATCAAAGCCAGGGAGAATTTGAGGAAAGAGCTGTCCAAGTGGCCAGGAGCAGTGTGGTGAAGTGACACATGGAATTAACAGACCAGCAAGGAGGCCTCTGCAGTCATGTGGCTCAACAGTGATCAGGCCTTTGTGTCTACCTGAGTACAAGTCTGAGGTGGTCTGAATAATGGTCTCCTTGGACCACATAATGGCCATTTCAGTTTTAGGTCTGTGAGAAAATTCATTTCCAGTCTGGCTTAGTGCCTTAGATGGTCCCTTACCCTAGATTCTGTGAGTGGATTTTTTATTAGATATAGGTGCAGGGTTTGGCATAGGCTCAGTCATTAGTTTATATGACTTCACTCTTAGGATTTGCTTATTTTTTTAAGGTCAAGAACTTGGTTTTATTTATTAAAAAAATTTATGTTTATTTTTGAGACAGAGATAAACAGATCATGAGCAGGGGAGGGACAGAGAGAGGGAGACACAGAATCCAAAGCATGCTCCAGGCTTTGAGCTATCAGTACAGAGCCCGACATGGGGCTTGAACCCATGAACCATGAGATCATGACCTGAACTGAAGTTGGATGCTCAATCTACTGAGCCACCCAGGCACCTCAAGAACTTGGTTTTAAAGCAGGAGCTTCAAAATGAATTAAAATACCTTTCTGTAGCCACTCTATTGATTTAATGATATTTGGTGAAGGCTATTTATACTTTCTTACAGTTTTTTGTAAGTTTATTTATTTTGAGAGAGAGACTTAAGAGCAGGGGAGATGCAGAGAGAAAGGGAGAATCCTACACAACATGGAGCTTGATCCGACCATGATCATAACGTGAGCCAAATCAAGAGTTGGTCACTCAATTGACTGAGCTACCAGGCGCCCTGGTTTTTTTTTTTTTTTTTTTTTTTTTTTTTAATGAGCCAAAGCTGGACGCTCAACCGACTGAGCTACCCAGGCACCCCTGTTTATTCTTTATACCTCCTATTGAATAACTTACAGCTAACACTGTGGTGGCTGGATCGACGATGCATGAGAATTCATGAATTCATTTCAGAGCCCAAAATATGGTGGGCGTGGGGATAATAGTAGTAGTCCTAAGTAACATTTAGTGAGTATTTTGACATGCTGGGTATCATGATATGTGTTTTCGCACATTATCTCGCTTAATCCTCTTGCTCCTATTAATATTGGTAGGGCAATACATCTCAGTGAAGTTGGGCAATTTGCCCACGATCAACAGCATGTAAAAGCAAAATTTGGTGCCATCCATTCTCCCAGAGCTACCCTGAGATTGTGACCTCTGTGCTGTCCTGTCTGTATTTTTAGAATTCCAGGCCTTGTCACCTATTGTATGTCATCCCCACCATCGCATGAGTTGAGAGACTCATATGCCCATGCCATCCCAATCATTGTAAGGCATTTTTTTCTATATATCAGTATACCAAAATCATATAAATTTGAAGTTGAGTTTGAAGCACTGGGCATCAAATAAATACATTAGTTGGTCGCCAGTGAAGATTTGCTCTTTCCTAGCATTCTGCTCGTGGTGCTGTGGCTTGAACTTAGGAATTTCTGTCCACTTGAGATATATCCATGGGGGAATATAAGGTGACATGTTATGTGCATCATGTTGTGTATATACCCTACATGGTGAATGCTAAGTTGTGTAGTCAGTGAGCATGGTGGGTTAGGGACAGGGTTGGTCAGTATAAGCACTTGTCTTCAAAGATCTGGGAGGAACTGAAACTGAGCTTGCTGGCTTACTGGTGCAAGCCACATTTCATGCCATCTGTAAACACCCTCTTTCCAGAACATTGATCTCCAGACTCCATGAAATGGTTATTCCCACTAGTCCCCATCCTAATCCAAAGGTACTTTATTGCCTTGGTTTTAACTGTTGGATCTCGAGCAGCTCCCAACCCTGATTTTATGACAGTGGTCGGATGTGGGGGTTGTATTTAATTCTTACATCCACCACCATGCGTTTTGTTTCTGTTCCTAAACTGTGGTTCTAAAGAAATTTAAAAAATACCGTGAAGCAGGTACAAATACCATGATGCTTTGACACTGGGCTCCTCTATCTAGTTCATGCCAAATCAAGAGCTGGGAGATAGTGACTCATATGTATTGGTGATTTGCTGTTTTTTTTTTTTTAATTTTTTTAATGTTTTATTTATTTTTGATGCAGAGAGAGACAGAGCATGAGAGGGGGAGGGGCAGAGAGAGAAGGAGACACAGAACTGGAAGCAGGCTCCAGGCTCTGAGCTAGCCGTCAGCACAGAGCCTGACGCGGGGCTCGAACCCACGAACGTGAGATCTGACCTGAGCCGAAGTCGGAGGCTTAACCGACTGAGCCACCCAGGCGCCCCTGATTTGCTGTTTTCAAAGCACTTTTTGCATTCCTGTGACTATTGCCCAGGGTCACATAGTGATAAATTTCAGGCCCAGGACTCAACCTGCATTTTCTCACTCCCAGCAGTGCTCTATTCACTGGATCATGCAACCTACAATGATGTGACCTCATCCCATACAGTGCGCTGCCATCGAGTCTCCTAGAATCGATACTATGTTAATGCAGCCTGCTGCATCATGAAGTGAATGAAATAAACTGAGCTTTTTTTCTACTCGTTCCTAGGAGAAGAACTGTAGTCATGAAGTGACAGTGGTCCTATTTTCTAGAACTTTCTATGATGCAAAATCTCTTGGTAAGTCTCCTATAGTTCTTTTTTGTTAAACTCTCCATCCATTCCTTATCATCTTTCCCTTTGCAATGTTCATCTTTCCCACTTTTTCTGTTATGAGCACAGGGTAAAATGGAAAATAACAGTCCATTAGTGGATGCAGGAAGTCTGTGGGCCATGATTCATCTTAAAGCCAACTTGATATATAATTTAATTCATTTGTTCATTTATTTTGGTGATGCACATCTTTAACCTAGAAGGGGGAGCAGGTAAACTGTGAATTTCTCTTCTCAATCTGATCTACATGTGTTTTCTCTTTTTCAGATGAATTTCCTGAAATAAACCGAGCCTCAATTCGACAGGATCACAAGGGGCGGTACTATGAAGACTTTTATAAGTATGTTTGAGGCTTTGCTGTGTCCTCCGCCTTTTTTTTTTTTTTTTTTTTTTTTTTGTTGGCTGTTTCTTTCCTATCTTAAAAAAAATTAAACCTTTTCATTTTGGAATAACAGGTTTACAGAGAGTTCACACAGTTTTCCCTGTTAACATTTCATAACTATGGTATATCTGTCATAACTATGAGATTAGCACTAGTGTATTACTGTTAACTAAAGTTCAGTTACAGTTCTCAGATTTCATCTGTTTTCCCACTTTATGTATCTTTTTTCATTTCAGCATCCAATCTGGGATACCATACTGCATTTTTTAAACTTTGTACTGTGAAATATTTCAAACTCACAGAACAGAAGAATAAATAATATGATGAATTCATACACCTAACACCTAGATTTAACAACTATTATTATGCTGCATTTGCTTCATCTAGTTTTAGGCTAAATTTTATTTTATTTTATTTTAAAAATTTTTTATGTTTATATATTATTGATACAGAGAGAAACAGAGCATGAGTCGGGGAGGGGCAGAGAAAGAGGGAGACACAGAATCTGAAATAGACTCCAGGCTCTGAGGTATCTGCACAGAGCCTGACGCAGGGCTCAAACCCACAAACCATGAGATCAGTGACCTGAGCTGAAGTCAGACGTTTAATTGACTAAGCCACCCAGGCGCCCCTAGATTTTATTTTAGAGTAAATTATAAATATTGATATTTTGTTCTTATGCATATCTAAATATGAGGTCAGTCTCACATAACCATGATATCATGGTCACATTGGACAAAGTCAATTATATAATATCATCCAATATCTAGTATATATTTAGGTTTCTTTAATAGTGTCTGAAATAACTTATGTTTAGTCTGCTTGTTAAGTCTTAATGTAAAGCAATTTCACCTTTCCTTTTTGCCCCCAAACATGTGACGTGTTGAAGACTCTGAGTTGGTAGTTCTGTAGTATTGTGCTTTCCAAACTTTTGTGTGCCTATGAACCTCCCCTAGGGATGGGGGGGATTTCATGATATCATGGTTATGTGAGACTGACCTTATATTTAGATATGCAAAAGAACAAAATATCAATATTTATAATTTACTCTAAAATAAAATCTAAGGGTGCTTGGGTGGCTTAGTCAATTAAATGTCTGACTGTCACTGATCTCATGGTTTGTGGGTTTGAGCCCTGCATCGGGCTCTGTGCAGACATCTCAGAGCCTGGAGTCTGTTCCAGTTCAGGAGTCCTGGGATGGGCCTCAGATTCTGCTTGTCCCACTAGCTCCTGTGCTTGCATATGTTGGTCTCTGCAACACATTTTGAGGAGGGAGGCTGTAGAAGACCCTTTCTGGATTTGTCTGATTGCATCCTTGTGGTGGTGCTTATTTTCTGTAAACCAGAGGTTACAACTGGGGTATTTTAGCTGCCCTCTCCTCTCACCGTGGACATTTGGCACTATCTAGGGACTTTTTTCCTTTTGCTCAAAATGGTATGGGGGAGGTAGGAAGGGGAGGTTGTACAACTGCTACCTGCTGGGTAGAGGCCAGGGATGCTCTGCTGCACATCCTGCAGTGCACACAGGACAGCCCATGCTGCAAAGTTATTTAGCTCAAGGTAACAGTAGTGCTGAGGTTGAGAAACCCTAAGACTTGATGGGATTTAGGTTGGACCTTTCTCGTAAGACTTATCTTGTTGCTAATGGCCTGCACTTCAGGCTGCATCACTATAGGAATACGGATCAGCCCAGATGTCCTGACAGTGGCCCTGAATAAGGGGATGCTTTGTGAGATGATAGAAGCATAGCAGGTATAATTGGATGGCGTTGTTCCATGGTCTGGAGCTGAGGACCCTTGATCTTTTAAACTCTCAGATCTGTGGAGAAGTTTATTACATGATTTTTGGCTCTCCAGGTGGAAGCTGGAGTAGATCTCAAAACAGACTTTAAAAATTCTTTTAGGGATGCCTGGGTGGTGGCTCAGTGAGCTGAGTGTCCGACTTCAGCTCAGGTCATCATCTCATGGTTTGTGAGTTCAAGCCCTGTGTTGGGCTCTCTGCTGTCAGCCCAGAGTCTGCTTAGGATTCTCTGTCTCTGCCCTTCCCCTGTTCACACACTCTCTCTTTCTCAATAATGCATAAAGATTAAAAAAAAAAATAAGGAAACTATTTTGCTTTGTAGATTTTAAATGGATTGTTTTATTCTTGCCTGAGGTACCAAGATTTTATGTTTAAGTAAAAACCAAGTCCTTTGAAACTGAGCACATTTCATCAACTAACTGTACTTGTTAAAGCCCTTACAAATTGCTTCTCTCAAACACACTACTCCGTCATTGATTCAGTCTTGCTTCCTCAGACTGTTTCCTTCTGTAACTGAGAGGAGGAGCCCTTTGCTAGTTTCTCTTCCTACCATAGACTCTGAAATACAGTGTGTCACTGTTCTACAGTAACAGTTTACTCTGTGGGTTTCAGTTTTGTCTCAGATGGCTAGTCCTCTCCCCTACCCCCAACCTGGAGCCTTAAACGTATTTCTTTGTAGCTAGTTCCTTCCTAAGTCTCAAGCCAACACCAAATGCCCATTTGTATTTTTCTTTCCCTTCTCAACTTTGTAATAGCATTCCTAAAGAATATTCTTTTATAGCTTTGTATATATATAAAAAATATATAAATATATATATTAAAAAAACAGTGATTGTGGATAAGCCCCAAAGAGTGACAGAAATTATGCAACTTTTTGGCTGTTTTTGGGGTAACCTTCTTAACTTTTTATCTCAAAATTTTTTCATTTATGAGAACATTGAAAGAGGAATATGATGAGTCTGTATACTTTTCACCTAGATTTACCAATTATTAACATTTAGTAGACACATGATTATCTTCTACTTCACTATCATCTTTTAAGAACAAGGACATTGTAAGAGAATGTCAGATTTTGCCAATTATCCTAATATTCCTTATTGAAATACTTTTCCTGATTCAGATTTCTTTCTAGAATCATGCATCATTATTAGCTTAATCTTTTGTGTTTGTTTTTACAATATGAACAACATGGGTTTGAACTGCTGGGACCCTCTTATGTGGATTTCTTTCAATAGATATAAGACAGTACTATAAAGGTATTTTTCTTATGATTCTTTTTTTAAAATTAATTTTGAGAGAGAGAGTACAAATACAGGAGGGGCAGAGAGAGAGAGAGAATCCCTAGCAAACTTCACGCTGCTATTGTAGAACCCAACTCAGGGCTCAGACTCACAGACCACAAGATCATGACCTGAGCCAGATTGACAGTCAGAAAAAATCGACCAGGCCACCCAGCCCTCCCTCCTTGTGGTTTTCTTAATAGCAGTTGCTTTTGTCTGGTTTGTTTTATTTAAGAATATAATATATAATATTTGTAACATATGCAATATGTTAATAGATTCTTTTTTTAAAATGTTTTATTTACTTTTGATACAGAGAGAGACAGAACATGAGAGGGGGAGGGGCAGAGAGAGAAGGAGACATAGAACCAGAAGCAGGCTCCAGGCTCTGAGCTGGCTGTCAGCACAGAGCCTGATGTGGGGCTTGAACCCACAAATGTGAGATCTGACCTGAGCCAAAGTCAGAGGCTTAACTGACTGAGCCACCCAGGCGCCCCAATAGATTCTTTATCAGTAAGGCTTCTGGTCAAGTTTTCATGGAGTCAAAACATATGCAGATTTTCAGTTGCACAGGTCTGGAACATCTAACCCCCATGTTGTTCAAGGGTCAGCTGTATTTCCTTTATCACTTATCAGATTACCTTTTTAAATCACTGAAGAAATATTGCATCTTTGTTGTAGAAATTTTGAAAAATCAATAGGAGATCACAAGATAGAAAACAATAGTGGCTCCACTATTGAGGTTATAATAAGATGGTAATAATTATCATTTGTATTAAGGATTTATTATGTATGAGTCTGAGTTTAAGTACTTTAAGCATCTTTGTTTCATTTAAATACCACAACATTCCTTGTGATGGTTGCTCTTATCCCATTTTAGAGATGTAGAAACTTGGACACAAAAGTTTAACTTATCCAAAGCCCATGGAGGATTAAGTGATGGCATATGTACTTGACTTGGTCTAGTTCAGAGTCTGCTTTTGACTACTGTATTCTTCAACCTTATACTGATCCTATTTAAATTATTTGTTGATCTTCTTTTGGGTCCTGTATCCCTATGAGAATTTCATGAAAGTGATGGGCCATTTCTTCCCCCAACATCACCATTTATCCGTTTATGCTGATAAATTCTTCATACTACTTCAGTGGATTTCTGGAACTTCTTTTAAGATTTTATTTTTTGGGGTGCCTGTGTTGGTTAAGCGTCCGACTTTGGCTCAGATCATGATCTCACAGTCTGTGGGTTCAAGTCCCGCGTTGGGCTCTGTGCTGACAGCTCAGAGCCTGGAGCCTGCTTTGGATTCTTTGTCTCTCTCTCTCTCTGCCCCTCCCCCCCTCATTCTCTGTCTCTCTCTCTCTCAAAATAAAGACATTTAAAACATTTTTAAAAAAGATTTAACTTTTAAAGTAATGTTTACATCCAGCATGGGGCTTGAACTCACGGTCCCAGGATCAAGAGTTGCATGCTGTACCAACTGAACCAGCCAGGCACCCCTGATTCCTGGACTCTTGACGGCTCTTGTAGCTTAACAGTATATGAAGTTCTTTCTACATAATGAGTATGAATTCATTTGAATATAATTATGGGCATATTAAACCAGATTATATAAAGCATGAATGTATGAGTTATGAATGTAGATTTACTTGTGCATATGAATATATCATTAATATAAATTTCCCAGGGTACCTGGATGGCTCTGTTGGTTAAGCATCAGACTCTTGTTTTTGGCTCAGGTAATGATTTCAGGGTTCCTGGAATTGGGCCCTGTGGCAGGCTCTGCGCTGACAGAGCAGAGCCTGCTTGGGATTCTGTCTCTTCCTCTCTCTCTCTCCCTCTCAAAATAAATAAATAAACTTATAAAAAATTTCCCCACATCATTAAAAAGTCACTGCCAACATTTTTTAGAGCAAAAGAAGCTTTGGTTGTGTTTTTCTTACTGTAAAAACAAAACAGGTTTATTTTAGGAAAATCAAAAAACATTTTTCACAGAGATATCATTAGAGACTTCTGTGCCTTTTTTTTTTTTTTTAACTGGCATTTTCTGGGGCTCAGGGGTGCACCTTGGTGGCTCAATTGGTTAAGCATCTGATTTTGGCTCAGGTCATGATCTTGTGATTTGTAAGTTTGAGCCCCACATTGTGTGCTGTGCTGATAGTGCGGAGCCTGCTTAGGATTCTCTCTCCCCCTTTCTCTCTCTCTGCCCCTCCCTCAATTGTACACATGCCCTCTCTCTCAAAAAAATACAATAGAATAAACTGGCATTTTCCACGTACTATATCACAAATGCCCTTCAGTGTCAAATATTCTACTTCCACAGCATCATTTTTATTGCTATGTAGACATTTCATTTGATTGCTATTATCAAACATTGACGTGATTTTCAATTTTTCACTATAGTCAAAAGTCCTTACTTTTAATCTTAGCATAACCTGATGACCTTAGTCATACCCATATAATTTGGCATAACCTTCAGCATACACTTAGGATAAGTTCCCAGAAATGGAGGTACTGGGTCAAAGATACTTTGTTTTTGTTCAGGCTTTTCCTTTGTATAGCCAAGTTGCCCTCCAAAAACATTGAAGTGAAAAATCCTATTTTCCTAGGAGCCATGTTATTTGTCTTTTCTTGCCAACACTGAATACCTGAATACCATTTTCTTCCTTTTTTTTTTTTTTTTTGACTCGTTCCCAATTGTGATGGGAAAAAAGTTATCTCACTGAGTCTTAATAGTCATATTTTTTATTACCGAGAGTGAATGTTTTCTTATACTTATTGGCCTTTGTATTTCTCTTTCATGAATTCTATATTCATCTTCTTAGCTAATTTTTTAAATCTTTTTTTCTTTTTTGTCTTTTCCCCAGTCTGAGTTTGCAATCCAATGGGAAGTACTTTTAATACTGTGGTATAGGGGTGCTTGGGTGGTTTAATTGGTTTAGTGTCCAGCTCTTGGTTTTGGCTCAGGTTATGATCTCTGGTACCTGAGGTCAAGCTTTGCGTCAGGTTCTGTGCTGGTGGTGCAAAGCCCACTTGGGATTCTTTCTTTTCCTCTTGATCTGCCTCTCCCCCACTCATTTTCTCTGTCTCAAAATAAATTAACTTCAAAATATAAAAATAAAAATAAATACTGTGGTATATATTTCTCCAGATCTTTTTCTGTTTAGCCATTTTAAAATTGGATGATTTCTTTGGCTTGTTTTATGTATTTAAAAATTTCAAAATCTTTTTATTTTATTTATTTATTTATTTATTTTTGAGAGAGACTGAGCACATGGGAGGGAGGGGTAGAGAGAGAGGCACACAGTCCGTAGCAGGCTTTAGGCTCTCAGCTGTCAATACAGACCTGACATGGGGCCTGAACTCACAGACCATGAGATCATGACCTGAACTGGAGTCAGATGCTTAACTGACTGAGCTACCCAGATGCCCCTGGCTTGTTTTATTTTTAGTAAAATCCAGTGTACTCTGGTAGAGAGAATAGCATGATGAGACTTCATATACCCATTACTCATATTAAACAATAATCAAAGAGAATCATGTCATTTTTGATAGTTATGTAATATTTGTTATAGTCTAAAATTTTGTCATAACTTAATTCCTTATTAGATATTTAATATTCTTTCTAGTTTTAATATTGATCTGTATACCACTGTGATAAATAGGTATATAGTTATACATTTCCAAATGTTTCTTGCTTTTTTTTAAATTTGACTTTATTATTTTAGAGCAGTTTTAGGTTCATAGCAAAATTGAGAGAAGGTACAGGGATTTCCCATACACCTTCTCTACCCATACGTACATAATGCCCTTCCCCCCATTATCGACATTCTTCACCAGAGGGGTGCATATGTTATAATTAATGAACTTACACAGATATACCGTAATCACTGAAAGTCCATAGTTTACCTTAGGTTTCACTTTTGGTGTTGTATATTCTGTGGGTTTGGGCAATTATCTAATGACATGTCTCTGTTATTATAGAATGTTTTTACTGCTCTAAAAATCCTCAGGGTTCCACTTATTCCTTCCCCACAGCCCCCATCCCCTGGCAACCACTGATCTCTCTGGAGTCTGCACGGTGTTTTGCTTTTCCAGAAAGTCCTAGAGTTGGAATCATATAGTATGTAACCTTTTCATGTTAGCTTCCTTCACGGAATAATATACATGAAAAAAAAATTTTTTAATGTTTTATTTATTTTTGAGACAGAGAGAGACAGAGCATGAGGAGGAACGGGCAGAGAGAGAGGGAAACACAGAATTGGAGGCAGGCTCCAGGCTCCGAGCTGTCAGCACAGAGCCTGATGCGGGGCTCGAACCCACAAACGTGAGATCATGACCTGAGCCGAAGTCGGAGTTTCAACCAACTTAGCCACCCAAGCGCCCCATGAATAATATACATTTAAATAATAATCATGGCTCAGTAGCTCATTTCTTTTTAGCACTCGGTAGTATTCCATTGTCCGGATATATCACAGTTTGTCCATTCATCTACTGAAGGACATCTTGGTTGCTTCTAAGTTCTGGCAATTATAATTATCCATGTGTAGGTTTTTGTGTGGAAGTAAGTTTTCAGCTCATTTGGACAAATACCAAGGAGTACAATTGCTAGATCATATGATAGGAGTATATTTAGTTTTGTAAGAAACCACCAAACTGTTTTTCAAAGTGGCTCCATTAATTTGCATTCCCACCAGCAGTGAATGAAAGTTCCTATTGCTCTATATCCTCATCAGCATTTGGTATTGTCAGTGTTCTAGATTTTGGCCATTCTCATAGGTATATAGCAGTCCCATATTGCTGTTTTAATCTACATTTTCCCATATGACATGATGTGGAGCATCTTCTTTCATATGCTTATTTGCCATATGTATTTCTTTTTTGGTGAGGTATCTGTTCAGGTATTCTGCCCATCTTTAAATTGGTTTTTTGTTTGCTGATTGTTGAGTTTTAAGAGTTATTTATGTTTTTGGATGATAGCCCTTTATCATATGTGTTTTTGCTGACATTCTTTTTTTAAATTTTATTTATTTTTGAGAGAGAGAGAGAACACAAGTGGGGAACACAAGTGGGGAGGGGCAGAGAGAGGGAGACACAGTATCTGAAGCAAGCTCCAGGTTCGAAGCCGTCAGCACAGAGCCTGACATGGGGCTCGAACCCACAAACCATGAGATCGTGACCTGAGCTAAAGTTGGACACTTTAACCAACTGAGACACCAAGGTGCCCCGTTGACATTATTTTCTAGTCTGTGGCTTGTCTTCTAATTCTCTTGTCATTGTCTTTCCCAGAGCAGAAATTATTTAATTTTAATAAGGTCTAGTTTATCAATTTTTCTCTTTCATTGGATTGTGGCTTTGGTGTTAAATCTAAAAAGTCATCACCCTAGGTGAGCCTGGGTGGCTCATTCGGTTAAGTGTCCAACTTGATTTTGGCTTAGGTCATGATCTCATGGTTGGTGAGTTCAAGCCCCATGTCAGACTCTATCCTCACAGTGTGGAGTGTACTTGGGATTATCTCTACCTTTTTGCCCATTCCCTGCCAGCACGCACTTGCGCACGTGCGCCCTCACTCACTCTCTGTCTTTCTCTCTTTCAAAATACATAAAACTTAAAAAAAAAAAAAGACATCACCCTAACTAGGATAATCTGGGTTTTCTGGTATGTTATCTTTTAAGAGTTTTATAGTTTTACAGTTTATATTTATATCTATGATCTATTTTGAGTTAATTTTATGAAGGGTGGATAGTCATCTAGATTCTTTCTCTTTCCTTATTCTTTGTGTTTGGATGTCTAGTTGCTCCAGCACCATTTGTTGAAAGGAATGTCTTTGTTCCATTGTATTGTCTCTGCTTCTTAGGTTATATTTCATCTTTGTTGTCTTTGGTTATATTTTGGGGGTTCTGTTTCTGAACCCTTATTCTGTTCCATTGATCTATTTGTTTACTCTTTCACCAGTGCCACGCTATCTTTAGCTTTATCTGTAGCTTTATAGTAACTCTCGAAGTTGGATAGTGTTAGTTTTCCAACTTTGTTCTTCTTCAATATTGGATTGGCTATTCTGGGTCCTGTATGTTTCTTTTCCATTCTTTTTTTTTTTTTTAATAGTTTATTGTCAAATTGGTTTACATACAACACCCAGTGCTCTTCCCCATAAGTGCCCTCCACCATCACCACCACTACTCTTCCCCCCGCCCCCTTCCACTCTCAGTTCATTTTCAGCATTCAGTAGTCTCTCAAGTTTTGCGTCCCTCTCTCTCCCCAACTCTCTTTCCCTCTTCCCCTCCCCCAGGTCCTCCATTAGGTTTCTACTGTTTTCCTGTTAGACCTATGAGTGCAAACATATGGTTTCTGTCCTTCTCTGCCTGACTTATTTCGCTTAGCATGACATCCTCAAGGTCCATCCACTTTGCTACAAATGGCCATATTTCATTCATTCTCATTGCCATGTAGTA
>NC_043713.1:69347544-69470245 GCF_006229205.1 Suricata suricatta
GATTAATATTATGACAAGTTTTTTAAATTCTTGATCCGGGATGTTGTCTAGACCTGCCTTGAGCATTTCTGTGGCTTTGACTTCCTCCTGGAGGTTCTTCAGGGGAGAGTTCCTTCGTTTTGTCATTTTGCTAGTTTTCTGTCTCTTGTCACCTTTAGAAAGCTCGTTGTGCACTGTGCACCTGTTAATATTTCTCTGTTAAAGGAGGCTTATTGACTGTCCAGGGTCTGTCGTTTCAGGAAATATTCTTTTAATTGTGTCTCTCAGTTTCTCTTGTTGTGCCTTTGAATATTTTATTTCCCTACTCAGTAATATTTGGGACTCGCCGTCATGCACTCTTTGGCTTGTTTCTTGGTGTAGCCCTAAGAAGGAAAACAGACAAACACAGAGGGAACAGTAACACACAAACGCACAGACAAATCAAACAAACAAGCACATTAAAAGGGGGAAAGAAAATAAAGAGAATGGAGAGGAAAGAGACGAAAAGAAGAGAAGAAGTAAAGAAAAAAAAATAATAAAGGGGTCAGAGACAACAAAGGACAGTGGACAGTCTAAAAGTGTATGACCAGTTGAGGGGAGAGGTAGGGATCAGATATAGGAGAATATATCTGGATTGCAAGAAGGTAAAGAAAAAAAAAGGGAGAAAGGAGAAAGGAAAATAAGGAGTAAAAATTTAAAAAATTTAAGTAAAAAAAAGTAATAATAACAAGAAAATACACACAGAAAAAATAAAAGAAAAAAATTGAAGAAAAAAAATATTATTAAAAAAACCAAAAAACCCAGCAGCTCCCCTTAGTGGATGGATATGGTTTGGTGTGGTAGGTCTCAGAGGCTCCTCTCAGAGGCTCTGCCTTGGTGTCTGCAGAGATTAGATAGGCGGCACGCCAAGCTCCGCTGAACTACGAACTGTAGGCCACTCTAATGAGTCTGAACCAAGGCATGCCTGGAAAATACAACTCCGCTCAACTGTGGCACAAGGAGATCTTTCCAGTCCATGCACTTCTATGCTACCACAGATGAGATGTATTTGCTTTGGTGGCTGGCTTCTTAGAGGGAGGAATCTGTTTGTCTTGGGTGAGGCAGGGATTTCAGCTGCCCCTGCCTGAGGTGAGATGTGCAGCAGGAGGTAAAGTGCCCGCTGTCACAGACCCACCGCCCCAACCAGGATTGTGTTTGCGTTGGGGGAGGAATGAGTGCACAGCTGTTGCCGGAGGCGCCAGGAGCTGCTGGAAATGAGCTGGGAGCTCCTGCAGCCCGCGCGCGCACCCAGGTCTCCACCGCCACCAACTCCCTGCTGGGATTGCGCAGAGGTGGGGGCTATTTTTTCCCTATTGGCACCCGGGATTCAGGGTTCACATGGCCAATGCTGGGGGTGAGATGCGCTGTGGAAATGAAGTGCGTGCTCCCACTCCCAAAACTGAGGTCGAAGTGAGCACCCCTGACACTGCCGCTGCCGCAGCGCTGACTCCTCGCCAAGATGGTGCCGGGCTGGAAGCTATTCTTTCCCTTGCGCCACCTGGGTTCGGAATTTAGGCTACCCAGCAGTTATCTATGGAGTGAGCTTCTCTCTCCAAGCGCGGTTAGGCGTTCTTTACCTCTTCCCCAGAGGCAGTACTATCTATGAGCATGTTCAGTCTCTCTGTCTCTTCCCTTTGTCTCTCAGGTTCCGCGCGCTTGCCCCGCGTTGGGCTGGGGCTCCCACCTCTGCTGCCTGTCTCGGGCTGGCCCGTTTTCCAATCTCCCCAGTTCACACTCACTCACTCAGTTATCCTTGAGGCTCTCTTCCTTCTGGAGTCTGTATTTTCTCCTTCCGCTCCTGCAGATGAGAGTAATGTCCTTCTCAGTTCGATCGATGCAGCAGACGAAGTTTACAGAGCTCCCTTCCTCTCCGCCATCTTGGCTCCTCCCCTCCTGTATGTTTCTTTAGAATAAATTCCTAGGGGGCGCCTGGGTGGCTCAGTTGGTTAAGCATCCGGCTTCGGCTCAGGTCAGATCTCACGGTTCGTGGGTTTGATCCCCGCGTCGGGCTCTGTGATGACAGCTAGCTCAGAACCTGGAGCCTGTTTCAGATTCTGTGTCTCCCTCTCTCTCTGACCCTCCCCTGTTCGCTCTGTCTCTCAAAAATAAATAAAAAGCATTAAAAAAATTTTAATAGAATAAATTCCTAGGATTAAAATTACTGGATTAGTAGATATGTGTGTACATATTTTTTTCATTTTATTTTATTATTTAAGAAGTTTTCTTTTAATGTTTATTCATTTTTTTGAGAGAGAGAGAGAGAGAGATACAGAGACAGAGTGTAAGTAGGGGAGGGGCAGAGATAGGTAGACACAGAATTTGAAGCAGGCTCCAGGCTCAGAGCTGTCAGCACAGAGCCCTATGCGGGGCTCTAACCCATGGACCACGAGATCACGACTTGAGCCGAAGTCAGACGCCTAATTGACTGAGCCACTCTGGTGTCCCTATTTTTTTTTTTTTTTGGTAATACATTCACATGGTTCAATATTTTTTGGTTTGCAAGGTCTATGGTAAACCGATGCCTCCCTATCCCTTTCTACTAATCTAGCTCCCTGACCTAGATTTGTTTATTGTATATATACATAAAACCTACATATAGATGCTTTACTTTAGGTTTTTTATATACCACCTAATTATTATATGAAGATAATGAAGATCTTTTCAATATATATCACCTAATTATTATATAATTATCTTCATGTAATAATTAGGTGGTATATAATGAAAAGATCTTCATTATAAGATGATTTCATGTTCCTGCTCAGTACTAGGCATTAATATAATTTCAAGGCAATTTTTAATATTTTCTTACTTTTTGTTTTCAATCTATATAAGTTGATAATAGAGGTCTTTGTTAATGTTTGTTACATGCACTTGGCTTTAATACTTACTATTATATAATAAATGACCTTAACTCTGGAAATCCCATCTCCTTTCCTTTGAAACCCTGTGAGGGACTTGATGTATATAATAGCTGTTCAGTGTCTATTTTATGACAATATTCTTTTCAGAGTGGTGGTGCAGAACGAGAGGAGAGAAGAGTGGACATCACTCCTTGTGACCATTAAAAAACTCTTTATCCAGTATCCAGTGTTGGTGCGACTGGAACAGGCAGGTACTGCTTTCATATGGCAGATAGTGCAGCAGGGAAGGAGGTATAGGATGGAGGCTGGGAGACAAGAGGTTCATGTTTGCTTCCTTCCCAGGGCTGGGCAGAGTTTCTGCTTTTGGTCAGGTTTCTATTTTTAGGTGGGTCTGATGGTTCACTAGGTATCCAGTAAGTTCAATAGTGTACCTACTACAGGGCCAGTGTCTTTCTACTTGTTCTTTAAGAGTTCATCTTTCATGGGATGCTTTTCCTTCTCTTGTGTCTTTTGCTTCAGAGGGCTTTCCTCAAGGAGACAATTCTACCTCAGCACAAGGAAACTACTTAGAGGCCATCAATCTGTCATTTAATGGTGAGTAAGGAGGGGCGCCTAGGTGGCTCAGTCGGTTAAGCCTCTGACTTCGACTCAGGTCAGATCTCACGTTCGTGGGTTCGAGCCCCGCGTCAGGCTCTGTGCTGACGGCTAGCTCAGAGCCTGGAACCTGCTTCCAGTTGTGTCTCCTTCTCTCTCTGACCCTTCCCCTCTCGTGCTCTGTCTCTCCTGTATCAAAAATTAATAAAACATTAAAAAAAAAAGTTTATTAATGGTGAGTAAGGATACCAGCTGTGGTGCTCTGGCTACTTGTTTACCATATGGCTATGAACTTCTTTTTATTAATGTTTTACTAATGTCCAAAGACCCAGACCCAGTTGCAGATCTTCCTACCCAGGTATTCCAAAGATTAACTGAAAGCAGTTACTTCTGATTGGACAGTTTTAATGGCCAACATTTAGCTCTTAGATCTCCCATTGGGAATTAACTTGCTATTCTCATCTGCTTCTCATGGTAACCTGAGAGTAAAGAACTGGAGGGTATCTTCCTTGGGCTGTTTTACTAAAAACTGCTGTTTTATACCCCATCCCTCAATTGCTTCTAAGTAATTTTTTAAATCTTTTTTTAACCATTATCTATTTTGAGACAGAGTGAGAACATGTGCGTGCAAGTGGGGGGGCGGGGGAGAATCCCAAGCAGACTCCACACTGTCAATGTGAGTCTGATGTAGGGCTTGAACTCACGAACCATGAGATCATGACCTGAGCCAAAGTTGGATGCTTAACTGACTGAGCCGCTCAGGCACCCCAGGCTTTTTTTTTTTTTTTTTTTAATTACAAAAGGAACCCATGTTTCTAAAAACCAAATAATCAGAGGTGTATCAAGTAAAAATGAAGATCTCCTTCCTCCCTCTACTGTCAGTTCCCTTCCAAGAAGGACTCTTTTTAACAGTATGGTGTGACATCTTCTCTTATGTTTGTTCCTGGATGTGTTAGCTGATATGCTTTGTTTGTAAATAACAGAAACCTACTGAATTGGTTTACACAAAAAAGAAAAAATTACTCTCACAATATAGGGACCTGGTAGGGCCTCAGGAAAGGCTTGAACATTATGCAGAAGAAGGTGGGGCACAAAGTGGCTCTAGGAAATGCAGCAGCAGGAATTCCTGGAGCAGTGTTCAGCTCCTGGCTCTGCTGTCAGCTCTCTGCTCTCTGTTCAGAATTCGTGTTCCCAGCAGAGAGTCTGATAGGCCCAGCGCTGGTTAGGCATCCACTGACACTGGCCAGTAGTAGAAGTAATGATGTGTGGTCACTTCACTGTGCTTATAACCTGCCTACGTGTCTACACCAAGGTGCTGGGGATTCTAAAGTATGGGGTCTTTTTTTTTTATTAGTTTATTTATTTTGAGAGAGAGAAAGAGGGAAAGAGAGAAGGAGAGAGAGAATCTCAAGCAGGCTTTGCACTGTCAGCGTGGAGCCCGAAGAGGGGCTTGAACTCATGAACTGTGAGATCATGACATGAGCTGAAATCAAGAGTCAGGCACCCAAGCACGGAGTCTTTTATTAGTAAATCTTTTTGTTATATTGGAATATCTTTGCTTTTCCAAAGTAAGGATTGTACCAAAATAAAAATTAACTTGCCAAATTTACAAAGTCATCCCAAGGTTCTGTCTGCTCTCTTAAATATTGTCTTAAATTAATATTTGACTTTTGTAAGTTTCAATACAGACTCATTTATAGATTGTTTAAATTAATGACATGAAATTTGGGTATTTAAGACTACCCAAGGTAAGTATGAGGCATCGACAAGGGAATATTAACAAAAGCAACAGTGGCATAATATTGTGTTCAAGTTCTTAATGTAGAAGGGGAAAGGCAGATGTACATACGACTAACTAGAATTTAGGTCAGAATTGACAATTGCTGCAATAGAAACATGGACAAAACACTCTGAAGGCACAGAGAGGCTCGCGAGTGGCTAGTTTCTGAAAAGCCGTAACATCTTCATTTGAGAACTTTTACTTTCTTTCAAGTGTTTGACAAGCATTACATCAACCGCAACTTTGACCGAACTGGGCAGATGTCTGTGGTGATCACACCAGGAGTGGGTGTGTTTGAAGTGGACCGTCTACTCATGATCTTGACCAAGCAGCGAATGATAGATAATGGTAATGCTCCCTGGTTTGCACTGTCTTGACTGTTTATAACCTGACTTACCCTTAGAACTGTGAGCTTTCTCTGGCTTTGTGCATCGGAGATCCTGGGGATGTGAATAATGTTAGGGGACAAAAAAAGTTCTATGGTCAAATCAGTTTGGGAAATGGTCGGTCATATACAGTTTAAGCAGATTCCCTAATTGCAGGTTTTAACTTTTTAGTGTATCTTGTTTATCTCTAATGGGCATAACAGGTACTCAGAGTTTTCCAAACATATGTGACACTGGAGAACTCTTTTTGGGGGGTTGTTTCAAGGAACCAGTGTGTCATCAGCCCATCTTGGGGATTACCATCAGATCGTCTAATCTAGTTCTCCCTCCGTGATGTGTCATGCTTTCCCAGTTTGTAACCCTGACTCTATTATATTTGGGCTTCAAAAAGATGGGGGTGGAGTGTAAATCCTGGGTTGTTGATTAAGAAGCTCTGTTAAAACGGTATAGATTGTATTGCTGTCTTACTGAAATTTCAAGATTTCTTTTCCTTTCTAGCGATGAAACTTTAGTAATAGAGGCCTGGGTTGTCTTTTTGACAAATCATGATCTGCCAAGCAGTTCAAGGCTAACTGTCAAGCACTCAGTAATGGCAGGTGTGATGGGATCTGTTAAAGAGGAAACAGACAAAAGGCATTGCTTTCCTTCTTTGCTGTGTAGGCAGCCCTGTGAGGTTATAAATCATAGGATGGAAAGTTGGTTTTGCCTCATACCCTGACTTAGTTAAATAATATTGTCAATAGATTGAGACATTTATCTCCACTTCTTCCCACCCCCACCCCAAACTCTTTTTGTCTTCTCTTTTTAGGAATTGGCGTGGACTTGGTGTGCATGGGGGAGCAACCATTACATGCTGTCCCATTGTTCAAGGTAATTCGATTTTGGATTGCTTACTAAAGGCCAGTCTCTAGTACTAGAGTGATCTTAAAAATACTTAAAAACAAAAGCTGGAGCAGTTCCACATCCTACTTGTTTTTTAGCTGATCTGTGCACTAGCTTTTTCCCTTACAGCTACATAATCGAAGTGCACCTCGTGATTCTCGACTGGGCGATGACTATAATATTCCTCACTGGATAAACCACAGGTGGGTAACCTTGATTCACTGTAGATAATAAGGGTGTTGAACAACTTCCTTGCCATTTTGTCTTCACATCTGTTCTTACTATAAAACCTTTTGCCAAAAAAATGTGGAAGCCAAAGTTCTAAAGTTCTAACATTTGCTTAGAGCTTTTTTTTTTTTTTTTTTTGCTTAGAGCTTCTATACATGCAAAGCAGTGGCAGTAACACAGGAGCAGTCTAGAGTGAGAAAAGAAATAAAAGCAAATTTTGAAGGACTTACTTTTATTATTAACCCCAGCTCTTACTATTCTCAACTTCCAGAGACCATAACAGACCAACAATGTGCCTGGCATTCTCTGTTTGTAGAAAAATCCCTGTGTCTCTTCTTCACATGGAACAAGGTCTCAGTGTTTCTGCTGATTGAGGCTCAAGGCTGGTGTCTCTGATGCCTCTGTCAGAGCCACTGCCTTATCCCAGTCCTCATTTTTTTTTTTTTTAGTTTATATATTTATTTTGAGAGAGACAGAGCCAGCCTGAGTAGGGGAGGGGCAGAGAGAGATGGAAAGAAAGAGAATCCCAAGCAGACTCCACGTTGCCAATGCAGAGCCCAACAGGGCTCAGATCCATGAAACTGAGATCATGACCTGAGCTGAAACCAAGAGTCAGAGGCTTAACAGACTGAGCCACCCAGGCACCCCTAGTCCTCATTTTTTTTTTTATTATCTTCATAGTGTGTCTTTCTGATCGCTTTCTTCATTCTGTCCTTTAGAACAGGGTTTCTTAACCTGGACACTACTGACATTTTGGGCTAGATCATTCTTTTGTTGTTGGGGCTGTGCCCAGTGCATTGTAGCCTGTTGAGCAGCATCCCTGGCCTCCACCCACTAGATGCCAATGGCACCCAGCCACAGTGTGACAACCAGAATATCTGCGGGAACCGTGACTAAGTGAATTTTCCTATCAGAAAACCTGGAGAGGGGCACCTGGGTGGCCCAGTCAGTGAAGCTTCCGATTCTTGATTTCAACTCAGGTCATATTCTCACAGTTTGTGAATTCGAGCCCCGTGTCAGACTCTGCGCTGAGAGTGTGGATCCTGCTTGGAATTCTCTCTCTTCCCCTTCCCCCCAATTCTCTCTCAAAATAAATTAAAAAACCCAAAATCCTAGAGCGAGTTAAATTGTTTGAAATACTGCAGGTAGATCTCATACCTTCTGGAAATTTACTATGAGAACAAGATATCCTCAAGCCTGTGAAAAGTGAAAAGCCTTGAACTATTACTTTTTTAGTGTTGCAATATTTTTAAATTAATTATTTTTTTAAACAACCCTATTTAAAAAAATGTTATTTAATGTTTATTTTTGAGAGAGAGAGAGAGAGACAGGACATGAGCAGTGGATGGACAGAGAGAGAGGGAGAGACAGAATCCGAAGCAGGCTCCAGGCTCCGAGCTGTCAGCACAGAGCCTGATGTGGGGCTCAAACCCGTGAACCACAGGATCATGCCCTGAGCTGAAGTCGAACGCTCAACTGACTGAGCCACCCAGGTGCCCTTCATGGTTTTTTGTTTTTTGTTTTTAAAATGCCTGCATGTTTATGGAGTATTCAGTTGAAAATGTTGGAAACTGAGGAGGGATATAATTTAGACTAAAAAACAAAACAAAACAAAAAATAAAATGTCTGCTGCATTGGCAGATGTCTCCTGGGCGGCACATTGCCCCTGCCTCCCATCAACAGTCACTTCTTTAAACCAGTAGTTTTCTCCTTCCTTTCTATTTTTTTCCTTAAGCAACAGAGCCTTTTTCTAAGTAAAAATCTTACTTGCAACCAAATACACAATATGAAAAAGTTTTTTTTTTTAAGTTTATGTATTTTGAGAGAGAGAAAGTGAGAGAGCAGGGGAGGGGAGAGAGAGAAGAGAGAGAACCCGAAGCAGGCTCCACACTGTCAGTGCAGCATCCAATATGGGGCTCAAACTCACAAATTGCAAAATCACTATCTGAGCCAAAGTCAAACGGACACTTGACCGACTCAGGCACCCAGGCACCCCAATGTTACTGTTATTTATTAAATTTTTTAAATGTTTTTATTTTATTTTGAGAGATAGAGACAGAAGGAGACAGAGAATCTGAAGCAGGCTTTAGGCTCTGAGCTGTCAGCACGGAGCCTGACACGGGGCTCGAACCCATGAACTGTGAGATTATGACCTGAGCCAAAGTCGGACACTTATCTGACTGAGCCACCCAGGTGCCCCTATTAAATTTTTTTTAACTTATTAAATTTATTTTTGAGAGAGAGAGAGAGAGACAGCGTGAGCAGGGAAGGAGCAGAGAAAGACGGAGAAAGAGGATCCAAAGCAGGCTACAGGCTCTGAGCTGTCAGCACAGAGCCCCATGCATGACTTGAACTCAAAAGTCGTATGATCATGACCTGAGCCGAAGTTGGAGGCTTAACTCACTGAGCCACCCATGCACCCCACTGTTATTTTTTTTTTAATGATTATTTTCTTATTTTGAGAGAGCAAGAGATCTCACAAACATGTGAAGGGGAGGAGCAGAGAGAGGATCGAAAGAATCCCAAGTAGGATCCACACTCAGCATGGACCCTGATGGAGGGCTCAGTCCCACAACTATGAGATCATGACCTGAGCCAAAACCAAGAGTCAGATGTTTAACTGAGCCACCCAGGTGCCCCTGGTGTTACTGTCATTTTAAAAGTATGGGTCAAATAAAATAGTATTTTGAACTTTTTTTTTCACTTATTTCAGAGACAATGTATCTTCTTTTTATTAAAGCATTTTTTGGGGGTGCCTGGGTGGCTCAGCCGGTTAAGCGTCCGGCTTCCAGCTTTGGCTCAGGTCATGATCTCACGGTTCGTGGGTTCAAGCCCCGTGTCGGGCTCTGTGCTGACAGCCAACTCAGAGCCTGGAGCCTATTTCAGATTCTGTGTCTCCCTCTCTCTTTGACCCTCCCCTGCTTGTGCTTTCTTTCTCTATCTCTCAAAAACAAAACAAAACAAAAAACAAAAATAAATAAATAAAGCATTTTCATTTTTTTTTCTTTAAAGTTTATCCACTTGTTCTGAGAGAGAGTGTACGTGCAAGTGGGCATGAGTAGAGGAGGGGCAGAGAGAGAGGGAGAGAGACTCTACACTGTCAACACAGAGCTGGATGTGGAGCTCAATCCCATGAACTCTGAGATCATGACTTGAGCTGAAATCAAGAGTCAGATGCTCAACTGACTAAGTCTCCCAGATGCCTTGATGAGTCTTCTTTTTTATTAGTCCTCTAATTAGATTTAAATTTATAATCTTACTTATTTTATATACATGTAAAATATATAGGAACTTATTTCATATATAGATAGAAAGAAAGAGAGAAAGGAGGGAGAGTATGAGATAGGGAGAAGGGCAGAGGAAGAGAGAGAGAATCCTAAGCAGGCTCCACACTCAGTGTGGCACCCCAAATGGGGCGTATTCCCATGACCCTCGGATCATGACGTGCGCCGAAATCAAGAGTCAGTGCTGAACCAACTGAACCACTCATGTGCCCCTGGATTTGTAATCTTTGAATAGTCATTTAGTCATTCAGATTCTTTAAAAACATTTTTTTAATGTTTATTTATTTTTGGGAAAGAGAGAGTGTGCAAGTGGGGCAGAGGCACAGAGAGAAGAAGAGAGAAAAGGAGAGAAAGAATCCAAGCAGGCTCCATGCTGCCAGCACACAGCCTGAGCCGAAACCAAGAGTTGGACACTTACCTGACTGAGACACTCAGGCGTGCCCCTGAATAGACATTTAGATTTTTTTACCATAAGAAAACAGCTACTATTTAGTTATACACCATATTTCATTGTTTTATGTTGGGTTAGCAAATAATTAAGGGAGAGAGTAGTTATCACACACAAAATTGTATATGAACTTAAACACTGTAATTTCCTCAAATTTTAATTAATAACTTGAAGGTTTTTTGATTTATCACTTTATTTTTCATCCTAAATTGGCTCTCTGATACCATTTAAGATGGACAATAGACTCGCACATGTAGGGCTTCAGAATCTAAGAGCAGGGATGGCCTGAGGCCTGCTTTTCACATCTTACTATGAGCTTTGTTTGCTTGAGCTACTCAGGGACAAGAGCAAAGAGGGCTTGTGGCCAGAGATGCACAGCTGCTTGTAAGGGCCATTGTTCTTATCCTGTGTACTTGCCTCTTCAAAATCATTCCACAAGGCCAGAGACCTTACTTGAAGCATAATCAAGTCTTCAGTGAAAACTTACTCTCCAAGTACTATTGGCTAGTCATGAAAATTGATCCAAAAAGCAAATTAATAACAGATACATAAGAGTTATAAAACTGGCATTTGGGAATGTCACAGGCTATTCCTGGAGTCTTTTAAAGATCATAGAGACCCCCCAGTCACTCTGGATAGATGGGAACCTGAATTCCAGGAGGGTAACTTGGCTTGCCAAGGGTTGAGCAGCAAGTTCATGGCAAAGCTGAAGGCGTTGGTTTAAACAATATGAAATTGTGATTTTTATACTGGTTTTGACCTTTGAACACAGCAATTTCATGTGGATAAATCTAATAGAAACTCATTCTTCTGGATAATATTACTTTAATACTCAGATCTTTTGCAACTAATGTCTGGAAAGCAAGCAGCATCCTCTATTTGGTACTTTCCTTAGTACAACTCTGAGGAGCCAAGTCCCAGGGGCTAGTTGGACTGCAGGTCTGACTGTAGTTGGTATTCTTTTTTTTTTTTAAGCTTATTTACTCATTTTGAGAGAGCCAGAGAGAGTGAATGGGGGAGGGACAGAGAGAGGGGGAAAAGGAGAATTCCAAGGAGGCTCCGTACTGCCAGCACAGAGCCCAACACAGGGTTTGAACTCATGAAACGTAAGATCATAACCTGAGCCGAAACCAAGAGTTGAATGCTTAACTGAGCCACCCAGATGCCCCTCTTTTTTTTTTTTTAAGTTTATTTATTTATTTTGAGAGAGAGAGAGAGAGCAAGTGCAAGTGGAGGAGCGGTAGAGAGGGAGAGCAATAAAATCCTGAGCAAGCTTCCCACCAACAGCACAGAGTCCAGTGCAGGGCTGGAACCATGGTCTGCGAGATCATGACCTGAGCCAAAGTTGAATGCTTAACCCACTGAGCCACCCAGGTTCCCATAGTTCATATTCTTATGTTATGCACATAATGCATAATGTGTTAGTTATTGGATTGCCCTTACAGTTCACTGGTTATCTATTGATAACCTTTTTTTTTTGATCAGAGTAATGATGGAAGATGGGGATTGGTTATTATTCAAAACATCTTTCTCATAAGTTAATTATGGATAAAAGAGACTACAGAGACATGCCTAAGAAATGGAAAAAGCTGTACAGCGTCTGTTACTCATTTATTCATTATACCCAGGGCAAGGTTGGATCTCCCAGTTTTTTTTGCGTATCTGACATCACTACATTAAGATATGATTTCCAGGGGTGCCTGGGTGGCTCAGTGTGCCTGGGTGGCTCACACCATCAGTGTGGAGCCTGCTTCAGTTTCTCTCTCTCCTCTCTGGCCCTCCCATGCTCATGCTCTCTCTTTTTTTTTTAATTTTTTTTAATGTTTTATTTATTTTTGATACAGAGAGAAACAGAGCATGAGAGGGGAAGGGGCAGAGAGAAGGAGACACAGAACTGCAAGCAGGCTCCAGGCTCTGAGCTAGCTGTCAGCACAGAGCCTGACGTGGGGCTCAAACCCACGAACGTGAGATCTGACCTGAGCTGAAGTCGGAGGCTTAACCAACTGAGCCACCCAGGCACCCCTCTCTCTCTCTTAAAATAAATAAGTTTTAAAAATTATATGATTTTCAAAGGGATAAGAATTTGATGATTTGTGCCCTCTTTTCTTGAGACCATTTTTTCCTTTCCTTGCCTGAGTTATTCTTGCTTACCAAGTGCTGTTCAACCCAAGAGTGATAAAGGCTGCCCTTGGGCCCAGCATCGTGGCAAGTATCTAGAATGCGAAAGTATCATGGTGTAAGTAGATGTAATCCCTGCCAGGAGAAGGAGACTCTCATCCAGTTAGGAATCAGGACTAACATGAAACAGTTAATGGGAAAAAAAAGAATAGAACAATAATTAAAACCATATTTAATATTTTGTAATAATTACAGAACAAGTTAGAATTGGAGGAATCAAGGAAGCCTGAGACATAAGCAGTCAGGAGAGGGCTAATCAACGGCTGGGGTTTCAACTTAAAAAGTTTAAAATGAAAGGGGCTTATATTAATGACCCTTTTGTCTTTCACAGTTTCTATACGTCCAAAAGCCAGCTCTTTTGTAACAGTTTCACCCCACGAATAAAATTGGCAGGAAAAAAGGTAGGTGTCACCAACCTGCAGAGCCTTCAGGGAGTGTTACACACCGACATGGTTATTTTGATCCTGGGGTATATGTTCTTCTTCCCCATAGTCATGAGTAGAGTTTAAGAAATTTGTTGTCTTAGAACTTTTTGATTTTACACACTAAACACATCAATAACGAGGCAAACCCTGGACGATAAGAAATATCTCTGGGAAAACTACGACAACGGTTTTAGTTCTTTAATAATGAATATTTTTGTTATAATGTGACTGGTTTATTCAGATACTGGGACCTCTCAGATAGCTTTGGGGACAAAGACATGGGCAGGCATTGCAGCAAAGGGGAAATATGTAAAGATCACATCTTGGCACTAGTTAAAGAATTATAAATTCAAACAAGAATGGAGATTGTTTACCAAATGGGTTTATTTTATAAAGATTTTATTTATTATTTTATTTTAATGTTTATTTACTTATTTTTGAGAGGGAGAGAGAGCAAGTGAGTGCAAGGGAAGGGCAGAGAGAGAGAGGGAAACATAGAATATGAAGCAGGCTCCAGGCGCTGCATTGTCAGCACAGAGCCTAATGTGGGGCTTGAACTCACAAACTGTGAGATTGTGACCTGAGCCAAAGCTGGATGCTTAACTGACTGAGCCGCCCAGGTTCCCCTAAAGGTTTTACTTTTAAGTAATCTCTGTATTCAACATGGAGTTCAAACTTAAACCCTGAGATAGAGAGTCATACGCTCCACCAGATGAACCTGTCAGGTGGCCCTGTTTACCAAAAGGTTTAAAACAAAATAATTATACCACATCCTGGAAAAAGTGGTGACACTGGCGCTTGAGTACCCGGTGGGTGTACAATACTTCTGAAAAGAGTTCAGCCCTTTGTATCAAGAGCACTGCAAACGTTCATGCCATGGAACAGATAATTCTATTTTTGACCATATGGTCTAATGAAATAATTGAGGATATTGAGTGCAAATAAGGTCTTTATTTATTTATAATAGAAGTTAAAAATAATAGATGACTAAATAAACCATGAAATATCACTCAATGTAATATAGTGCCAGTCAATAAAAATATCAGTTTTAAGAACCTTAAAAGATGTTTGTGATATAATGTGAAGAGAAAAACAGACTGTTGGGTAGGTAGGTGGCATACCCATCCATCTGCCTGTTTCTAGCAGAGTTAAACTGTGAAAGCTGCTCTATTGTGGTTGTGTTAGTAGTATCAGGGCCATTTTTCCCTTTTTTGGGGGGTAAGGGGTTACTGTTACTCTCCTAATAAAGAAAATAATAATTTCAAGGAATATGAAGACTCCTCCTAAAATAGGTTTGTCGAGTAGTGAAATGCTAGGAGTAGGGACTCTGCCCAGAAAGGGCCACCTCCTGCCCTCTGAGGTTTTATATCTTCATCACAACCCTTCTGGGCAAAGTGGAACATGGAGGACGTTCTCTGTACATGATAATTTTAAAGAAGAAAGAATGAGTGTTGTTACAGAGTTTAAAGGGTCCTGAAAAAGATTTATTTGAAAAGAAAAAGAAAAAGCTCTTTCTGTTTTCTTTCTATCTCTGAACAGCATTTCAGCAAACTGGGTGATCTCTTTTAGGTGTAGGCAGACCAGTGAGAGCACTGTGGTGAAGGGGGCAGTGCGAATGCAGGGTTTGGGGGCAGGTAGGACATGCACACTGCTGGACTGACCAAGAGCATGAAAGGCTGGGCATAGATTTGGCTCTGCCACCTGCTAATCGTGTGACTTTGAGGAAGTCCCTTTTTCTCTTTAGAACCAAATGTCCTCACCTGTAAGGTGGGGTGCACACCTCCATTGGATAGAATTTTGAGGGCAAACAAGGTGTGAGGTGGGCCTGGTGGGGCCTGACGCTGATGTAGGTAGGCCTCAGGTGTTCACTCCTGCCTTCCCATCAGCTACAGGGATGGGTAAGACATGGTCTCTACTAGGGGAGCATGTTTCCTTTTAGCAGAAGAGGAGGTGATTAATTATCTATTTAATTTTACAGCCTGCCTCTGAGAAAGCAAAAAATGGCCGTGATACATGTGAGTATTTTGGGGACCTCCTTTCATCACTTTTAGAAGGAGTCCACTAACCCATGGCAACAAGATTATGTGAGGTCACATAAGCAGTTCACAGCCAAGTTGGGAGACCTGAGTTCCCTTTGGAAGGTTCCTTAACCGCCTTGTATATTTTTGTCCTGTCAGCTGCAAAATGAATGCTGACAGACCTTGTTTTTCTTTTCCATCAGTCAGTTGTAGGGATCAGGCAGAAAGTTTTTTTTTTTAATTTTTTTTTAATGTTTTATTTATTTTGAGACAGAGAGAGACAGAGCATGAGCAGGGAGGGGCAGAGAGAGAGGGAGACAGAATCTGAAGCAGGCTCCAGGCTCTGAGCTAGCTGTCAGCACAGAGCCCAACGCGGGGCTCGAACCCACGAATGTGAGATCATGACCTGAGCTGAAGTCGGATGCTTAACGGACTGAGCCACCCAGGCGCCCCCAGGCAGAAAGTTTTAAAGTACTAACCATGTTATATATTAAGAGAATCTTTCTTTTAAGTGGGATCACAAAAGAATGAAATACTACCCAAACCTTCCCCATAATTTAGTGCTACAGCCTTTTCTATATCCCTTTGACATGTTAGTCATTTAATTTCAGGAACCTGATGAATGGGTTATTATCCCACCTTTTTTAGGGGGACATGATGGTAATCATTGCCTCTGTCTTGTGGATTTTGATGAAGGTCCTCTGAAGGCATCTGATTGAAATGTGTTTTTTTTTTTAATTTTTTTTTAGTGTTTTATTTATTTTTGATACAGAGAGAGACAGAGCATGAGAGGGGGAGGGGCAGAGAGAGAAGGAGACACAGAATTCGAAACAGGCTTCAGGCTCTGAGCTAGCTGTCAGCACAGAGCCTGATGCGGGGCTCGAACCCAGGAACGTGAGATCTGACCTGAGCCGAAGTCAGAGGCTTAACCGACTGAGCCACCCAGGCGCCCCTGAAATGTGTTTTAATGACCATTCATGTGATTTATGCATTTCAGCTCTTGGGACTCCAAAAGAATCTGAGAACGCCCTTCCCATCCAAGTAGATTATGATGCTTACGACGCCCAAGTGTTCAGGCTGCCAGGCCCATCCCGGGCTCAGCGTCTCGCCACCTGCAGGTTTTTTGCCAGATTCCCTTTGGGGTAGATATGAAAATTGCTTGGGAAAATCTTAGGGCCTGCAGGGACCTTCATGAGAGCAACCTAGAAAGTGTTTTAAATTAAAATTAGCCAAATGGAAACTATACCATATAGATCATTAAAGGTTCTGTTTCCAGGTTCTGTAGCCCACCCATTTTTTTAGCTATATTTGCAAGAAGTATTGTCCCCAAATAAGGAGTGTGTTCTGCTTTTTCTAATCAAAAGAAGCAATTCACAAATTCTAGAATCTTCTTACTGGGCTGCCACTAATATATATATATATATAGATCCTGGCACCCAAAGTTTCTTTGGGGGCTTTTATTCCCTGCAGGCAAGAGACTTTTCTGTCTTAAATTCTCGCTTTTTAAGTTTGCCTCATGTTATTTTGGTCATATGATAGTTTTTAATTGTGCTCTAGTCAGATTTGCCAATATATTCATTTCTGAGTCTTATATAAAAAGACCGTCTCTATCCCAGGGCTTTGGGTTTTTGGTTTTTTTTCCCCTAGGGGACTAAATACCATGAGTTCATTTTCCAGATTTCTTAAATATGCACATTTATTTAAGCACGACTGATTGGAAGAATATTTCATCACTTTGGTAATTGAGCTTACAGTAGCCACATGATTGTCTTCTGTCCTTTTCTCTCATCCCATCCTATGATGAAAATATTTGGAGCTCAGATATAAAACATTTCCTAAATGTTTAAAATATTTAGTGCCATTAGCTACAGTTCTCCAACATATAGATCTGCTTAGGGGCTTGGTAGCTATTTTTTTTCCGAGTATTTAAAAATGCTTTCACACATACACACACACACACACAAATAAAAAGTAAAAATAAAAATGCTTTCACAGTCCAAGATCTTGGTTTTCTTTTTTCTAAACAAAGATGGCAAGACATGGTATTCAGAAACTTAGGTCTTAATGTTTCCTGAGGGAGCCAACTGTGTCTTAATTGGTACTCTGTCCCCCTCACAGGACTGATCATACACTGGTGCCCAGATATTTACTGTTGCAATAATGTGTGTGCAATCAGTCCAGGGGATCTATTTTCAGGCTCTCTTTAAGCTCTGACTTAAGACAAAATCCTTTCAGGAGGAAATAGAAGAGCTCTGATGCCCGAAGGGGAGCCCTATCTGTAGCTGCTAACTCTTCCATTCTAAAGTTTTGCCTCCCCATTGGGTTTCTCCCCTTTTGATTCTTCCTTCTACTGTTTCCAAAGGTTTCCCCTTAGGTACTTTTATATTTTGATAAGGGTATACTGTTTTTTAAGCCTTAATTAAGGAAATGTTCAAACATGCTCAAATAGAGTAGTATAATGAAGAGTGATACATGTCTGCCTCAATTCATTATTTTCCCCACATTTCACATTTTGCTGGAGTATTCTAAAATAAATCCTTTTTTTTTACCTGTAAATATTATAGTGTATGTCTCTAACAAATAAGAATTAAAAAATAAATTATCCTAAGTACCAAAATTAACACTAATTCTTTAATATCTTCTAATAGCTAGACTATATTCAGATTTCCCAATTGTCTCAAAAATGTGTTTTTACAGTTGGTTGATTTGAATTGGGACCTAAAGAAGATGCAGACAAAGCATTTGGTTGGAATGTATTTTTTCTGTGACTGTAGATTATGTTGCTTTCTCCATTTGGCTGATTGTCTTGTTATAATGTTTAACTTATCCTCTCTTCTCTGAATTTCCTGTAAACTAGCAATTATCTCTAGAGGCCTGATTAGATTTAGGCTCAATTTTTTTTGTCCAAGAAGACTCCTGAGGTGCCTGTGTGCTTTGTCTTGCACATATCATATCCTGTCTAGTTGACCCATTTTCAGTGGTAAGAGATTGATTGGTGGGATCAAGTAGGGTCAGACTGGAGCAGTCATTCCTTTACAACTATGACCCCAGGTCTTGGGCCATTTGAGAACTGTCAGTTCTTATGCAGTATCTCAAGCTAGTCAAGGCAGAATACCTCCTACATTATTTCTCACTTATAGATCATACTGGGGATTTTTGTTATTGGTTTCCCAAGTAGCTTGGGCTGGTGACAGGTTTTGGTGCTTTAATTCTTGCTTGTTGGTAACTCATTGTCTCTCACCTGTCAGGTCTGTGCGAGAGCGGGAGAGTCATAATCGGAAGAGCGCCAGCTCCTGTGATGTCTCATCCAGCCCTTCCCTGCCCAGCCGCACACTGCCCACTGAGGAAGTGCGGAGCCAGGCTTCTGATGACAGCTCCCTGGGCAGGAGTGCCAACATCCTGATGATCCCACACTCCCACCTGCACCAGTATGAAGTCAGCAGCTCCTTGGGCTACACCAGCACTCGAGGTCAGAGAGCAGAAGCACGGGCACAGCTGGGCAGAGCTGGGGACAGCTCCCTTCCTGTAGCAGGGCGTGGTAGGGGATATGACCAGGTGTGAGGTATAAGTTCCATATCTTAATTATTTCCATGCCAGTGCAAAGCATATAAGTCACCTGAGATATATGTATATATACCTTTCCGTATGTTAATGTAGAGCTTTTCTTAGGCCTAGGGTCAAAGGTGTGT
This sequence comes from Suricata suricatta, assembly GCF_006229205.1. Lineage (NCBI taxonomy): Eukaryota > Metazoa > Chordata > Mammalia > Carnivora > Herpestidae > Suricata > Suricata suricatta. Next base: position 69,366,339 of record NC_043713.1, read on the forward strand.
GCTTATTTCCTTATCACTACCATTTGTGTTATACCTAAAATAGTCTCAGTCCTGTATTCCAATTTAAGATTTCTCCTTACAGTTACCTGCTAACCTGGCTTGCACTAAGGAATATAGGTGTTACTTTTTCTCTATATTATCCTGACTCTTGAAAACTATTAATTTTGAAATAATTATTGATTCATGGGAAATTGCAAATGCACACACACACACACACACACACACACACACACGGAGGTCCTATGTACCTTTCACTCATTTTCACCATGGCAACATGTTGCATAACTATAGACAAGATCAAACCACGAAACTGACATTGGTACAAGCTACAGAGCTTATCCAGATTTCACTAGTTTTATGTGCGCTCATTTGTGTGTGTGTATTTCTATGCAGTTTGTTTCTTCTGTTTCGTTTTTTTTGAAAGACAGCATGAGCAGGGGAGGGTCAGAGAGAGAGGGAGTCACAGAATCTGAAGCAGGCTCTAGGCTCTGAGCTAGCTGTCAGCACAGAGCTGGACATGGGGCTCGAACCCATGAACCGTGAGATCATGACCTGAGCTGATGCCGGATGCTTAACCCACTGAGCCACCCAGGCGCCCCTGTTTTGTTTTTTAAATGTTTATTTATTTATTTTGAAGGGGAGGGCAGAGAGAGGGGGAAAACGAATCCCAAGCAGGCTCCACACTTTCAGCATAGAGCCCAACGAGGGGCTCAGTCTACAAACCATGAAATTATGGCCTGAACTGAAATCAAGAACCAGATTAACTCTTGAACCGCCCAGGTGCCCCTTGGTGTTTTGTTTTGCTTTATTTTGTTTTGTTTTGCTTTGTTTTAAGTAAGCTCTATCCCCAGTGTGGGTCTTGAACTTACAACCTCGATATCAAGAATCATATGTTCTACTGACTAAGCCAGTCAGGTGCCCCCTATGCATTTTTATCATGTGTAGATTTATTTATTTATAATGATCATCATAATTAAATGCAGAACTATTCCATCACTGCAAGACTCTCTTGTGCTACCCCTTTATAGCCACACACTCTCACTAATCATTCTCTTGCTCTATAATTTTAATTTCAAGGATGTTATATAAATGGAAGCACAGCCCTCCTGACTTTTGACCACTGATATAGGGATGTTGTATACACACAGCTGTCCCCTCTTGCCCTCTTGGAAGGATTCCCAAAGGGTGAGGAATGTTTTCTGTGACCCAGGATGTTGAAGGTGAAGCCATTGGTTCCAGCACCATATACACTATGCCAAGGGCCTAGGACAGTTTTTGATTACAGAAAAAAGTTTCCGTTTTTTAAGTGGTTCAGAGTATAAATAGGAAATGCTGAAAGAGAAAGGAGCAGATACTTAATTACATGAGTATAGTGTATCACCTGTGCCACCTATATTAATTAGTTTTAGCATTCAAAGGAATTTTAATACATTTGAAATTTGTAGGTTAGCATTCTCCAACTTTTTGGAAATTTCTAAGTTCCCATGACAGTTACTCCCATTTTGCTGAAAAAATTCTTAGTAGGATCTGTAACAAAATTAAATTAAGCGTTAATTCTTTTCAAAACCCTTGCTCCAAAAGCCAGATCTGTGAGGAGATATTGTTGTAGCTTTGAAACTAGCTTTGAAAATAGTTTTCTTAGGGGCGCCTGGGTGGCTCAGTTGGTTAAGTCTCCGACTTTGGCTCAGGTCAGATCTCACGTTCGTGGGTTTGTGCCCCGCATCAGGCTCTGTGCTGACAGCTAGCTCAGAGCCTGGAGCCTGCTTCCGGTTCTCTGTCTCCTTCTCTCTCTGACCCTTCCCTTTCTCATGCTCTGTCTCTCTCTGTATCAAAAATAAATAAACATTAAAAAAAATTAAAAAAAATAGTTTTCTTAAAAAATCATCTGAATCGTAGAATTGATTTCCAGTGAATTTATTGGAAAAGCCAAAAGCAGTTCATTGGAATATTGTAAGGCAGTACAATCTGTAGACCCTTAGTTTATTGTTTCTTTACTGTGTTTAGGGGGTCTCATTCATTTACCTACCCACCGTAACATAGAAAACATTTCCTCTTTCCTCTATACATATTTTTGATCCACTTTATCCTTTAAGTCCTTTTTTTCTTTTTTTTATGAAGCTCCATGCCTGATGTGGGGCTCAAACTCATGACCCTGAGACTGAGAGTTGCATGCTCTACCAGCTGAGCCAGCCTGGCACCCCTGTGCCTTTGTCCTGTTTCTCATCCTTTTCAAAGCATTGACTTATCTTTTTTTTAATTGGGTTTTCTTTTTTTATTTTCACGATAACTAACTAAACCATATTCTTGTTTATTTGGTAAACCAGAGCATCAATTCATTAATTATCAGTGAAAAATAAAGATGCCTGACTGGTTCAGTTGGTTAAGCATCCAACTCTTGGTTTTGGCTCAGTTATGAGCTCACAGTTGGTAAGTTCGAGCCCTGCAAGGGGCTCTGTGCTGACAGCGCACAGCCTGCTTGGGATATTCTCTCTCTCTCTCTCTCACTCGCTCACTCACTCACTCACTCACTCTCTCACTGCCTCTCCCCACTTGTGCTGTCTCTGTCTCCCTCAGAATAAGTAAATAAATAAACTTTAAAAAACAGTGAAAAATATAACTTTCATAGAGGTCTGAGTGTTCCCTCCTTGCATGCAAATCAGCTTAAATTTAAGGAATTTGCTATTACTGTTTACCAGATTCTTTGGTAGGCATTGGCTAAATAATGGTAGAGAAGACAGATTATTCTGTAATGCCATGGAATTTGCATCTGTTGGACCCACTTTCCAATGTGGGTGATTGCCTTAGTGAACACGGGATGCGTACCAAGGGAGCTGGTTGTGAGATTTAGATCTTTGGTCCACTCACTTAGGTGATGTAGCATATTGCCTCCATCTCTGTAATAGGAATATGTCTGCCATTGGACGAGACAGATTGAGTCTATATATCATGCCGCTTTATTGCCTGATCTTTGCTGATGCATCCATTTCTTCATTCTTTTCTCCCAAGAATTTTTTTTTAATACAGTAATATTTGCTTACTTATATCCAGGTCACTGAGTCAATGGGAGGGGTTTCTGATCCACCCAGTCATTCAGGGCCCCTGGCTAGGATGGCATGATCATTAGCACTGGTCTCCAATGTTAGCACAGTAGGGGATAAGAGAATGGATACCATTGAGTGGAGATATTTTTGGTCCAGGCCTTCCAGTGGAGCATGCCATTTCTACCTGTGTTCTGTTGGCTGGAATGAAGTTATTTTTTTTATTTTATTTTATCTTATTTAATTTAATTTAATTTTGTCATGTCATGCCATGTCATATCATGTCATGTCATTTACAGTGAAGTTAAAATACAGTGTTATGTAAACTTGATGTGTACAATATAGTGACTCCACAATTTCATATATTGTGCCCTGTGCTCATCACAGCAAGTACAATCCTTAATCCCTATCACCTATTTCACCCATCCCCCCACTCTCCTCCCCTCCCCTCTGGTAACCATCAGTTTGTTCTCTATACTTAACAGTCTGTTTCTTGGCTTGTCTCTCTCTCTCTCTCTCTCTCTCACTCTTGTTTTCCCTTTGCTTGTTTGTTTTGTTTCTTAAATTTCCCATATGTGTGAAATCATATGATATTTGTCTTTTTCTGACTTATTTCACTTAGCATTATACTCTTCAGCTCTATCCATGTTGTTGGAAATGACAAGATTTCATTCTTTTTTTTTCTAAATTTCTTTTTAAACGTTTCTTTAGTTTTGAGAGTGGGGGGGTGGGGCAGAGAGGAAGGAGACACAGAATCTGAAGCAGGCTCCAGGTTCTGCATTTGTCAGCACAGAGCCTGACCCGGGGCTCAAACTCATGAGCTGTGATATTGTGACCTGAGCCAAAGTCAGATGCTTAACTGCCTGAGTCACCTAGGCACCCCAAGATTTCATTCTTTTTTTATGGCTGAATAATATTTCATTGTATACATATACCACATCTTATTTATCTCTTCATCTATGATGGACACTTGGACTGCTTCCATAATTCTGCGCTATACATAGGAGTGCATGGATCCCTTTGAATTAGTGTTTTTATATTCTTTGAGTAAATACCTAGCACAATTACTAGATAATGGGGTAGTTCTATTTTTAACTTTTGAAGGAATCTCCATTCTGTTTCCCACAATGGCTGCACCCGTTTGCATTCCTACCAACAATGCAACAGGTAGAAAAAAGTTACTTGGTCCTAGTGCGCAGGGGCTGGAAACTATAGTGTTGTGTGTCTAAGAGGAAAATCAAATGGGTTTAGTGAATACACTGGCCATCTCTATCAGGGTCTGCCCTCCTGGTCACCAAATATCTATTTTTAGTATTCCTCCCACAAACAGAATATACCGCCCTATTTCCCAGAGAGACAACTCAAGTTGTTGCATCTAGCTCAAACTCAGGGTCTCTAGGTGATGTGTGGTTATCCTCATCAGGTTTTGGTATGGCTTCATTGGGCCGGTAATTTAGGAACCAGAACTCCTTTTCCCAAGTATTTAAAAAGTAAACAAACTCAGTGTTTCATTTCATTATAGTTGGGTGATTTTACTTCTTTCTCTCACTCCCTAACATGTATGATGTCCAAGATTCTAGTCTGCCTTGTCCAGTTGCCTTGTCCTGGTTTCACCATGGCTCTTTTTTTTTCTTGTGCTTCAACTCCACAATTACTGACAGATGTCCTGGAGAACATGATGGAGCCACCACAGCGAGACTCTAGTGCACCGGGGAGATTCCATGTAGGCAGCGCGGAATCCATGCTGCATGTTCGACCCGGGGGATACACACCCCAGCGGGCACTGATTAACCCCTTTGCCCCCTCACGAATGCCCATGAAGCTCACATCCAATAGAAGACGCTGGATGCACACTTTTCCTGTGGGTAAGTTGGTTGCTCAGGAAAGAGCCTTGGGCTGGGAGCTGCTGCTAGTCCTAATCCTTGTCACTAACTAGCCATGTGACATCAATCAAGTATCTCAACTTTTCTGCAACTCCAGTGCTGCACCTCTAAGATGGAGATATCCATGGGCCCTCTGCCTACCCCAGGGGTTCTTGTGGGAATCCTTGAGGACACAACTTGTAAAGGGGCTGTGTAAACCTAAGGGCCTTTCTTCTGTTTGAAAGAGACTGTACTCTGTCACCTGCTTTCTTTCCTAAGACTGATTCCTCTCATTATTATTCATTCCTTCCTCTCCTCTTTCTGGATAATGATATTAATGTCTTGATCACACAGAAGTTATGTTATTTTGTTTTCTCTCAAGGGTCTCTGACAACTGAAAAAAAATACATTTTTTGAGAAATGCATGAACTGATTTTTTTGTTTTTGTTTTAGTTCAAAGAAATTGAATAAAGAGAAAGAATATGTGTTTTTTTTAATAATGAGATGCTATGCACACACAAAAAAATGAACTATAACCACATCCAAAAATCTATGTTTAAGTTTACAGACATAATTAAAGAAGCCTGACATAAGAGTGCATTCTGTATGATTCCATTTTTTAAAAGTTCAAAACCAATCAAAACTTTAAAAATATATTTTTTTCAATCCACTGTTTTTCCTAGCCTGCCCTTTTTGATCTGTGTTCTCTCCTACAGAGGATGACAGTAAGGTTTTATAAAGCTGTGACTAAAATTAACCTCAGCTTAATGGGCTCTGACTGGGCCGGAAGGAACAGATGCATTAAACTCCCGGATCTTTTCATGGAAGCCATCCTGCTGAATGCCTGCAAATGTCTAGTTACATCCTTTTCCACTTGCTTTTAAATGTTAAAAGTTAAAACGATGAGAAATGAATCTGGTTACTTAGGCCATAATTGGGGATCACTCCCAAACTTTTTGCCCCCCTTATCCCTGTCATAATTACTCACAGGGTTTTTTTCCTTCCTAGTGTCTCTTTCTTTACCTTGTTATCACAATGGGCTCCCTTCGAGTTCTCTTAGGAGAACCATTAATGTTTCTTTTATGGCCTCTAGCTCTTCTTGCCCCCAGTTGTCAGGCACACTTTACTAAAACAGGACTCTCCGGCCCTGCTTCCTCTGTTTTCTCCTCCTGCCTGCCCAGCCTGATGGTAGTTGAGGCCTTCCTTTGCCTGGCCTCCCCAACTTTGCATCTCCTCGCTCCCATCCTCAGAGCTTCTATTCTTTTCTATGCTCATCTGGTGGTGTCTTGCATGCCTTTTGCCTCCTCCACGTTTGAGATTTCACACACATCATTTCTTATGCACAAATGCCCTCTTCCCATTCCTACTAACCTTGCTGAACACTCACCTCTGAAACTTCTTCCTCAGGAAGCATTTTTGGGTAGACTTGACTAATTGTGATTTCTCTCCCACCCACCTGATGTCTTTTATGCACTTGTGCATCCTCTGCTTTCTTGGAATCACAGTTGTCAATGTCTTATGTATTAACAGAATCGTTGATGTTTCACTCATGTGTTCCTTGTTATTTAGTTTGTGTCAGTCCTTCTGGGAGGGGCCCTTTACTCCTGTACTTCAGTATTTCTCTATGTTGTCTCAGTTTGACATGGATGAGACAGAGGCTCCTAAAGTGTTCTTAGGCTGAACAGGGTGACAAATGTGAGGCCCCACAGGAGGATGAGTCCTGCTTAGAAGAGGAGATGTCCTTTTGGGAAGCTGGAGGGTAATGTTCCCCTCGGTATGCTTTCTATTCAGTCTCTCCCAGCACGCACATCCCAGCAGCTGGAAAGAAGGAAGAGTAACACTGGAAAGAAAGCACTAGCTGTTGGGTGGGAATGATGCTCAGTGGATCTTTGTCTGGGTAGGACCATCCGGAGAGGCCATCCAGATCCATCACCAGACCCGACAGAATATGGCGGAGCTGCAGGGCAGCGGGCAGAGGAACCCAACTCACTCCTCTGCAGAGCTGCTGGAGTTAGCGTATCATGAAGCTGCTGGAAGGTGAGGATGTGCTTAGGGCTCCAGAAGGTACCTTGAAACTCAGTGGTACCCACACTGTGGCAGAAGAGTCTGCTGACAAAATGTCATGGCTATAAGACTTGAAGAGACAATATGAGATCAGGCCTTTCCTTTGTCAGTGCCATTCCTTGCATTGGGCCAAGGGCAAAGCAAACAACCTGATGCCTTTGCCGCATATTACCTAGGCCCTGCTTTTGCTTTAGTTCAAAGCACACTTTATAAACCTCAAACATGAATTTAGTCTAAACCTCAGCCAAGAGTGAAAACAAGTGCTAAGACAGGTTGTTCATGCGTGTTTGGGGCAGTCTTGTCTGTGACTTTTGTCATTTTGGTCACTGAGAAATCCTGTTGAGTTTAGAAGTTGTTTCTGCTAAAAGCAATGGAAATTAAGGCCCATGTTTGTAGAAACAACTCTTGTTGAACCAGAGTTCTGAATGCATTAGAAGGCATCCAAGAGAATTGGTGCACGAATAAAGTCATTTAAGCCTTGACAGACCTGAGCTGGGGTTACAACTGGCCTTACTGTTCCTGTGATGCTTTAGGAAACACTTTGCAAAGGACAGTCTCTCTGGCCCCTTTTTCAATCACCTCAACACCCCATGGGATGGATGAGGGATCTGGGCAGGACATGACCCTCTTTATAAGCTCAAATTGGAACCTCTTTTCAGTCACCTCACAGCCTCCTGTCTATGTTAGCAGGGGGAGCTGAGGATGAGGAAGGGCAGGAAGTCCAGAATGGCAGTGGGAAAGCAGTTTTTGGGGTGCCAGGGCAGGACAAGCAGGCTACCAGATACCAGAGCTGGCACACACACCAAGCACTGCAGTCTAATAGCCTGTGGTATGGCACCCAGTTGTTGCCAGCCTGTGTGGCCAGATACTCAGAGTTGTTTTTGATCAAGACTCATGGGATACAAGGTGAGCAGGATAAAAGAGGTGATGCTCTGCATTAAGCCAGGTGGCTGGGCTCTGTTCTCTGCAGGCACAGCGCTTCCCGCCAGCCTGGTGACAGCATGTCCTTCTTGAACTTCAGTGGAACAGAAGAGCTTTCTGTCAGCCTGCTTAGCAACAGTGGTGCAGGTAACCAATCCAAGAGGTAACAGAGTTGGGATGCTTGGAGTTGCAGGCTCACTTCTAGAAATGACACGGGGACCAGAAAAGCAGAGCCATGTCTATTTTGGGATGATTTCAGCCACAATTTTGGGTGACCTATTTAGAAGTAGTGCTGTATAATGCATAGAATTATAAATGGGCTGCACGTTTCGTTTTTAGCTGAGAACACATTGGTCAAGCCACATTCATCATCAGCCTGTCAGTGAGTCGTGACTGCAGGCCTCTTATGAACTTGGTGTTGAGGGTAACACTGAGAACAGCAGGAATAGCCTCTGCTCTGGTAGAGCTTCCAGTTCTGCAAGTGGGGGGCTTACCCAGCAGCAGGCATATAAACAATCAGGAGAGCCCCAGAGGGGAACAATATGGTTCTAGCTGTGAAATCAAAGAAGGGTGGCATTGTAGCTTTAAGAAGTGGGCAGGTACCTCAAACTCGAAGGCATAGGATTTAGTTACCTCAAGAATTAGCAGGTTAGGGTTCTAGGTGGAGGCGGGGAGGCAGGGAGAGTATGAATTTACACTAACACAGGTTACATGCTTTCTGGAAGACCATGTATATCTACCATGTCATCCTAGCAGGGCATATACTATTAAGTACATTGTTTACATGGGTTAACTTAATGTCCAGAGGCATAAAGATATTAATTGAATCTCTCAAGCCTGTGGCCAAGAGTCCTGACTCAGACTGCTATTCCTCATTTTGACCATACTCTTCAGAGTACCTTTATGGTGTAGGGGGAAAAGGAGGTGGAATGAGTAAGGGCAGATTTAAAAAAAAATTTTTTAATGTTTTATTTATTTTTGATACAGAGAGAGACAGAGCATGAGAGGGGGAGGGGCAGAGAGAGAAGGAGACACAGAACTGGAAGCAGGCTCCAGGCTCTGAGCCAGCCGCCAGCACAGAGCCTGACGCAGGGCTCGAACCCACGAACGTGAGATCTGACCTGAGCCGAAGCCGGAGGCTCAACCGACTGAGCCACCCAGGCGCCCCAGGCAGATTTTAGAAAGCCTCGAAGGATAGATATTGTTCAACATGAGTGTAGAAAACATTAAAACTTAGGGGAGGGTGGATATGGGGTTGCTACTCTATGTCTTAGTTTTCTATAACTAACTTGCGTTTCTAAAACTTAGCTTAAAGAAGGTATAGTGAAAGTGAAGTTGTATGAAATTCGTTCATTAAGTGTTCCTTCATTTATTGGTTGCCTCATCCAACAATATTTCTAGAGGTCTATGGCTAAATCTTGAAAACTGGTTGGCAGTAAAAGAATCCCCAAAGGATTACAATTAATTTCTTCCCTCCTTCCATCCTTTCGTTTTTCTCTTCCTCTTTCTCTGTTTCTTTTGTTCATTTATTGTTTCACTTTAAATGAAAAGAGAAATTGGATAACATTTTGGTGATAAGATGTGTTTTATGCCTGCACTTGGGGTCCTTAAAATGTTACTTGGCTGCCAGACTTTGTAACATTTTGCTAAACCAAGGAGGTATTTTATAGTAACCCAGATTTGGAGCTTCCCAGGCTGTGTGGGGTGGAGTTGTACCGAGGAGGGGCTGCTCTTGGGCTCACGGGACTACAGTTTGAGCTAGTTTTACTGATGAGCTGAAGCAGAGAGATTACAGGTTCAGATGGCAACAGCACCAGGATTTACCCTGACAGTCCTGGAGTGATTCTCAGCCTGGGATAGCTTAGGTAGACCAGATGATTCCTCGGAAGGTGAGTCTTTGGGAATTTTGAAATTTACTTTGAGGAAGATAGGGAAGTTTCAATGAACCCTTATGTGGGGATGGTTGTGGAAGATCCTCTAATGACACCATCATGGAGTCCTCTGAGCTAAAGATTTTGTGGCGCGCATGCATGGGAAAAGCATTAGCTGCAACCTCAATCTCTCATTCACCCTTCTCCGTCCTGTACTCTTGCACCATAAATCCATGCACCTAATGGCCCTCTTTGCCTGGATAACTCCCAAGTACCTCATCCTCAATATACTGACAAGGAAAATCCTGTCTTCTTGTTCCCCACCCACTTTCTCTCTTATGTTCCCTCTTTCTTCTGACTCTGGCCCCTCCCCTCCATTCTCACTGCATCTGCTTTGGTTCAGACCCATGCCATTTCTGGCCAGTAGACTTCTAAGTGGTCTTCCTGCTTTGTCCCTGTCCCCTCTGATTCATCTTCCATACTGTCACCAAGGAGATATTTCCAAATGCAGATCTGATCAGCCACTCCTTCCCTCCCGTGGCTTATGGCCTGTAACACTGGTCATGACCTTTTTGCTACATGCCTTTGCATTCTCATTGGCTACCTCTTCTACACATCACTGTAAATAGAAAGAACTCAGGCTCTAGACCCCTCAAATATGAGTCCTGACTCCGCTTCTAATGAGCAATGAGGCCCTCAGGCCAAATAACCTCTACTCTGTGTGTCTTACTTTCATCATCTATGAAGAGGATTTGTATGAATATTAAATATGATGATCCGTGTGAAGTGCTTAGAATGGTTCCTGGCAGGCTCAACAAGCAAGAGCTGCCATTGTCATTGTGTTACGAGATGTGTATGTGTTGTATTCCAGCCATTGCTTGTGGCTCCTCCAAAGATCTTTGTCCTCATATTTCTTTGCATCAACTAGCACCCCTGCAGAATACGCTTTTGCTGTATCTTCACCCATGATTCTGCCTGGAAAGCATCAGGTCAGTCTTTTTTTTTTTTTAATTTATTCATTTTGAGAGAGCATCTACGCATGAGTAGGGGGCAAGGCAGAGATAGAGGGAGAGAGAGAGAATCCCAAGCAGGCTCTGCATTGTTACCACAGAGCTCGACACAGGGCTTGAACTCATGAACCATGAGATCATGACCTGAGCAGAAACCAAGAGTCGGGCCTTTAACTGACTGAGCTGCCCAGCCACCTCATCAGCTAAGTCTTTATGATTCAACCCCCAAAATACCTTCTCTTTGAAGCCCTCCCTGGTGGTTCTCTCTCCCCCCATGCCTTCCCAGGAAATGTTAGGCATGTTTCCACATCGGTCCATATGTATAACCCAATTGTACTACTTGGCATATCATGATCCTGCTGTTTGTTTCTATGTCTGTCTCTGCACTAGACTGAAAGAATTTATCTTTATTCATCTCCCCACAGTGTTTAGCACATTTATTGACAAATGAATTTGTGCTTCCACGACCAAGCTGCCATATGTGAGAAGCATTTGAACAGCCCACAAAATTATTCTCTTTAATTGGTATGCAAGTGTGCAATTACATAAATATGTTCTAGAATGTGTAGCTTCTTGGAGAAGGTGTGGGCTCCTCAGATTCTTTTTCTAGTTGGTAATAGAGTTAAATAGGATCATCCGTACCTTTGCCTGGTCCCTTTATGCATGTGTTTTTCAAAGGGACCAGGGCTCACATGGGAATTGAACTCCCAGTTTTGATCTTGTGCTTCCCAGTCGATTCTGTTAGCCAGCCACAGAAACGATTAGGTAAAAATCATTATAATTTTTATTACCATGTACAATAACTAATTAATGTCAGATCTATGAGGATATATCCCAAATCTTTCCATATGTCATCACCTCTACCAGTCCCAGCACTGTTGAAGTTACCTTCATCTTTCAGCTAGATTGTTGTGATATCCCACTAACTGGTCTCTCAGCTTATTCCTTTTGCCCTTTCATATAGTTTATTTCCAGCACAGCAATTCAGAGTGACCGTCTGAAAATAGAAGTCATATCATGAAACTTCTGGGCATAAAACCCTCCAAGGATTTCCCAGTGCACCTGGATTAAAACCAAAGGCGTTACAGTAGTTGACAGAGCCCCCTGCCTCTTGCAACCCTTTGTTACTCTCAAACTTCATCTCCTGCTTTCCCCTCTCACTTTATTATTGTAGTGGTTTCCAAAATGTATCAGGCACACTCTGAATCTGAGGTGCTTTTTCTTGCTTTCCCCCCTGCTCTGCCCTTAAACTGGAGAGCTTTCTGGCTAAAGTCCACATGTCCAAGTTTGCCCAGAACAGCCTGGTTTGAATTCATTGTCCTGTATAATTATTAATAGTGTCCCATTTCACTCTCAAAGGTGTCCTGGATTGGATGATAAATGATATGGCCATCCTGCGTACAGCTTGTTCTGTTCCTTCCTTTAGGTCTTAACCCAAATTGCCACTCCCTACCCTGACACTCCCCGTCCATCTTCCCTGCCTGCTACTTCTCCATAATGCCACCTGTCATACTAGATCTTTTAATTTTGTGTTTTTTATTGTAAGCTCCAACAACTCAAGGATTTACGTTTCTCTCATGGCTGTATCTTCAGAACTTAAAACAGTTCCTGGCATGCATCAGGTAGTTGAATGAATACTAAAAGCTTTCTGAGGTTAGCTTTCCCTCCACTGAAGAATGCTTTTCTTCCTTGTCTTATAACCTGTTGAACAATTAACTGGATTCCTTTTTTCAAAGGCTTAAACAGTCTTTTTTCTGCCTTGCTTGTTTTTGAAGTGACTTTACTTTCAATCCATCCTCAGTCTTCATGGAATATGGTTTGCTTTCTTCAGACTCACTATACTCTCACCCATTCCAGAAATGTTAATTCAACTGTAGGGACTGTGCTAAAGCCTTAGAAGAAACAAATGATTAAGACACCAGTTCTCCTAACCTCAGGGGAGCTCTGGCTTGCCATTCACTTAGGATTCTACTTGAAGTAGTTTTGTGCAGGGTAACAATGATGAAAGGGAAGCCCTCTCGTGGGGAGCTAGAACTTATTGGTTCCAGAGATACCATGTGGTTTGAACATGTGACCTGCCTTATGATATGATAGATTTGGGAGTGTATCAGCCCCACCCATCATGGTCTTTGGAGTTTAGCCTTCAGCCTTTGCTGCTGCTTAGGTTCGTCATCTGTATAATGGGCATAAAGATCTTAACCTGCCTACCTGCTTCACAAGGTTGTAAGGAGCAAAAGTAGATTGAGCTCCTTAATGGGAAAATTGTCACACTAGGTGTTATCTTTTCATTCATTAAAAAAATAAAAAAGAAACGGGAGAACTTCATCTGTGACCCCACCTTCACCTCCTGGGCATAACAGTTTGCACCATCTGCAGGCACTCAGGCGTGACTCAGATTTTCTTCTGCGTTTGAACATGATTTATTTGTGAGTCACGATTCACAGAGGTGTCTCTGTGGGTTTCCCTTCTGGCCCTGTAGACTTTTGTTTAAAGCATTGTTGGCTGGGGCCTTGTACCTGTACCCTTGTTTATCACCATGCTGCCCAGCAGGGACCAGGTGGTCAATGGAACTGGGGAGATAGTGTGTGTGTGGGATGCATGTGCGTGTGTGCGTGTGTGTGTGTGTGTGTGTGTGTGTGTGTTTTAATTTTAGTTAATGAACAGTGCAATACTGGTTTCAGGAGTAGAATTCGTGACTCATCACTTACATACAATACCCAGTGCTAATCACAAGTGCCCTCCCTAGTATCTGTCACCTGCCTCCCACCCAGCTCCCTCCTGGGGTGGGATAGTTTCTATCCCTCTGTTTCTTTAACTGGGCACCCATTTATAAAACTTCTCAGCCACTGTCATTCCCTTCACTGGGGATAAGTGCTCTAGGTAATTTTGGAAAAGAAAACAACTAGATGCTATGCTTTCTTTCCCTGTAGTATTGGGATTCAGAATCTACAGCTTTGTATTTGTGTTGATTATTAGGTACATGTAGCAGCCCGAGAGCTGAAGTAAAAAGTTAGTCATAGCACACTGAGGCTGGAGGAAAGGGCCTCAGAGTCATTCACCCAGGCTTGGGATTTTTGTGGGTAAGTGCCATCTCTGTAACCTGGAGAGGAGAAGTGACTCACCCCACACACAGGCTTCTAGATGTCACCCAGGACCAGTCCCAAAGGCCCCACACAGATTACCCATTTTGGCCTGAGGTTAGCAAGCAAAGAACATGTTCAGACTTCTTGACTCTGAACAGATATCAAAAGACCAAGCTAAGATGGTGACTTTCAGCATTGGCTGCCCAAGCTGAATGTCTGGCTTTCTATGTTAAGAGTGAGGGCTCATTCACAAATATTAGGTGAGAGCAAAACTGACTGACCATGAGGTCTCGTGTTGGTCATCTCAAGTTGTGGGGCTTGTCATATGCCACCAGCCAGTACATTTGACTGAAAATAAGTCTCAAAGGCAGAGCTGGTGGGAGAGGCAGTGTGTTGGGTTGACCTGCAAGGAAACTATGTATAAAGAGCCTTATTAGGGAGCTTAAAATATTTCTTTAAATATTTTTCATTGCTGTTTTTTAAAAATAAAGTGTGTGTGTGTGCACGCATGCACGTGCCTGTCCAGCATAAAAGACTGGTGGCCTTACATGTGCTTTTGTCTGTTAGAGATGGTGCAGTTCTTGCCTAGGAGGCTATTGGTTGCCTCTTTGAGCTCAGAGAATTCCCCACAAAAGTGTAAGTTGAACTGTATATTAGTCTAAGAATTTCAATTTTTACAGATCAAGTCTGGATTGGGTTTTCTTTAAAGGGAAAAAAAAAGATGCTCTAATGACCAAATTTAGCATCTCAACCTGTGAGGTAATATATTTAATAATCTCCTATTGCTCAGAGTGCCTTGAGAATGATGGTTTTGTAATTGCCTTCATACCAGTTCTCAGGATGAACAAGAAAATCCACCTTGTTGCTTCTAAATAGTCCTGCGTTATGTTTGCATGAAGATGGATGTTGTCAGCCAGGATAGATTTTTAAGAAAGTTTAGTTCCAAATGGCTTTTGGCTGTTGACAAAGAACAGATAACATTTTCAGTAGCTGAAAACTGGTGCCCCAGATGGACAGTCAGGAAATAAGGCATCTGTAGAGTTGAGCAGAGTCTAAATGCTGGTTTCACCTCCTTTGTGATCTTCAGTAAGTTACTTCACTTGTCTGAGCTTTAGTTCATCTGTAGAAGGGAATAGTTCCTACCTCATATCTGCTTCATAGTAGGGGTTTGAATAAAATGAAATACTTTATTTGACTTAATAAAAAAGTTGTATCTTATGATGAAAGGTAATAAAAAAATCTACTGAAGGCAGTTCTAAGAAAGAAGTTCTAAAATTATTTTGGCCATGTGACATCATTTTAAATTCTTAAAAATTTATTAATTTTAAAATTTACATACAGTAAAATTCACTCTTTTTAGTGTACAGTTCTGTTTTAACAAATACATGTCCTCATATAATCATCAACAAACACATCAAGATACAGAACTTTCCATTACCCCCTGAATTCTTTGGGGGGGCTGTTTGTACTCACCCCCACCCTGTCCCCTGGCAACTGCTGATCTGTTCTCTGTCCCTTTAGTTTTGTCGTGTCCCAGCATGTTATGCACATGGAATCATATAGTATGTAGCTTTTTGAGTCATATATTATTCAGCATATAGTGCATTTGAGAGTCATCCAAGTTGTTGAATGTCCTTTACTTTTTATTGCTGAATTGCGTTCCATCATATGACTATATTAGTTTGTTTATCCCTTCATTTGCAAAATATTTGGACTGTATCCAGGTTTTGGCAACTATGAATAAAGCTATCGTAAACATTTACGTAACAGGATTAATTATTTTGAGTAAGTTTGTAGGCATGGAATTGCTGGGTCAAACGGTAAAATATCCGTTTAACTTTTGTTTTTATTTATGTATTTAAAAATTTTTTTAATGTTTATTTTGAGAGAGAGAGAAAGAGTGTCTGTGTGTGTGTGAGTGGGGGAGGGACAGAGAGAGAGAAGACACAGAATCCAAAGCAGGCTTCAGGCTCTGAACTGTCAGCACAGAGCCCAATGCAGGGCTCGAACTCAGGAACCGTTGATACCATGACCTGAGCTGAAGCTGGCCCCTTAACTGACTGAGCCACCCAGGTGCCCCTGTTTAACTTTTATTTTATTGTTACTATTTTAAAAAATTTATCTATTTTAGTAATCCCTACATCCAACATGGGGTTCCAACTCACCACCCTGAGATCAAGAGTCACATGCTCTTCTGACTGAGCCAGCCAGGCACCCCTTTCTGTTTAACTTTTAAAGAAGCGGCCGTGCCGACAACTCAGAGCCTAGAGCTTGCTTCAGATTCTGTGTCTCCCCCTCTTTCTGCCCCTCCTCTGCTTGCGTGCTGTCTCTCAAAAATAACAAATAAATGTTAAAAAAGTTATTTAAAAAAAAGCTGGTGAACTGTTTACCAAATCGGTGCACCATTCTGCATTCCTACCATCAGTGAGTGAGGGTTTCCATTGTTCCACGTCTTATTCACACTTGGCATGACTTGTCATTTTAGCCATTCCAAGAGGTCTGTAGAGGTATCTGAATGTACTTTTTTAACTTGCCATTTCCCTAATGGCTGAGGATGTTCAGCATCTTTTCATGTGCTTATTTGGTTTCTGTATATGTTCGGTGAAATGTTCAAATATTTTGCCCCATTTCTCATTAGGTTGTGCTCTTGCTTTTGAGTTTTGAGGGCTCTTTATATAATCTGGCTACAAGTCCTTTGCAGGATAGGTGATTTGCAGATGCTTTCTCCCATGTTGTGGTTTGTCCTTTCAAAGACTCAAGAGGGGACTTCTACATATTTATTCTTGTTATAAAAGATTCAGATGACACAAAAATATCTAGAATAAAAACTACGTGTTCTGGTTTACCTCCTGTCACCTCCCCCAGCTGTTGACAGTTTGGTGAGAATTTTTCCAATCTTTTTTATAGTATCATAATTTTCTAGTAAGTATATATGTTTAGAAAGGGACATTTAAATATTAATATGTACTTTGGGACAGCTGGGTGGCTCAGTTGGTTAAGCATCCGATTTTGGCTCAGGTCATGATCTCAAAGCTCGTGAGTTTGAGCCTCATGTCAAGCTCTCTGCTAACAGCTCAAAGCCTGGAACCTGCTTTGGATTCTTTATCTCCCTCTTGCTGTGCCCTTCTCCCACTCGTACCATCTCTCTCTCTCTCTCTCTCTCTCTCTCTCTCTCTCTTTCAAAAATAAATAAACATAAAAAATACTGATATGTACTTTAAAATTAGTTCTGTTACTTTTCAGGCAATTAGTTGCATTTCAAAGAATTTTTCTGTTTTTTCTTTCAGACACTTATAGGGAAAAATCATTGTTTTTTTCTTAAAGTGGTGAATTTTGATGTATCCTAGGTCATATTCCGGAAAGCTATGATTTGAAGAAGGAAATTCCAGATAACGATGACTGATGAGTGAAATAAACTTTAAATAGGTCATAAAGATTTCTCCAGTTAGTTGAAGTGATTTGAAATGTGGCCATTTTCTTAAAATAAATGGTGGGTTGCTTTTTGTTGGGGGGGTGTGTGTGTGTGTGTGTGCGCGCGCGCGCCCATGAATGCCAGTGCCAATGGACTCATTGGGCAAAGAATGGTATTGATAACCTCAGAGTAAAGTTCTGGCTCATTCCCAAGTTTTAGAGTGCTCATTTTTCTTTGATTGATTCTTTTGTGCTGTTTGAAATATTCAGCACAGAATTTGTTCTTGGTTCACATTTTATTTTTAGCTATGATTTTGAGGTTTTTCAACCATTACTGGCCAGTACTTTTCTTTCTTGCTTTTTTTATTTTTCAGAATGAACCTCATTAAAACAAGCTGTTTTCATTTTTCCATAGGTATGAATCCTAGGACCCAAAACAAGGATTCTCTAGAGGACAGTGTTTCTACCTCTCCAGACCCAAGTAAGAGGGAGCAACTGACTGGGGTGGGGTCAGGGCATGAGGCAGTGTGGGGGAGCCCTGTGGGAAGTCCACACATCTCTGAGGTACCAGAAGGCAATCTGGTAAAGGAAAGTTCTTCAGCCTCTTCAATGAAAAGTGAAGAGAGGAGTGGCCAAATAACCTCTTCTGGAATGTGATTCACCGGCATATGGGAAGGGTAATGGAATTCCCCTGAGGCCCATATGCTGATCCAGAACTGGCCTTAGCCCTTAAAGGCCTTGTGATGGCCCTGGAGAACAAAGGAATAAGAGGGACTAGACCTGTTTACACACCTGTAGTTGAAATTGTTTGACTGGGTTGCATTTTTTAAAATCATCTTTATCTATTAAAATATCTGTGCAGGAACAGCACATCTAAATATCTACAATAGCAGAGTACCAGAAAAAAAAAATCCTACCAACTGATAGACTTTATTATTTTACTTAACTATGACCAGTAGATATACATTATTGAATCTTTTTTTCCCCATTTATGATTAACTCAGTAATCTTTTTACTACTTTTTCAGACCCCTCATATTAGTCTTTTTTTCTTTTTTTATTATTAAAAGTTTTTTAATGTTTATTTTTGAGAGACAGGGGCACCTGGGTGGCTCAGTCGGTTAAGCCTCCAACTTCGGCTCAGATCAGATCTCACGTTCGTGGATTCGAGCCCCACGTTAGGCTCTGTGCTGACAGCTAGCTCAGAGCCTGGAGCCTGCTTCTGGTTCTGTGTCTCCTTCTCTCTCTGCCCCTCTCCCTCTCATGCTCTGTCTCTCTCTGTATCAAAAATAAATAAAACATTAAAAAAAATTAAAAATATATTTTTGAGAGACAGGGCATGAGTGGGGGAGGGTCAGAGAGAGAGAGGAGACACAGAATCTGAGGCAGGCTCTAGGCTCTGAGCTGTCAGCACAGAGCCCAATTTGGGGCTTGAACTCATGAACCACAAGATCAGGGCCTGAGCCCAAGTTGGACACTTAACTGAGCCACCCAGGCACCCCTATTTTTTTTGAGAGAGAGAGAGAGAGCGAGCACGCTCATGCACTAGAGGGACCTTTCTTTCTGCCTCTCCCCAGCTTGTGCACACAAACACGCAAACGTGCATGTGCTCTCTCTCTCTCTCTCTCTCAAAATAAATATATAAAGCATTTTTAAAAAATGACTAGGGGCTCCTGGGGAACTCAGTCCATTAAGCATCCAACTCTTGATTTCTCAGCAGTTGTGAGATCAAGCCCCACATCAGGCTCTGCACTAAATGTGGAGCCTGCTTAAGATTCTCTCCTTGCCTCCCTTGCAGAAAGAAAGGGAGAGAGAATCTCAAGCAGGCTCCACACTATCAGCACAGAGCCCAATGTGGGGGTCAGACCCAGGAACTTCGAGATCATGACCTGAGCTGAAACCAAGAGTTGGATGCTTAACCAACTGAGTCACCAGGTGCCTCTCCCCCAGTCATTTTTTTTTTTTTAAATATGGAACGCTTCACGAATTTGCGTGTCATCCTTGCGCAGGGGCCATGCTAATCTTCTCTGTATCGTTCCAATTTTAGTATATGTGCTGCCGAAGCGAGCACTCCCCCAGTCATTTTTAATACCAGTATCAAACACATTACATCCCAGTTTGAATAATCATTTATGATTGATGATCATTTTTGGGTGGTTTCTAGTTTTTTAGCAATAATATTGAATTCAGATGTAATACACGGTGCAGTAGGTATATTTTTTTCTTTCAGTTCACATCCTGGACTATATTTCCCCCAAAGTATGGTTGCCAGGTTGATTGTTTTCCAGAAGGCTGCCAACAATGAATAGATGAGCCTATTTTTTCTGTACAATCCTAGCACTGCATTTTGGAATCGTGTTTATCATTGCCAATTAATGGTTCTGTTGTGGGTCTTCCTCAAGCCTTCTTTATGGGAATTAAGATATTGGAGTTAGAAAAGAGGCCACACTATTTGCCCAGGAAAAAAACATCATTAAACTAAGAATCAGGAACTTTTCTCACCATGGGATTTTGGACCAGGGATTTGAATCTTTGTATCTTGGTATGTGCCCAGCAGAAAACATTTCTGAAAGATGTTTATGATCCAGAGGGTCAGGAAGCTAATGAGAGCCAGAACAATCTAAGACAGCATAAAGATACAACTGTCTTCTGCTTCTAGCTTCCTTCTGTGGTTTTGATTGGATGTCTTCCTTCTGCTACTGATTTTACCTGGGAAGTAGGAATAAGCTTACTCCTTCATCTGCCATATTGGGAAATTGGGGTGATAGTTAGGTTCTTTTGGATTATGATCTTTTAATTCTTGAAGTGTTAATGAGTTAACAAGGCCTATGTATAGTAAAACTCATATAATCAGAGAGTGGAATGGTGGTTGCCAGGGGCTTAAGGGGAGGTGGAAGTGAGGAGCTGCTAGACCGTGGGATGTAATGTTCCAGTTATACATGATGAAAAAATCCTAGAGATCTGCTGCACAACATTGTGCCCAAGTCAACATTCCTGTGTTGTACGCTTAAGAATGTGCTGGGAGTAGCTCTCATGTTAAGTGTGCTTACCACTCTAAAATAGAATTCAAACAAACAAACAAACAAAATACCCTAGACCTGTGTAGACCATGGAATTAGTCCTGTTGCAGGTCAAATCATCTTTCCTAAGGCAGTGGTGCTACATGGGGCGCGTTTCCCACTATGACTTAACACGTGCATCGGGTCCTCTTCTTGCCCTTTAACTCTGGGTTCATTGGGACTCTGTTGTATTGGGTAGTATGTGTATGTCACTATATGGTGGAAGGATCCCTAAGCAGAGAGGCTTCTGATTGAGTAACCTCTGCGAGGTTCTACTTGGCCTGGTGTTTAAAGGGGTCAGTGATGTCGCGGTACCTGCTCCCAGGAGGCCATACGCCGGCTGATGAGATAGGGTGAATGAGACAGCAGTGAATCACGATGTAAGCTGCATTAGCACTGTGCAAAAGATAAGGTGTTATTTATTTATTGTTTATTTTGAGAGGGAGGGAGTACACACGTGTTCGTGCAGGTGTGACCTGGGGAGGGTCAGAGAGAGATGGACAGAGAGAGAATCCCAAGCAGGTTCCACACTTAGCGCAGAGCCCAATGTGGGGCTCAGTCTAATGACCATGAGATCATGACTTGAGCCAAAATCTAGAGTTGGGTGCATAACTGACTGAGCCATCCTGTCACCCCAAAGACAAGATGTTTAAGGTGTCCCTTGCTTGATACTCAGAGGCAAAGTCATGGAGTGTTTCTGCTTCATATTGTTCTTGTATAAATATTTGAAAAATAATACTTGCTTAAATTACTTAAAGAGATAACTGCCCTATTACCTTAAGTCAGTGATTCTCAGCTAGAGATGATTTTGCTCCGTGGGGGGACAGGTGGCAACATCTGCAGACATTTTTGTTTTCACAGCCAGGAGTTGCCACTGGCATCTAGTAAAAGTAGAGTCCAGGGACGCTGTTCAACATCCTACAATACAAAGGATAGCCCCCCATGACAAAGAATTATCCAGTCAAAAATGTTAGTAGTGCCAAGGTGAAGAAACCCTGCTTTAACCAAAGAGCCCGCGATTCAGGACAGATCCATGTTATCGGGCCCACTCTGCTGATGGCAGCTTTCATTCACAGATTGATAAAGTCTGTCTCTTGAAGTTCTGGCCTTATAACTTTCCCAGACATCCTTCTTTGATTTCTCCTCCTACCCTTTTGGATCTGTGACCTATTTTTGCAATTCTGAAAGTATTCCTGTATTCTGCTACCATGTGCTGTTCGCTCCAAAACCTGGCTGAGCTCTTCTTTCCCCACCAGCCACTCTGCAGTCCTCCAGAGAGGCTCTGGCTTGAGCCTGTCTTCTGCTCTTGGAACGTTGATTTGCTTTGATGCGTAACACTGCCTGTCCTGCCCTACGGTAACCTCACTGGCACTGTGGCTGTAGCTTAAGATCAGCAGAAAATGAAAAATATCAGCTGTAAATCCCATTTGCATGGCGGGATTGGATAAGCACTTGCACTGCATTATCTAACAAACTCTGTTTCTCTCTTTCTCCCTCCCCCACCCTCTTTCTTCTTCTCTCTCCGTTTCCTGGCAATTTTGTCGCCTTTCACTGTGAACTCCTTCCCCCCAACCCACCCATGTCCCACATCTGCCCTGGTGACCACACGTACCTTTCTCCCCTGTTACATGAGGCAGTTCTGACCCTGTCTGCCCCCCCTGTAGTGCCAGGCTTCTGTTGCACAGTTGGAGTGGACTGGAAGTCTCTCACTACTCCGGCGTGTCTCCCCCTCACCACCGACTACTTCCCTGACCGCCAGGGCCTGCAGAACGACTACACGGAGGGCTGTTACGATCTCCTCCCAGAAGC
Source organism: Suricata suricatta (assembly GCF_006229205.1). Taxonomy (NCBI): domain Eukaryota; kingdom Metazoa; phylum Chordata; class Mammalia; order Carnivora; family Herpestidae; genus Suricata; species Suricata suricatta. The sequence continues at coordinate 69,388,466 of NC_043713.1, forward strand.
AGACATCGACAGGTCAGTGTCAGAGGAGGGTTTTTGGTATGCGTCAAAACACTGCATTTTTAAGTCTGTGTCCTCCTTTTCTGTGTAGAGAATTTTATGAAGTAAGAACTGTCCATTTTTTCTGTAGTTTTATTGACGTTACCTCCTTTAGCCATTTGTTCTCATTGATCTTTTTTCATATTTTTCTATTGCAGTTATTCTGGACACACTAAATCTGATCATTAAAAAATTGTTTTTTTAAGTTAAAAACATTTTTTTTAAATTTTAGAATGAGAGAGTGCACTAGCTGGAGAGAGGGGCAGAGGGAAGGAAAGAGAGAAATTTTTTTTATTTAAAAAAATGTTTATTTAGGGGGTACCTAGGTGGCTTCATCACTTGAGTGTCCGACTTTGGCTTAGGTCCTGATCTCATAGTTCGTGGGTTCGAGCCCTGCATCAGACTCTGTGCTCTGTGCTGACAGCTCAGAGCCTGCAACCTACTTTGGATTCTATGTCTCCCTCTCTCTCTGCCCCTCCCCTGCTCGAACTTTGTCTCTGTCTCTGATAAATAAATAAATGTAAAAAAAATTTTTTTAATGTTTATTTATTTTGAGAGAGAGTGTGTATGCACAAGCAGGAGAGAGGGGCAGAGAGAGAGGGAGAAAGAGAGAATCCCAAACAGACTCATACTGTCAGTGCGGAGCCTTACGTGGGGCTCAGTCTCACAACTGTGGGATCATGACCTGAGCTGAAATCAAGAGTCTGAGACCCAGGTGCTTGTAGAAAGAGAGAATCTTAAGCAGGCTCCATGCTCAGTGTGGAGCCCCAAATGGGGCTTGATCCTACAACTTTGGGATCATGACCAGAACCAAAATCAAGAGTTGGACGCTCAACTGACTGAGTCACCCAGGCACCCCTGATCTTCTTTTCTGAGATTAGCTATTAGCTCTTACTTGCCTCCTTCTGCCTCTTTGAACTGATCATTTCTCCCAAAAATGGTTTGTAGATTGTTAGTTTTATGAACCACCATAGAATAGTTATCAGGGCTGGCTTGTGGGGTCAAAGCAAAAACAGAGGATGGGAGTGTGGACTCTGAGTGTCACTCTGACCTGGGCCAAGCACACCCATGTGAACAGACCATCTGTTTTCTCAGGAGGGACGAGGAGGGTGTGCAGATGACGGCCCAGCAGGTGTTTGAAGAGTTCATCTGCCAGCGTCTCATGCAGGGCTATCAAATCATAGTGCAGCCCAAGGCACAGAAACCCAACCCTGCCGTCCCGCCCCCACTGAGCAGCAGCCCGCTCTATAGCCGAGGTGAGTTTTTCTCTGGGGACTTGTATTTTTTTCTTTTCAACGAAATTTGTGCAAGTATGTTCTCAAGATGGTAGGGAATAGACAGATTTAGGAGTAATTATTTTTCCACGCAAAATTTTTTTCTTTCTGAATTTTACTTTACATGAGAAATATTGTCTCCACTAGGCCCAAATTTATATTAAAATTCTCTTTCATCTACCACTGTCCTTTAAAGAAGAGGATATGACCAAGTTCAGGAGTGTTATAGCCTGGCTTTAGCAACACCCTGGAGTAGCAAGCAACTGAGCCAGGACTGAACTGTCAGAGTATATAGTGAATATTTTAGACCCAATATTTATTTCTAGCACAGTACCTGGCACACAGCGGGTTCTCAGATGTTATATAAACCTGAGGTTTATACTTTTTTCCCCCCACTATATTCTGGACTCATCTTCTCTTGTTTGTCACTGAAGCTTAGCACATTGAAGCAAAAATGGATCATCTGTGAGTGGCAGAGACTAGTAAGTGACAGAGACTCAGTGATGCCAGTTGAGTTACAACCAGGCTCTGGAGAGCTCTTCTTAAATAAGTCAGGTAGAGAGAATTAAGTATGGGTGCCTAGAACCGGAAAGCAGTGATCATTTCCCAGAACAATTAGTGAGTACCCACTAATTAGTTAGGCTCCTGCTTCCTCCTGTAGCTAATGAAATTTCTCACTTTCCTAACCTCCCAGCTCAAAACATCAGATCATCTTTGGCTCCATTAAAGTACCTCAGGCCAGAATCAAAGATGTGTGGACCTCTGAGAGAGAGCTTGGTGGGCTATCCGGTCCAGGCCTTGTTGCTTATGATGAAGCTTTGGACTCTCTCTGGATTTTCTTGAAAGCCCATTATGTTTTTTTATATCACTTGTTGCCTTCTTTTTATGTTCTAAACTGCATTGAATAGTAATCTTCTTGAGTGCCAGGACTATGTTTTCATTCTTTACAATAGAGATCACCGTACCTGGTGTACAACAGTTGTGCCTGGGTTGATAAATATATTCATTCATTCATTCATTCATTTATTCATTCATTCAACAGTATTTTTGAAGCCCCTGCTCTGTGAGGCATTTATAGCCCAGTGGGGAAATTAACATTAATCATACTATGAAATAATATAATTCCTTATTGTCATAACGACTGTGAAGGAAAAAATCAAAGGGCTGTAGGATATTTAACATAGGTCTTGATCTGGTCTGGAGGGTCAGGGATGGCTTCCTTGAGGAGGTGATGTTTGAGGTGAGACCTAAACCAAGTGCAAGAGTTACTAAGAAGAGAACTAGGGTAGGAGTATGTGGGAAGGGCATGCCAGGCAGAGGGATTAGCATGTGCAAAGGTTCTGTGGCAGGAGGAACAGTGACACCTTCTGGGCACCAAAAAGATTAGTCGGATGGAGCACAGGGAGTAGCTGGAGATGTGGCCAGACATGTCAGGAGACTCAGGCCTTACAGCGCCATGTGAAGGATTTTGTTCTTCATCCCAGGAGTAGTGGAATGAATTCATATTTATATAGTGTCAGTGGCCCCATCCAGCTTTCCTACCTGCTTTTCTCTAGAATAGCCCTTAGAGGTTCATAATTCCTCTGTCATCCAGTTCTGCTCTGGCTGATTCATGAGCCTCATGTCATGGTTAGTCTACTCACCTGACCATACTCTTTCTGGCTATTTTTTCCTTCAACAAATATAATACGTTTATTTCCGTAGTAACAGAAATGGTATTATTGTTGTTTATTAATTATTGGAAAAGTGACCATCATAAGTAAGATTGCTTCTGATTGAAGATTTGTTGACTACCACTTATGAGAGAGACCCTGTTCCAGTAGTGAACAGAATAGCCTCAGTCCTGTCCTCAAAGTTTATTGTCTACTGGGCAAGACAAGCATTAAACTAATAAACCACAGGTATTTATTTGATCACAGATTGTGAAGAGTACTGTGCAAGATAAAAACAGGGACTAATTTATTTTTTTATTCTTTCCTTTTTTTAGTTTATTTATTTAGTGAACACGTAGGGGAGGAGTGGGGGGTGGGGCAGAGAATCTGAAGCGGACTCTGTGCTGACAGCAGAGAGCCCAATGTGGAGCTCTAACACTTGAACTGTGAGATCATGACTTGAGCTAAAGTCGGACACTTAACTGACTGAGCCACCCAGGTGCCCCAAAACAGGAACTAATTTAGAGTGGGGTGTCAGTACTGTGCTAGGTGCTCATGAGCATTATTCCGTGACTTTGTCTTTCTTACAGCCATCAGAGGATTGTTGCAAGAAAGAAGGAATGCAGAGATGGGGGGTCCTTTTTCTAGTTGCAGAAAATGAGACTCAGAGATGTTTGGTATCCAAGGGCACACTGCTGGCAAATGAAGGTGCTGGGGTCTAACCCAGAGTTCCCCAGTCAAACCCCGGCCTCTTATAGGCAGACTGCCTGCCGTCCCTCACTGTCACCTGGGAAATTTTGCATTCCCAGTGAGGGTCCTTTCAACCTCTGCCATCCTCTCGTCCTGACAGCTCCATGCTGCCTGCCCTGTGTGACTGTCACTCAGAACTGCGCAAGAGGACCCTATTTCATCTCTAGATCACAGGAATCTTGTCTTGGCTCAGTTGGCCATTGAGACACTATTTTATCTCTCTTAAAAGCTTATAATTTTCTTGATTCCTCAATTTCCCTCTTTCTTGTGCACAATTCAATTCAACTAATATATTTTTGAATACCTGCTGTGGGCATGGCAGTTTGTCAGGTGCTACAGAAAATTTAAAGATAAACAAGATTTGGGCCCTGGCCTCCTAGAACTTCCATCTTTAAAGGGTGTGAGACATGCACATGTGGAGCCATATTCAGGGTAAAATTCAGACTGCTGCTGAGATCTGCTAGCTTTCTGGAGCAGTGGTGATTGGATGGTGACCTTAAATGATCTGTAGCATCTTGATGGTGGCCCAGAAAGAGAAGGCAGAAAAAATAATAGGAGCAAATGTTTAGAGAAGAAAATTATAACTGAAGCATGGTTCGGGGTGCCTGGGTGGTTCAGTCAGTTAAGCATCTGACTCTCACTTTTAGCTCAGGTCATGATCTCATGGTTTATGAGATCGAGCCCCACATTGGGCTCTGTGCTGACAGCATAGAGCCTGCTTGGGGTTCGCTCTCTCTCTCTCTCTCTCTCTCTCTCTCTCTCTCTCTCTGCCTCTCCCTGGCTTTTGCTTGCGCTCTCTCTTTCTCTCTCTCTCTCTGTCTCTCTGTCTGTCACTCTTTCTGTGTGTCTCTCTCAAAAAAAAAAAAAAAAGACTAAAGCATGGTTATAGTGGTGTGGGAGTCATGGAAACTAAAGCTAGGCCGCCTGCCACACTGAGGGTGAGGACCTTAACTGCCAGGGTGGCAGCTTGTGCTTTAATGGAGTGGAGTTTCATTTCAGTCCCAGAGTTGACTCTTAGCCCATTAACATCTAATCCAGAACATTCCTTCTCCAAAGCTGAGGAATCAGGCTGTTCAGCTTTGAGGTATATTCTGGATGCTATCAGCACCCCGAGCTCTAATCTGCTGCTGGCTGGTTTAGTAACAGAAAATTCTGCCAACCTCAGGACCTTTTTTTTTTTTTTTAAACGAAAAATAAGTCTTTTCCATGAATCCGGTCCTCAAAAGTTACCTCTTTTGTTTCTCCTTTTTCTGACTATATATAGAAGAGAAGCAATTGCCTTTATATTAAAGGAATGATTCTCAACTAGATGAGGAAATGATTTTCGCCCCCTCTGTTAGGCCTTGTGTCCCGAAACCGCCCTGAAGAGGAGGACCAGTACTGGCTGAGTATGGGCAGAACGTTCCACAAAGTGACGCTGAAGGATAAGATGATCACAGTGACACGTTACCTTCCCAAGTGAGTCCTTGGAAATTTAAGGTTTTCATCTACTGTCCCGAATTGTGGCCACACACTAACTTGTGTTTACAACGCATACTGTGCACATAGTGAATTATGTGCGTGACACATAATTAAAACCAAGATAGGCTGATTTGCTTTTCCTTTTCTTGGAATTATTGTTTTGTTTTGTAGGATTATTTTATGGTTATAGTTCCCTTGCTTCTAAAAGGGATTTGATTCAGCTTATGATATTTATCCTGATTCTTAGCAAGCCAATTAAAAGTAAAGAATGGGAGGGTAAAAGAATAAAAAAGTTAAAAAAATTTTTTTATGTCTTTATTTTATTTTGAGAGACAGCAGTGAGCAGGGGAGGGGCAGAGAGAGAGGGAGACACAGAATCTGAAGCAGGCTCCAGGCTCTAAGCTGTCAGCACAGAGCCCGACGCAGGGCTTGAACCCATGAACCCTGAGATTATGACCTGAACCGAAGTCAGACACTTAACCGACTGAGCCACCCAGGCACCCCAAGAATGTGAAAGTTTAAGAACTAAGAAATTTCTGTTTCCAGTCTTCTGGGATGAGTTGGTTACTGCACTTAAGTGTTGAAATGCCAAGGATGGTGCTAAGTATATGGGGAGATAGAAAGGTCCAGAAGAATTAGAGGAGAGGGAATTCTCTTTTGGATTTCTGAGCATGTCCTTTGTTTTTCAGGTACCCTTATGAATCTGCCCAGATCCATTACACCTACAGCCTCTGCCCTTCGCACTCGGACTCAGAGTTTGTCTCCTGTTGGGTGGAATTCTCCCATGAGCGGCTAGAGGAATACAAGTGGAATTACTTAGATCAGTACATCTGTTCTGCTGGGTCTGAGGACTTCAGGTCAGAGTGTGTGCTTTGGCTTTCCATCTGGCTGTGTGGGGGGTACCTGAATTTTAACACATCTGTCCTTTTTTCTGATTACAAGATGATGCTTGCTTTAGAAAACATGGAAGAACAAAAGCACACCTGCACTGGGTTACAAAACAGTGATGAGGTGGGTGGTGGTGATGATTGCACAGCATTAAAGACGTGTACACTTCAGGATGGTTAAAGTGGCACATTTTGCTATGTATGTTTTACCACAGAACAACAATGACAGAAACTTCAGTGATGAAATGTTCTTTGTTGGAATGTCAGCATAGATTATGTTCTTTACCTTTTCCTGACTGCCTGTGGTGTCTCACGTTTGATTCTTAATTTTTATGTGTGACTTACGATTGTGACGATAAACAGCCACAACCCCACTGGGCCCGGCTGCACAGAAGCATTCTGACATCTCTGAGATATAAAGTAAAAGCACCTTTTGTGGTCTGCTTCCAAAGGTTGTGTTTTAAATGAAGCCATGAGAGGTTGCATCAGATGAATACTTCCTCAAGGGGAGCTTGCCCGTCACATATTGACTCTGAGGACAGGGTCGAGATGGGGTGTTCATTAGGTGTGCTTTTATTATTTGCTTTTGTTCACTCCCACCCCCTTTTCTCCCTTTGGCCCTCCACAGCTTAATTGAGTCTCTGAAGTTCTGGAGGACCCGCTTCCTGCTGCTGCCAGCCTGTGTCACTGCTACCAAGCGCATCACAGAGGGGGAAGCCCACTGCGACATCTATGGGGAAAGGCCCCGGGCGGACGAGGAGGAGTGGCAGCTCCTGGATGGTTTTATCCGCTTTGTGGAGGGTTTGAACCGGATCCGTAGGCGGCATCGTTCAGATCGCATGATGCGGGTAGGACTCGGTGGGCCCTTTGGGGGCTATGCTTGGTCTCCTATCTCAGGGGCCTCTCTTTGGCCAGTTTATTTACTCTACAACTGTCCACGATTTATCTTAACTCTGAAACGGTGTGTTCTCCTCCAGTGCAGAGAGAAGGAGGGAGGGATAGAATACAGGCAGTCAGTGGGCAGTGTTCTGTGGCCTGGAGCCACCCCTGCCTACCTGAGGACACACAGCTTCTTCACACGTTCCCTGGATGAGACCCTGTGTCAAGCCCAGCTGCTTCTACTGGATTGCTGAGTAAAAGTCACTCAGGAGGGTAGCGGCAGTGATACTTGCTTAACTCTCATATCACTTTAGGAATTTCCAGCACCTTGGGCATTCATTCAGCCCCACTCTACCCAGTGAGGACACTGAGGCTCATAGGGTTATGGGATATACCTGGGGACACCCAGCCAATACAAGGCAGATCTGGAAGTGTGTGTGTGTGTGTGTTTGCGTGCGTGCATGTGAACAGGTCTGTGGATTTTAACAGAGGTATAGATTCGTGTAATGCTACAACTAGGATACAGAGTAGTTCTGTCGCTCCCGAAAAAGCTCCCTTGTGCCACCCTTTATAGTCACATTCTGCTCCCATCTATACCCCCTGGCAGCTACTGGCCTTTTCTCCATCACTGTACTATTGTCTTTTCCAAAAGTCATATACACAGAATCATATAATGTGTAACCTTTTGAGAACCTGCCTTCTTTCACTCAGCATAATGCCTCTGGGATTCACCCAAGTTCATACAGTTTGTGGCTTGTATTAGTAGTTCATTCCTTTTCAGTGTGAGTAGTGATATTTCATCAGCTGTGCTTTTAAGCCCAAGTTCCATGTTCTTCCCCCCACAATGGCTATCCTTTGTACACAGCATTGCTTATAATTAGGAGCATTTCTGAAAGACCTTGCATGGTAGAAAGAACTTTGGTTTTGAATCCAGATGAATAGGGCTTGAACACTAGCTTCAGTGAGATTTGGGATAAGTTACTTAACTTCTCTGGGACTCAGTTTCTTCTTCCATGTTTTAGGTAGAACATCATTTACTTCCTGGAGGTGCCACGAGGGTCAGGTGATCTGTAGAACCCATCTCAAAGAGGCAGTTTGTTTTGAGCTGACAGGCATTTGAACCTTCAGTTGAAGTGAAAAGCAGTTTTAAGCATTTACTGAATAGCAAGAACCCATGTCACTCACCTCTGTTAATTGGATTCACAGAGCCGCATGGAGCACAACAGATACAGCAGGCACGCTCTGGCTTTGAGTGGCCTCTGCTGAGGGAGCCCACGTGGACTGATGGCCTTGTCTCCTCTTCTCTGCTTTAGAAAGGGACCACCATGAAAGGCTTACAGATGACTGGGCCCATTGCCACACACTCCCTTGAGTCGACTGGCCCTCCAGTTGGGAAGAAGGGAACCTCAGCTCTGTCTGCCCTGTTGGAGATGGAGGCCAGTCAGAAGTAAGTGCCTGCTTGGGAAGAGACTCATTCCCACCCTGCAGGCTCCAAAGGTTTTCAATGTGCCCCACCTTGTGAGTGGGGGTGAAATATTGTTTCTATTTGCAAGGAGCCTGAAATTAAGAAAAAGACACATACATGAGAAGAAAGCTGGGTTAATACCTAGTAAGTATCAAATAACATGAAATATGCCAGAAATTATAAACTTGCAATCTGGGACTTAATTTGAACTAATACATTTGGTTTGGCCCATAAAGTGGAGTTTGTTTCTAGGAGTTGTTTTTTTTTTTTAAATAGATTTTATAATTTAGAGCATTTGTAGGTTCAAAGCAAACTTGAATGGAAGGAACAGAGATTTCTTATATGCCCTGTCTCCACACCTGCACAGTTTCCTCCATCGTCAACATCCCCTACCAGAGTGGGACATTTGTTATAACTGATAAATCTCCATTGACACATTATCACCCAGTATTCATAGTTTACATTACAGATCACTCTTGGTGTTATACGTCCTATGGGTTTAGACAAATTTGAAATGACATGTAGCCACCATTACAGAATAGTTTCACTGCCCTAAAGATATAAAAATATTTTTAAAATATCTGAACCACAATTTTTTAGTTTGAAGATTTCATATACAAATGTGGATTTTATATGAATTTGTATGTGAAAAGTGTATAGTTTACACAGCATGATGCATGATTATATTATTCATAAGACAATATATTGCAGATAATGTGACACAATACTGTATTATAGATAATAGATAAAGTCCAGCCTTTCTAGAAATAGAAGAGCTTCAATTATAGTACTGGGTCCACATGCACACCCAGCCATGGGAGGCCTGGCACTTTGGGAATGGGCACATGCCCTCTGGTTTACCAGAGAACAGTGCACCTTCTAGTCTTGGATTTGTCTTGCCCCGTTAGGCGTGTGATCTGGCTGGCTTCTCTAAGCATTTGTGTGGTCCCTTCATAAACAGTATGTGCTCCATTTCCCAGGATACTGGTGGGGCCACATCTTGCCTGAGAGGGCAGTGACAGTGTCTCAAGAGGTGGGATTTGAGTTGGCCTTGCAGGAAAGGAAGCATCTATACAGAGGCAGGGGGGAACTTGGACAAGAGGAGAAAACACCTCTGTGGGCAGGTGTCCCCCACTCTGGGAGCCTTCCAGGCCCCCTCGCCCTTCCAGCCAACTCAGATTCTGTGCTTCCCAGCATCCCAGATCAACATCTGTCAGAGCCCTTACCAGAACTCTACCAAGGTTTACTCACTTTCCCCCTGACTTGCCTGTACTCTGAGGGCACAGGCTGTGTGTTGTGCCTGGCACATAGTATGTGCACAATAAATAGTCCTAGAATGATAGAGGAAGGATGTTGAAGGTCCTTATACAGAGATTAGGGGAAGCTAGACCTTATCTGTCTGGCATAAGGGGCCATGTTGGGCCAAGCAGGAAGCTGCATAGAGTGGGCTTTCCAAAAATAGCACTGAGTGAGCTTGAGGCATAGTAGAGGTACAATTGGAAAGACAGGTGGGAAGTTGGATGCCAAGCTGTCCTTACATATTCTCATAGCAAAATGGATCCTTTGCAACTTTTTTTTTAATGTTTCTTATTTATTTTTGAGAGAGAGAGAGAGAGAGACAGCGGTGAACAGGGGAGGGTCAGAGAGAGAGGAAGATACAGAATGTGAAGCAGGCTCCAGGTTCTGAGCTGTCAGCACAGAGCCTGACGCAGGGCTTGAACCCACAAACCATGAGATCACAACCTGAGCTGAAGTTGGATGCTCAACTGACTGAGCCACCCAGGCGCCCCATTTTTTTTTTAATGGAAAATTTCAAACAGGTAAAGTAGACTAGTGTAATAAATCCCTGTTTCCCTATCATTGCAGCTTTGATGATTATCAACTCATGGTCAATCTTACAATATTCCACCTGCTGTCACGTTCCTTTTCATTCTTTATTAAGTTTCAGGTATTGTATCTCTTCATCTGTAATATTGCAGTATGTATCACTGAAAGTGAAGTACTCCTTAATCCTTTTTAAGTTTATTTATTTATTCTGAGAGAGAGAGCACGTGTGAGCAAGAGAGGGAAAGCGTGGCGGTGGGGGGGGGGGGGGGAATTCCAAGTAGGCTCTGTGTTGTCAGCACAGAGTTCAGTGCAGGGCTTGATCCCAACTGTGAGATTATGGCCTCAGTCAAAATCAAGAGTCAGACACAACCAACTGAGCCACCCAGGTGCCCCAAGAAGTACTCCTTTAAAAAAAGAACAAAAAAAGGTGCCTGGCAGCTCCGTCAGTTAAGCATCTGACTTTGGCTGGTTCATGAGTTCAAGTTCCACCTGGGGCTCTGTGCTGAGAACGCAGAGCCTGCTTGGGATTCTTTCTCTGCCCCTTCCCCACTTGTGCTTTCTCTCTCTCTAAAATACATAAACTTAAACATTAAAAAAAAAAAGATTAAAAATCCTAATACTGTAATTTACCTAAACGGTTATAGTCATTCCTTAGTATCATGCAATATACCATCAGTGTCTCTGCCAGAAGCGTTTTCAGAAATGAGCCCCATGTATAGAAAGGCCTGGTTGATGGGCCCCAAGAGGCAGAGACCCTTTGGCAGGCTCTCACTAGTCAGGCAAGAGGCCACAGAGGCTGGAGAGAGGGTGATAATGAACAGAAAAGTAGGGACATGGGGTGAAAAGGGAACCTGGCGAGGACACGGGCAGATGAGAGGAGGAGAACAGAGGTAGTTTGAGCTCATCACTAAGGGCACTGGGTCCTCTTCAGAAAATACCTTCATCTGACCAAGGGAAGACCCCAGAACTCAGCCCAGCAGGTTCTCCTGTAACTAATCACAGATCTTTCCTGCTGAAAAAAAGAACAAGGAACATATGTTGCTGGGAGGGGTGTGAAGCTGGGGGTGGGGGGAATCTTATTTTAATTTGTCAGTGAGTCATCCTTTAATACGCTCCAAGAAGCCTCTTTCTGCTCAGACTATAAGAGGAAGGATCTTTGGGGTGGTAGTGTACCCCAGTGTGAAGGGAGAGACTCTTGGCTAATCCCACAAGCAGGAGTCAGGACAGAGAGACTGGAGACTTATTCTCTCTCCAGATAACTGCTCTTGGGTGACTTGCTATGTTTTCTCAATGCAGGAGGTAGAGCAGAGGGAGCCAGACCTTTATATAATGTTAGTTCATGCAGCATTTTTTATTTGTATGGTTTGCTTTTGCTTTTGCTGCACCAAGCAGATCCAATTTTGTTTATTATGAAAAACAATGCTATAGCAGTATGGAAAAGAAGTTTTAAAACTTCGCCTGTACTCCTGTCATCTTACTATGAACTGCCTATTTTTTTCTAATTCTCTTCTGGTCTCTATCTAAGGTCATGTATGTTTAGTCAAGCTCTTATAGAAGATAGAGGCCCCAGAAGTCTCACCCTCCTGCTGATTGTCAGCATGGCTGGGACCAGTCTGGACAGCCGGTGCTGAAGATAACTCAATGACAGCAAAGTCAGAGCAGAGATATCCCCAAAAGGCAATTGTCACTGCTTCTGTGGAGGCTTGGCTGATAACCCCATCCTGGCAGAAGGCAGTATGCCTCCATATTTATTTTCACATATACATGTCTATAGTAGAACTAGTCTTTTGCTGTCAGGTCCCCTCTTTCTGAGCCATTAGATAAGGATCCTCCAAGGTCAAGGGTTTCATACTCACCTTTGAAATCCTGATTCCCAGTCCACAGGTCAACACATGAAAGGCAGCTCCCTAAATGGGGATTGTCACGTGCACCTGAGGAGACAGTGGAGAGTAACCAGGTCTTCCTCTCCCTGCAGCTTTGGGGAAGAGAATGAATGTCACAGTGTGCCTTTGTGGATGAGGCTCAAAGGAAAACACATTTAGATGTGGTAGAGACAGTGTGGTGTAGGGACATGGGAAAAAATTGAACATTTGTTCTGCTTTTCCTATATGAATTGCACCTCAGAGTGACTAAGTAATTGGTGTAGGGAAGTTTGTCTTTTCTCAGTATTGCAACTAATAGGTACAGAAGGAACGGTAAACTGTTACCATGTGTGATCTTTAATGGACTTCTGGATCTAACAGAGATCACTGAAGGCCACTAATATCACCAGAGAGAGACCGCCAGATATTACAGGCCTCCAGATCGATATACATAATGCCACTTAAGAAGAGTACTTGTCCAGAATTGAACCTGAATCTGCTCAAGCCATTAGACATAACTTCCAGTTCTCAGGAAGTACAAGGCACAAGAGGAACACGATAAACAATAAAGGGATAAAAATCAGCACATCCAGACTATGTGTAAATTTACAGGACAAATGAGCTATTCTCTTCAACAAAAAAATTGTAAAAATAAAGAGCAATGAAGAGGAATTTATGGCTTAAAAATTAGAGTTAAGAGATACAACTTACTGCAACATGGGGACCTTAATTGAATCCTGGTTTGAACAAACTGTACAAATAATTTTTGGGAGGCAGGGGAAATATTTGATATTAGAACATTTAAAAAATTTTAAGTGTGTTGAAATTGTAGTTACATTTTTTAAGTTATTTTCTTTTAGCAGTAGAATGGGTATTGAAGTTCTTATGGGTGAAATATGTGTGTTTCACTTCAAAATAATTGGGGTGTTTAGGTAAGGACTGTAGATGAAACATGATTGGTTCTATACTCCTGGGGCTGGGGTATGTAGGGACTCATTATCTTATCCTGTTTACTTTTGTATATATTTGAAATCTTAGCATAACAAAAAAAAACTAGAAAAAAGAGTATGACAGGTTACCATGGAAACTGATTTTTAATCTCTGGTATGAGATTACTTGACAGTCTGTAATAAACATGTCAGAATTTAGGAGTGGAGGAGTGTCGCAGACAGATCTTGGGGAGGCAGGCTGAGATGGAGTTTAACATGCAGAATGTTTATTAAGGAGAGGCCTTAGGCTCAGCACATTGTGGGGTGGAGGAGGAAGCAGGAGTGGATAGAGGGAGCAGCTCAGGTGCAGTGCAGGCCCAGTGACAGCCTTGGGCCACCTCACTCAAGTTCTAGAGCTAGAACAGCCTTCAGAGATGAGCCCAGTAGGACCAATATGACCAGATCTGTACACCCCCTTGTTGATCACTCATTGTCTGTGGGCAGCCGGTACAGGGAGGAGCTTGAACAAGGCTGCTCTGCAGCTGGGGGCTGTCCCCATAGGGGCTGACAGCTGATTAGGTTGGACAACATGCCCCGCTACTGTGCCAGCAAGGCCACAGCAGAGGGATCTGGGCAGTGCCTCACAGAATACACCACAAGAAGTATGTGTTACAGTAGTGATGAAGATTTAAGACTATAATGTGAGTCTCCTGAAATCTACCAAATAAAAAATCAGTGATATGTTGAAGCAATTTGGGGGAGTATTTAAGTTATGATAGCTTGTAATTGTTTTTAGTATAGGTAAAAAGAAAATGAATGTGGAAATATGCTTTTATGTGCTTTTATGTACATCAGAACCGAGATGGGATAAGAGGTCATAAGAAAACCATAGTTATCTGTGTTTTGAGATAGTGTCTGTTGGATTTGTGTGATTGGGGGGCTGGGGGGAGCAGAGCAGGGATATAAGTGCAGGTATTTGAAAAATTAACATATAAATCTTCAAAATGTATGGGGAGTCAACACGTTTCCCCATATAGTTTATGCCACATGTTAATGCAGCCCTAATTTTCAGAATGTGCTTCTGCTGGTATATTTAATAAAAATTGAGAACAAGTCTTCTCAGAGGATTAAAAAAATGGTGTTTTTGGATGGAGTCACTCAAACCATGTCACTGCCACAGTGCTTTCTAAATGGGGCTCTTTTCTTATTTTCCTGGAAGGACTGTTGATTGTTCAGGACAATGAATGCCATGAAGGGTATTGTGCCGGGCCTGATGGAGAAATAAAGCAGAAATGTGTTTCCGAGGTGGCACCAATGGTATCATTTCATCTTGACTAACATGTGGGCCCTTCACCAGGGGGATCCCAGCAAGCCACAGACATTTGTTTCCCCATCTTTCAGGTGCCTGGGAGAACAGCAGGCGGCTGTGCATGGCGGCAAGAGCTCCTCCCAGCCAGCTGAGAGCAGCGGCGTTGCCATGACTCCCACCTACGTGGACAGCCCGCGAAAGGTAAAGGGGGCCACTCCAGCAGGGAGCTGCCTCGTGCTCTCAGGGGCCCGACATGGAGGGGAAAATGAATAACCTTTCAAACCCAGGGTTGAATATGCTGAGGATTTGGATGAATTCTACCCTCATCCCTTTTAAGCATTACTATTTCTAAAGAAGCAGTTTCTGCTCAAAATTGTAAGGAAGTTAACTGCTAGATAAATGCAGATACAACATAGTCAATCTTAACTATATTGGTCAAGTCCCAAAATCTGGCTTGAGCTGTGAAATTAGCCATCTGGTTTTCCTTCAGCCACATCCCTGGCTCTCCTAGATGGGAGGGAGAAAGCTCCTGGGGCAGTTTCCATGAGAGCTCACTCGCTGATACAGAAATTCCCATCAGTTAGACTCCTGAGAAGTGCAGTCAAATGGAAGCATCCTGGGTGGATGGGGGAATCAAAACCTGAGGCTTTGGACCTCTGTACTGAATACCAAGTCCAGCAGAGGGCCCAAAATATGTTTTGTAGCTTTTAAGATGAATAAACTTAGCTCTGTCTACTGATTCTGGGAAATTCAGAATGTGAGGTCATTCCGGTATGGGAGGGTAAGCTGACTGCATTCTCTTACCTGGTCTCTTTCACTAGGAGATGAAGGAGATTTAATACATGTATTTTGTTTTTCAAAATTGTGGCCAACTTGTGCATCTATCTATGTATTTATTTTACTTCCATATCATGAAAATTTTTAGTCATTAAATATTTTTAAAAGCATTATTTTTCAAAAAATACATAATATTTCACCATATGGATAGACCTTCACTTAAAATTTACTTTTTAATTAAAAATGTAGATGGTTTCTAATTTTTAAAAAGAATTTTTGGTAATTATTCCATAAGTTTTTACAGTTATCCTGCAAACAACATCCTTGCACATAATTATTTGACCACATCTCTTATTATTCTTTTGGGATAAATGAGTAGAAATAGATGGAGGGATTAAAGTCTAAGGATGGACTTTAGGACGGAAGGATTAAGATCTAAGAAAGTATCAACTGAGGCTGTAAGCAGCTCATATATTTTATAGACCAGTGGTTGGTAAACCTAAATATTTCAGGCTTTGTGAGCCAAGAGGCAAGATCAAGGATATTATATAGGTACTTCTATATTCATTTAAAATTTTAAAAACCGGTCTTAGCTCACAGTCTATAATAAACCGGTAACTGGATTTGGCCTGCAGCCTGTAGTTTGCTCACCCAGCTCTAGGAAGTGACTTTAGGTATAGTCCCAAGGAAAGTCTCTGTATAAGGAATGGCCTATTGGTCAAGGAAGAATCTTTTCACATGTATGTAAATCTCAGCAGCATTAGCAGCTCTGCTTCTGTATATTCTAGCAGAGAAGGGACACAAATGGAACAGTCAAAATACATAAGCATCTTGGGCGCTGCCCTCTAGCTGTTACCCCTACTTATTGCCATCTTTGAGGATTGGAACCAGGGCCCAGGGCTGGACTGAGAAGTGGACAAATTTTAGAACCACAAGCATTAAGGTTAAAATGCACCAATGACCAAATACTGGATTGCCATTTAGAACACTCTTCTGATTTTCCAACTGAAGAGTAAAATCCACACAATGGTTATCATTTGTCACTGATGGAGATCCCCAAGTAGTCAAAGAAAAATGTAGATGTTACAAGATAGCCAAAGGGAAGACCTCTGGGTGACATACTTAGAAATGCCAACAGTGTCCCCAGTCAATGCATCTTGTGTTAGGATGTGGAGAGAGGTCCCTGAGATTGTATTTCCACAGCCACACATTTCCATGGTTTGTTATTTGAGTTCACTGTGGTTGATGGGAAATGGTAGCAGTATTGATAAAAAGAACACCCACATATTGCAGTGATTCTATGTTGAGAATTGAAGAAAAGTTGTAAGAAAGCAGACCTTCAGATTTATCAAGTGCCATTTCTGAATTTCAGTGGTAATGCATAAAAAATAAGTATTTTAAAGGGACAAGAGGATACTTCTTGAATTTAAGAAAGGTGAAAGGAGAGGTCTTCGGGAAAGTCCTCTTTGTTGTTTTTATTTCAAGTACATGGCCGCTCGCACCCCACAGGAACAGGTTCCGAGGGGAAGACAGCTTCAGAACTCTCCCGCCTCCCTACCCTCACCCCATGATGCATATGTTTCTAACACTATATATGTCTCCGCTTCTTGGTTATTTTGTTATCCAACCAGTGGAGAAGGTATTGCTGCTTCTGGATCCCCTATTTGCTTAGAGTATTAAGCACAACTTTTCCTGCATTGAATCCTCTTCTCCCATCTGGCTGCCATGTTTATTAACAGGCAGAATTGAAAGCCTCAAGCCTCTATCTCTCCCAGAGGGCTGCTGGTCCCTCAGCCAGGTGGGAGACCAGGAAGTGACCCCTAAAGCTTTTCCCCCACCATCCCCACCAAGTGGCTCTATGGCCTTTTCCTCTCCCTTGACATAGGTCTGAAGGACGTTCAGAGCTATGTGAGAGGGTGCAGGCATCCAAGCCAGGCTCTGATGAGACCCGAGGGAGCTTGGACACACCTTCTATCCCTGTGCTTGCTCCACACAGGTGGGATATTCTGCCCAAGAAGGTGTGGATTCCTGCTAATGCTTTGCATTTGGATATGTTCTCTCTGGGTGGATCTCTCTCTCTCTCTCTCTCTCTCTCTCTCTCTTTGTTCTTTTTCCCCTCTATCCCCCTCACATGCCCTTGTTTCTCTCCTTCCCTCTTTGTTTTTGTTTTTATTTTTTTCTTTCATACCCTCTCCTTCCCCTGATGGTTCACCACGGGTCCACATTTGTTCCTTCGCTTCCTTGCATTTGCTGCTGCCGCTGCTGCTTCCTCCTCCTCTGACTTCAGGACGGGGCCTTCTTTATGGAGTTTGTCCGCAGCCCACGCACAGCGTCGACCACCTTCTACCCACAGGTCAGTCAAACTCCAAGGGCTCTGCAGCCCATGCATGCCTAACCATCAGCAGAAGCCTTCTGCTCGGCTCTGAACAGATGGAATTGGGCTGAAACAGAGTTGGAAGGGCAGCTGAAATTGAATTCAGTCTCAGAAGTGTCATTCCCTTCCATGGGGCTGGCAGCCACAGAGCGGGATGGAAATGATTAATGTGAGAGAACAGATGATCGCATCAGCATTGACGCATGGGTTTCCCGTCTCTGCCTGGCTGTTTCACGAGGTTACCACTGACCTTCTGCCATAGCAGCAGCATCTTCCCTTTTAGGTGTTCTCTCCATATAACATGAAATATGCTTTCTTAAGGACTGAACACTTACTTTTTGTTTTGCCAGTACAACCTGATAAATTCATTAACATTGTGGCAGGAAGTGGTGAAAAACAGAGCAAGCATTTATTAATAGGCATATGCTTTGTCATAAGCTAATCATGGGCAACCCTGTGCAGTTCATCTCGCCTCTGGACTTTCCTTAACTCATTTGTCAAGTAAAGGGTTTGGACCAGACCTCCACAGGCCTTCCAAGCGTAAACATTCTTTAATTGCTCTGTGCTGAACACATAGTATTCTCTCCTCTCATCCTTTTTACATGGCTTGTGAGTTAATTTATCCCAAGTTGACACAAAGAGAAATTGGAGGACAAAGAAGTTGTGCTTTACCTAGTACAGGGTAGAGCTGAGATTTAAATCCAACACCAACAGGCTTAACTTGTGACCTCTGCTCTGTAATTGGCTTTAGTAATTACTGTTCTGACAGATCTTCGGGGAAGAGAAACTGGGCTCCCTGCCCTTTATCGAGGCCCATAAGTATATGAAATTGACTTAGTTACAGAGATTTGAAAGAGTTCAGAGGGTTTATGCAGAGTCAGGCAGACTAAGGAGAACAGGACTTGAGAGGTTCAAGGGCAAATGTTAAGGGATCCCTGTGTGGTGGAAGTCAGGAAACCAACACTGAGAACTCACTCTGCCAGCTGCTGTGCAAAGGGCTTTGCATGCACAGTCTTCACAATAGTCTATGAGGTGCAGGTATTATCACCCCATTTTCCAGATGAAGAAACTGAGGCTTAAATATATTACCTGATCAAAGGCACAGAAGTCATGAATGGCTGAGCCCCTGCACCCTGTAGCACAGTGTGCCTGGAGGGAAAGAGGGTAGTTAGCATTAGAGTCTTCCCTTGCTTAAGAGGTCACGTGGTTCTTTGCCTGTCTGTGCAGGTCTTCAGAGATCTGTGCTTGCCTTTTCCTAGTGAGCTGTGTGACCCGGGGCAAATCCCTGTCAGGATCTCTGAGTTCTAACCCAAGAATCTCTGATCTCCAAGTGTGGGAAGCACATATTTTTGGTTTAGAACAAACTCGGGGTGGACTTTTTAACCTTTTACTTTCTAACGAGAGACCCTCTTGTGAAAAATTCTGGACTTAGATTAGAAGGTAGCATAAGAAAAATCAGCAGAGCCAGAAGACAATTGTTTTATAAGTCCTATAATAATATAGCAGTCCACACAGCTTTACATGGCAGAATTCCAAGTGGAGAAGAGTGGACAAGTTACCACTGTGAACTGTTAGGAGAGACACACAGATAAAGTTTATATTACCCACCAGGTGTGTTATTAAGCTTACACATAAATCAAAAAACTGTCTCTACTCATATATAGTAAGGGAGCCTCTATACTTACACAAAATGAAATTGTGCTTTATTTTATGTTTGTTTTGTTATTATTGTTGTGTTAAAATGTACATAACCTGAAATTTGTGATGTTTGTTTTCTAATGTGCTACGTGGGGAGTGGAGAAGGGCCAGTGGAGTCAGATGGCTCCTTTAGGACTTTGTCTTCGGTACTGTACCAGGGAGATGCTTTAGGCATGTTAATTAACCTTCTGAACCTCAGTTTCCTCATTTGAAGGAAATAAAAATACTTTCCTTGTAGGATAGTTTTGAGGATTAAAAAGATCTATTTCTCAACAGACTTCAAGGGAATGAAATCCCATAGCACATTTCTGAGCACCATGCAATTAAGTTACAGGTCAAGGACAACTGGGTAACTAGAAAAGCCCTACATATTTGGAAACTAAGTAACACTTCTAGTAATGCATGAGGCAGCAATAAATATTATTGCATGTTGCATGGTATGTGGTGGCTGGATACTAGCTGGGATTAGGATAGGATTCCTGCCATGCCAGGTTTCAGTGTCCATTTCAGACATCTGTTTATTAGTGCCTACTCCATATTTCTACAGCCTCTGCTTTCCACCCTAATACCAGAACCAGGAAGCACAAAGAGTTGGTCATGAGCTCTTTTAGCAATTGGGGCTGCATGTTAAAAGACTATCAGGGTATAGGCTCTAGCATCAGTCTAGTTGTGAGCCTTTCGGCAGCTGCACTAACCTCCCTGAACCTCAGGTTTCTCATCTGTAGAATGGGAGTTCTCCTTGTAGGGTTGCTATGAGAGGGACCTGAGATGAAGCATATTTGTAGTTAGCCAGACCTGGCATATAGTCAGTTCCCCATACATGTGCCAGTGTATGGGAGAGGGGAGGGAGGACAGGGGCCAGGGGGTACAGGTAGTGAACCAGCTTGATGGGTCCAGTCATCTGTTTTCCCCGAGTGTGTGTGTGTGTGTGTGTGTGTGTGTGTGTGAAGATTCACTGGGCCCGAGTGACCTCTCTTAGGCCTTTGATCTCTGAAATTCTTGGATGACCCTGTTGGATCTGGCAAGTAAGTCCTTTAGCTCTAACGGTAATAATGTCTGTGATATTTGCCCGCTGACTACAGCTCTCTGCTGAGAAGGGGTTCCTCTTGGCCAAGCCCAAGAGTGGCCATCACCCCTGACTCTAACTCTGCTCAGGGAAGGAAGTGCCTGTAAAATTAAAACAGATAGCAGTGCACAGAGGATTGCAGGGAACAGGGGCATGCACCAGTCTTGGAAAATGTTTCCTTGTGCCACCAATTCATCATTCTAATGATAATGAACGTGTCACTCTGCCTGATAACTGGAACAGAGCTACACAGTTCTCCTCTCCATGCCCTGCTCTCTGGAAATCAATTTTTATCATCACAAACTTACAGAAAAATTTGGAGGGCACAAGAAACCCTTGGTAATGAAATTTTCCTCAGAAGTCAGCCTCGTGATATCTTTAGTCTGCAGTTTGGAACCTGAAGGAATATCATGGAGAGGCTCTTGCCACCTGAGGCCTGACCCAGTGATAGGGTCTCTTCCCTCCTCTACCCCCTGATCCCTAGGCAGTTATTCTCACAGGAAGGCCTGGCTCTCAGCAGTTCAGCCCAGCGTGGAGTCACTTGTCCATCACCACCACCCAGCCCCTGGTGGCCTCTAGCATGGTCTCCTTGCTTGCATCCCAGCCCTCTCCAGTCTGTTCCTCAGCCTACATCCAGGGTTTACCTTTCCAAGATGTATTCGCTGGGGCTGCTGTAACAAAACACCATTGACTTCTCACAGTTCCGGAGGCTGAAAAGTTTAAGATCAAGGTGCTGGC
Source organism: Suricata suricatta (assembly GCF_006229205.1). Lineage (NCBI taxonomy): Eukaryota > Metazoa > Chordata > Mammalia > Carnivora > Herpestidae > Suricata > Suricata suricatta. The sequence goes on from NC_043713.1 coordinate 69,409,450, forward strand.
ACATTCAGTTCCTGGTAAGAGCCCTCTTCTGGCTTGCAGCTGTCCGGCCACCTTCCCATTTGTCCTCAGGTGGCAGACAGAGAGAGAGAGCTGTGGTCTCTTCTTATAAGGATATTAATTCCATCAAGGCTTTACCCTCATGGCCTCATCTGATCCTAATCGGTTCCCAAAGACTCCATCTCCAAATACAATTACATTGGGGGTGAGGGCTTCAACATACGAATTTTGGGAACACACATTGAGTTCACAACACATGGCTTTCTTTCCTTTAGGGTAAAAGCCAAAATCCTTACAATGGGCTGTAAGGTCCCTCATGACCAAGTCCCTCCCTTTCTAGTCTCATCTTCTGTTATCCTCTTTCTTACTCTTGGACTCCAGTGACAATGAGCCTTTCTCTAGACTGCCATAGCCACCAGATTTCCTGCCACAGTGCCTTGGCACATACTGTTCCCTCTGTGCCTGGTTAACTCCTAATCATCTAGTCAAATCCCACATCTTAGATTCACATACTGCCCTTCTTTTCAGCTCTTCTCCCAGTTCTAGTCTTATGTTTGTATGTCTGGGATTTGATTAGTGCCCAACTTCATGAGACTGTAAGCTCCCACAGGGCAGCGGCTATGTCTGTGTTGCTTACCTTTGATTATTTAGCACCTGGCCTGACACTTGGGAGGGACTCAGCAAATACCACCTCAGACATACTGATAGTGGAGATAGACACAAAAATGTTTATTTGAACAATGGAACGCTTTCTTTCCCTGTGGCTAATTTACACCAAACTCTGAACTATAACCCAACAAACATGGAACCATTTTGGCTTAAGTATGCGGGGGATTGGCAAAGGCTCCCAGCCCCCAGCAATTAATTGCAACCTTTGATGGCAACAGAGATGCTACCACAGGCCCCCAGGCTTTTGCAGAATGCACCTTGACACTCTTAGGACAGCAGTTTTCAGCCTGCTGGTGGGAACCCTGGGAAGTCAGAGTTAGTGTAACTAAAAGTGGACTCCCGCCCCCCCCTTTGATCTGTTTTGTTTTGTTTTGTTTTGTTTTTTCTCTCTTTGGAGACTTGAGTGAACAAAAGGCTCACGCCCCCAGGGGCTCAGTCTCCCCTCAGAGGACTCTTGGATCACTTTAATCAACCATTGACCTAACCTAAACTCTCCACCATCAGGCAAGTTCTTATCAGAAATCTATGTGTCAGACTTTTGCCAGGAGCACGGTTTTTTCTGCAGGACATTCATTTCATTCCCAGCTCCCAGAAACATGTTCAGCCTTGCTGTGCATTTTTAATTTTTTGAAGTGGTTGGAAATATTTTTAAAAATCAGGAGATTTCATACACAAATCCAGGTTTCTGTCTTGTATTGTGAAATAAGCTAGACACTGGGCCTGACCTGGCTTCCTTCACAGCAGTAGTCACATGTCCTTGGAGCAGCCCATGGCCTTTAGCCAGGTGTGCTAATATATACCTACTGGTCACTGTATGTATTTTTGTTTGCCGCCTTTGCTCTAGAACAGTGTTGTCCAATCATACTTTCTGCTGTGTTGGAAATGTTCTGTATCTATGCTGTCCAACACAGATGGTTAGTCACACATGGCTAGTAAGCATTTGACAAGTGGCAACTGAGGAACTGAATTTTACATTTTATTTTAACTAATTTATATTTAAATAGCCACATATAGCTAGTAGCTACTGTACTGCACGGTGCAGGTCTAGACATTTAAAATGTTATCATTGAAGTACTTATTTAGACTCTAAAATTTCACTTTTCCTGCCCTTGTTTTCTCTCTCTCACTTTTTCTACCCTTTTCACTGGATTTTCTCCTGTATTTATCTCATCATATGTCTATTATTGATAACATCTTTTTTTTTAGAGTGATGTTGAGATATAAAAATATAACTAAGGGGCCCCTGGGTGGCTCAGTCGGTTAAGCTTCTGACTTTGGCTCAGGTCATGATCTCACAGTTTGTGGGTTCAAGTCCTGTATCAGGCTCTGTGGCGACAGCTCAGAGCCTGGAGCCTGCTTTGGATTCTGTGTCTCCCTCTCTCTCTGCCCTTCCCCTGCTCGCTCTCAGTCTGTCTCTGTCTCAAAAACAAACATTTAAAAAATATTAAAAAGTTAAAATATAAATTGAGAATCAGGGGCTGAGATGGACATATGGAGGAGGGAGGCTGTACCTGTGGAGATAATGCAGTTCAATTGGGATCACAAGCCCCTAGCTCCTCTTGGGCATACAGCAGTCCTAATGTGGACATTCCTTGTCTAATGTCTCTTTTTCCTTTCCACTCTCATATGGTAAGCTCCATGAGGGCAGGCAGAAGAGATTTGATTTGGGAAGATATTCTGTCCTTCCCTGGTATCATAAACCTCTGGGGAAATCTGGCTATGGAGTTATTCCCAAGCTCTCTGAATATGAGATGCATCCCTTTATGTTGCCTCTAAATGCCCTAAAAGGAGTCAGGTGAGGGGAAACCAGGAACACCACTTAGCCCATTTTGTCTCTAGGTAAGACAAAGCAATGTGTTCTGTCTACCACCCTCAAGGTACAGTTGGAGAGCTGGGCTGGCTGCTTCCTGATGGCTGATGGTCCTCCAGCCTAAGAAATGGGGCTCTGACAGGCCATGAGTTGGAGGGTCTTTGGAAGTGCCTGTTATGGATGGTGTTACCTCTAAGTCATCCCTTGCAGAGCTCCCTCCCTCACCTTCTCCCATGGCTTTGGGTGTGTAGGAGAAGGGAAGGAGACTGGGGATTGCTGTTGCTGATGTGGGTTTCTTTGTTTAATTAACTAAATACTAGACTTTATTTGGGTTTCACCAGTTTTCTGTGAATGCCTTTTTTCTGTTCCAGGATCCAATCCTGGACCATGTTGCATTTAGTTTTCATTTCTCCCCAGTGCGCTCTGGTCTGTGACAATTTTCTCAGTCTATTTTTTTTTTCTTTATAAGTTTGAGAGTCTTGAGGCTCTCATGCTAGATATCCTGAAGAATGCCTCCAAATCTGGGTAAGTTTGATGTTTTTCTCATGGTGGAGTTACAGGTTTTTGACAAGAATACCTCAGTGGTGAAGTATGCTTCTCATCACTACCTACAAGGGGGTAGATAGGAGCCTCACAAGTCGCCGGCCACATGAGCCTTCATCACTTGGTGATGCAATATTTGCCAGCTATCTCCATTATGAAGTTACTGTTTTTCCCTTGCTATACTCTGTTCTTTGGAAGCAAGTCCCTAACTGTAGCTTACTGAAAAGTGGGAGAGATTCAGCTGCAGCTGCTGGAAGCAGGATATCTACGCAACTTCTGTGGAATCCCTCTGTAAGGAGAATTTCAGACAAGGCTCTGAAAATGGAGTTGCATCTGGGGCGCCAGGCTAGCTCAGTCAGTAGAGCATGTGACTCTTGACTTTGGGGTTGAGTTCAAGCCCCACTTTGGGTATAGAGATTACTTTAAAATAAAATCTTAAAAAAATAAATGGAGTTGCATCCAACAGCAAGCACCTCCCTCCACTTGCCTCTTTCTAGGCCTCTGCACGAAGACTGCAATTCAGTACATCCAACCTTCCTTGTCTTTTTGCGTATTCTGAAAAGTTAATTCAGTTGGGTTATGGAAGTAAACGCAATCTTCAAAATAAAATGTGACTAGATGGGGAAATATAAAGACATTATTTGAGGTCTTATAAAGTATCTAGATTTTTGTGTTAAATTCAGTCCTGTACTATCTGGGAGCCAAAGAAAAGTGGGAAGCATCTGTTCCAGGACTCATTAAGCAGTTCAAGCTGAGCTGCAGTAAATTGGCCGCTTCCTTCCAGAGCGTGGAAGTTCGGAATTCTAACTTCGCTGCTTTCATCAACATCTTCACGTTGAACACGTACGTGATGGTGGCTATGTCGGATCTGTCAATCCCTTCTGCAGCCACCCTGATCAACATTCGCAATGCCAGGAAACACTTGGAGAAGCTTGAGCGAGTGGATGGGCCCAAGCACAGCCTCCTTATGCGTTGAATGTTGCCAAATGCTCTTTGAGAAAATGCGGAATTGCCTTCTCCGCCACCCCCTGCATCCTTTTTTTTTTTTAACATTCATAATATCGTGTGCTTAAAAATGGGCTTTGAAATGTGTGCTGCTTACTACTTCCATCTCTTTCTTCCCTACTGCCCCTGCTCCCCACCCCGTCTTTAAACCTTGGACACTATTTACTCAAGATGGCCTTTCTGAGAAGTTGGTATGGTGTAACACTAAAGTAGATGGTGTGCGTGCATGTGCGTGCGTGTGTTCTGATTACCTGGTTATAATAGATATACACATTAAAGCCTTTACAGTATCTTCCTGTATTCCTTCCAAGATTGCAAAGATGTAATGTTACTGTTTTGTTAGCAGGGTATTAAAATGCATTTATAAATTCTTCTTGGCTTCAATCATGAATAAACATTTGCTGTTAGCAAGTTTAAAAAAAAAAAAAGATACTCCTTAACCACATCCCTGCTAAAAGAAAGCTGAGGAATCATGTAAATTTCTGGCAGTTTAGGCTGGTGAGAGGTCTGGAAGGCAGCACCTAAGAATTGCGTCTAGCTTCCCTCAGTTAGCTTCTCATTTAATTTTGTGGTGTAGTACCTGTTCCTAAGTCTTGCTGATTAGGGGCAGATGGTGATTGGTAATTACAAGCTGCTGCTGCTACATTTCTCCATGCATTTATGATGCTAGCAAAGTCTGTGTGGTCCTCTTTTTGTAAATCATTAAGCCTGTTATAGGAGAATGGTACTTTAAGGACTGGGGACAACCTTGTGTCTCTTGGGGCACATTTGGTTGTATCTGGAGATATTTTTAATTGTCACAGCTGGAAATGGGAGCAACGATGGGGGCTGGTGTTACTGGCATCTAGTAGGTGAAGGATGCTTCTCAACATCTTTAAAAAAGTTTTTTTTTTAAGTTTATTGACTTAGAGAGAGGAAGAGAGAGAACGGGATAGGGGCAGAGAGAGAGGGGAGAAAGAATCCCAAGCCAGGATCTGCACGTTCAGTGCAAAACCCGATGCAGGGCTCGAACTCACGAACTGTGAGATCATGACCTGAGCCAAGATCAAGAGTCGGACGCTTAACTGACTGAGCCACCCAGACACCTCCCCCCAAAGTTTTTTTTAAATGTTTATTTTTAAGAGAGAGACAGCCACGAGCATGAGCAGGAGAGGGGCAGAAAAAGAGACACAGTCTGAAGCAGGCTTCACACTATGAGCTGTCAGCGCTGAGCCTGACATGGAGCTCAAACCCACAATGAGCTGAGCTGAAGTTGGATGCTCAACTGACTGAGCCACCCAGGCGCCCCTGCTCAACATTTTATAAGGCACAGGACAGCCTCCCACAAGAAAAACTTATCTGGCCCTAAGGGCAGTAGTGTCAAGGTTGAGATATCCTGTTTTAAGAAGGAGTGATTTTTACAATACCCAACAAAATATTTGGTACTTTAAGACTTTATTCTGAAGTACTCAAGATCTCCATGTAAGAGGGACTAAGAGTCATTTATCTTGAAGTGCTCTGGAAAGCTTGCTATTCTCTCCAGATATTTGCTATGCAGTGCAGGTTTTCTAGGTGAGCAGGCCATGGTCCTGTGCTCTAAGATGTTTAAAGGGAATGAGACCAATATAATAATATCATTACATGAAGCAAAACCTGGCAGCTGTAGGAGAGGGTTATAGAGGTCCAAAGTAGAGAGAGAGAGAGAGAGAGAGAGAGAGATGGTTTTCGTTTGGGGGCTGGGGAGGAGTGAGTCAAAAAACATTTTACAAAGGGAGCAGCATTTGAAATGGCCCTCAAGACTGATGGGTTTTTAGCCTGTGGTTGTAGGGAAGGGCACCTCAGGTTGGGGGAACATCAAACACGATTAAACACACAGGGTTTGATTTGGCTGGAAATGTGTTGTGGGTGAGTAATGGGCAGCACAGAGTGATCACAGATCAGGGCTGTTTTTGCTGGATCCACAAACCCTGTGAGCCTGGTAACTCATGGGGAGACCTGAAAGATTTCAGTTGTGGTGCAGTGGGGTTAGAACTGTCTTTTAGGAGGATGAAAATGGAGGTCGCTGGCAGGTAGGGTCTTCAGGGGAGAGGCTGCAATAGGGGGAGTCAGGAGGCTGTTACAGCCCTCCCCTGCTTGAAAGGGTGTCACTTGGAGGTGCATGTGAGCCGGTAGAGGAGAGGTCACAGGACTAGGCCTCTTTTTAGAGGTGAAACTGGAGAATGAAGGGAGCTATCAGATGCCCCTGAGGTTTGAACCTGGGTGCTTAGAAGATTGTTCCACTGACTGCTATGGGAAAGGAGAGTTGGGTGGAAAAGGGTGCTCCATGGTTAGCTAGGGTGTTTGCTGGGATCTTCACCCATTTGTCTCTGTGTTCCCTCTTTCCTGCTTCTCAGTCTCACAGGTATGATTCTAACTCTTACTTTTTCTGTAGAGAATTTTCTTTAGTTTAAATCTGTGGTTGGAGTTACGTGCTGGAGCCATTTATTTGGTTCTGGGGATTTCACAGTGAACAGTGGTTTCCTGTCAGCCTTGGTGTGGGGTGCACAAATTCCCATTGCTCTGACTCACCAGGGCCCATTGAGGCCTGGGAAGGAGAGACGAACGGAGTCGTTTACAGGTATGTAAATAGCCTTAAAGAATTTTGTTGTTTTGTTCATTTTCAAATCTGCTACAGGTGTCTGTGGATCAGACGGCCGCCCCGGTTTTGGACAGCACCAGTCTGGGGGTGAGCACAGGCCAGTCCGTAGACAGAGGCAGCAGCCAGGCCTTTGGGAACTCCCAGAACGCAGGGGAACAGAGCTTCCCCTCTGCAAACTCCAGTGACAGCAGGTGAGATTCCAAATGGCTGAACTCATGCTCCTGGGTAATGGGGGTGGGCTGGCCTCAAAGGCTGCAGAGCTTGGGAGGCCAGAGTCCCCGGCCCAAGTTTTGACTTGGCCGTGACTTCTGCTTGAGAGCTGGGCTGCTAAGGCCTTACTAGCACCTGTTTGATGGGGCTAATAATCTGTGTCCTGCCTTCTTCCAGAACAGCTAAGAGGTACCCACAGAGACACAGAAATAAAAGTGTCAGGCATTGTGCAGGAGGGGGCTTTGGGAACAGGGCCTGGACGGAGTCTGTCCTGTTCTCTCTGGCACCTGGCATACCACCTGGCATGTGATCACAGGCAGTCAGTGTCTGCCACTTAAGGAAATGAATAAACGATGAGTGCCCGAACATGGTCATTCTTTTCCTACTCCTGAGCAGAGGAAAAAGAAGCTGCTTGGACCTCATTTACTTGAGAAAGAGTTCCAACTTTTAATGCCATTTGTCAAATCTGAAAAACTTCTTTTTTAATTCCTTCCCAGTGTGTTAGTTTATAATATTCTGCCCAGTCTGGGCTTCTTACCTCACTGTCCTACTGACTGAGATGTGCTTGACTAAATGTTCTCAGATTTGACTTTGGCATGCCTTCATCTGAGAGCACATGGCCCCCTGCAGCAGCTCGTCTGCCTGGCCCCTGCCAGCAGTCACCCAGTTTCCTTTCTGTCACTCAGTCTGTGTTGGTTTTACCTGCATCTGGTGCACTGCACCTTGCTCGCTCTGGGGATGATCATCACTTCAAAGGCAGCAGGCGGCCTGGACTTCTCTAGTCTCTTTTGTCCCCCCAGGCCTGCATCCCCATCAAGTCCAGCTGATTTTTTGGCTCTGAATGTGGAGGAGATTGGAAGGGGCTTCTTGGTACACAGGGAGGGAGTGCATTTCTCTGCTTCCTCATGGAGCAGCAGGTTTTGTTCTGCTTTTGGAAGAAAAGGGGAACTGGAGATGCTTAGGCTGGAGGTGAGGAGGCCAAAAATGATGCAAATCAGGACCAATGACAAAAATTAACAACAGGTCAAGAACTGACTAGCAGTTGGTACTGCTTCAGGGAAATGGGCTGCATAGAGGAGCTATGTTCTCTGCCATCGAAGACGTTCACACATGATAGCCTCTTGTCCAGGCTCTTGTAGCAGAAATTCAGGCAGGCATTAGAAGGAAGTTCACTTCTGGGCGGGGAGGGGAGGTGGAGTAGTGTTCACAGGTTATTTTTTTCTTTTTTTTTTTTTTTTTAAGTTTGTATTTTTTGAGAGAGAGAGGGCGAGTGGGCAGTGGGCAGAGAGAGAAGAGGGCAGAGGATCTGAAGTGGGCTCTTTGTTGACAGCAGAGAGCCCAGTGCAGGGCTTGAACTCATGAACTGTGAGATCATGGCCTGAGCTTTTAAAGTCAGTCAGATGTGTAACTGACTGAGCTACCCAGGCATCCCTTCACAGGCTTTTTTTAGCTTGAGATCCTGAAATGTTTCACCAAGTCCTGGAGCCTCCAAATAGGAGGAAGAGTCAAAGGCTAAGGAAAGAGAGAGGTTTTATGGACTCGAGGAGCTTCTGGAATAAGCTCCCAGATTTTGTATAGTAGGTGGCCATGAATATCCCACACCCAGTGTACTGGGCTCAGCCACTGAACATTAAGCATGTTTAAAGATACTATCAGCCCAGGGGAACCTGAGTGGCTAGGTTGGTTAAACATCTGATTCTTGATTTTAGCTCAGGCCACAATCTCATGGTTTGTGAGTTTGAGCCCCACATCAGGCTCTGTGCTGACAGTGCGGATCCCACGGGAGATTCTCTGTCTCCATCTCTCTCTCTTTCTGCCCCTCCCTCCCCCTCTCTCTCAAAAATAAATAAACATTTAAAAATAAATAAAGAATGAATGAATGAATGAATGAATGAACACATAAAGGTACCATCAGCTCATTGAGGAAGAACTTGGGCAATAGATGGTAGAAAGATCAGGGCTCTGAAAGCAGTCAGACCTGGATTTTAACCCAGACTCTGACATCTCCTAGCTCTTTGACCTTCCCCTGTTTCTCTAATCTTTCTGAGTTTCAAAAGGTTGATCTTATTATGTTCAGTAATGTTTACCTTTTAGGGCTTTGTGGGTATCAGCCTTACATGTGGTATTTTACATACATTAACCTCACAACAACACTGAAAGATAGAAATAGTATCATCCCTTTCTTCAGATGAGGAAACTTAGGCTAAGAAAAGTTAGAGCCCTTCAGTTAGTAAGTGATGATACTGGGATTCTGTTCCCATGCTCTTGCCACAGTACCTACCGCTCTGGTGAAGTTAAATGATAGGAAGGGCCTTGGGGGCAAAACGAGAGCAGTCCAGGGAGATCTCTTGTTAGTGGCTGAGGCATTATTAAAAGGGGAGGTACTTATTAAGGAAAGCAAGTTTGGATACAAAACCCCTTTGTTTTTTTTTTTTTTTTTATCTTAACGTGTACACTTTGAAAGTAGGAACTCCTCTGTGAAATATCCCTAAGGATGTAGGTGTCCAGCATTTGCTTGAACACCATCAGTATCAATGTCATCCTTGGCCTTCAGCTCCTCTGTAAAAAGTAGAGGGAGTAGTTCCTAAGGTTCATGCTCTTGACTGTGAATGTGCCTTTTTGCTTTGCTGACTGGACACTGTGTTTATAGCTCTCAGCAGTTGGCAGCAAGCTCCTTAACCTCATCCTCCACGCTGACGGAGATCCTAGAAGCCATGAAGCACCCCTCGTAAGTGGTTCATCACGTGTATGCGTACAAGGGCGGGAGGGTCCCGCAGGCCTGAGCCATGGTGATGCACAGGTAGTGTGATTTGGTGGATTCATACCTGGCTGTATTGCTCATCAGCTGTGAGACGTTGCACAGGTTACTTGACCTCCCTCAGCCTCTGTTACCTTGTTTGTAAAATGGGATCCTGGTGGCTAAGTCATAGGTTTGATATAAGGACTAAATGAAATAATTATGTAAGTTACCTAGTATAATGCCTGACAAAAAGAGGTAATTCTCTAAATGTCAGATTCTTCTTCCCTCCTTTTCTCCTTTTCCTCCTGTAAAACCTGTGGTCCCGTCTTGTGGATTTCTGTGAGTTTAGGAATTGTGTAGAGAAATTGTGCTGCACAGGTCCTTTCTTCAGATATTAAATGCTTCAGTGGGAGTCCCTTTTTCATGTTCTCTTTCTGCTTGTTGCCCCCGTGCACACATACCCTGCTCCCTGCCCACCACGTTGGAATTCAGGACAGGAGTCCAGCTGCTGTCAGAACAGAAGGGCCTTTCACCGTGCTGCTTTATCAGTGCGGAGGTGGTGCACTGGCTGGTGAACAACGTGGAGGGTGTCCAAACGCAGGCGATGGCCATCGACATCATGCAGGTGAGACAGCATGGGCAGGGTTCACAGAATTATCTGCGCAGGCCCCCATGAAAGCAGAGGCCTCTGAAGCAGCTACCCTTTCCATTAGGGAGAGCTATAGGTTCAAGTGAAGCTCTGTTTTTAGTGTGAGGCCTGTGTGGAATTGATGAACCCACAGGTTTTGATTTCAGATGCTATACCTTGACTTAAAGATCTGGCAGAATTTATCATGAGCTAAAATGTGCTGGACAGAGTCTGCACTTTTGAATCTTGAAGGAGTCTCTTCAAGAGAGATTCCTCTTCTCAAGTAAAAAATTCCCAGGAAATGCCTTTCCTCTGATCTTGAGCCCCCATTTTTCCTTGGTCAACTCTTGTTCATCCATGGCTCTGCCTCAGGTGCCCTGTCTTTACTCTGTCAGAGCACTTAGCACAACAGAAGGAAACTTCCATCTGTCTCATTTCATTTGTCTTCCACCTTAACCACACTCCTTGAGGGCAGAGCTACCTCTTCTTGTCCATTTGTATATCATCATGCTGTTTGGCACATGGCATAGGCACTTAGCAAACACTTGCTGAATTTAATGACATTGTTAAGCTCGAGAGGAAAAGAATAAGAAAGGTCAAGTTGGCTGATGTGGTTCACACCATTCTGTCCACACAGAGGCCCCCACTGAAAATCACTACCATGCTGACCAGCTGGCTTGTCATCCCTGAAATGTGAAATCAGTAACTGATTTAAATAAACATGTAATCCTCAGTTCTCTCTTTGGGGGTCTCAATAGGCGTTTTGCATGGACTCTGCCTTACTACATATACTCTCATCTCTCTGAGAATTGGATTTTTTAATTTACACAGTGGAATGCTTCTACAGCCATTGAAATGAATGAGCTAGAGGGACACGTATCAACATGGATAAATATCTGAAGCATGATGTTGAGTGGAAATCCAATATACAAGATAATAGTATTATGCCCTTTAAAATTTAAAATCTCATGAAAATACCTCATATTCTTTATCAATACATGTCTGTATAATTATTAAATACCTGCATAAGAATAATATTACACTAACCACTTATTTCTGGTGAGAGAAGAGGAAGAATGGGACATAGAAGAGTCCATATTTAAGTTTATTTTTGAGAGAGAGAGAAAAAGAGATAGGGAGGAGGAGCAGAAAGAGAGGAAGAGAGAGAATCCCCAAAAGGCTCTACACAATCAGCACAGGTCCAACACAGGGCTCAAACTCACTAACTCACAAACTCATGAGATCATGACCTGAGTTGAAACCAAGAGTTGGGCACTCAACTGACTGAGCTACCCAGGTACACACACCCCTTTTTGTTTTTTATAGAAAAAGATCTGAAGTCAGGGCACCTGGGTGGCTCTCAGCCAGTTGAGTGTTTGACTCTTGATTTCAGCTCAGGTCATGATCCCAGTGTTGCAGGATCAAGCCCAAGGTTGGACTCTGTGCTGATCATGGAGCCTACCTTAAGATTCTCTCTCTCCCTCTTTCCTGCTTTCCCTACTCTCTGTTTCTCTCTTTTTCTAAAATAAATAAAATTTAAAAAATTTAAAAAGATCTGAAGTCAGTATAGCAAAATGTTAACTTTGTTGAAGTTGTGTGGTGGTGTACCTGGATCTTCTTTATACTTTTCTGTATATTTGAAATAATTGATGGTATTATAATATGCGTTTGCATTGTGTAATATAATTTATACCAGGAACATTTATCATAGAGCAATCATCATGGCTAATGAAGTGTAATGGGTAGGGTCTTCTCAGTGTTCTGTCACTCCCTTGACTCCAGTGTATAAGCAAGGGCTGCATCTCTAAGATATCCCTCCTCAGGAATTTCAGAGTTTCGATGTCTCTCCTTCTAGAAAATGCTGGAAGAGCAGCTCATCACACACGCATCTGGCGAAGTCTGGAGGACCTTCATCTATGGCTTCTATTTCTACAAGATAGTCATGGACAAAGAACCTGACCGAGGTCAGAGATGAGGAGAATACTGTTGCCCACAGGGGCAAGTGTTTTTCCTTTTGGCTTGCTCTTTCAAATGATGATGCTTTTTTTTTAAATGATTTTATTTATTTTTGAGAGACAGAGAGATGCGAGCAGGGGAGGGTCAGAGAGAGAGAGGGAGACACAGAATCTCAAGCAGGCTCCAGGCTCCGAGCTGTCAGCATAGAGCGTGACGCAGGGCTTGAATTCACGAACCATGAGATCATGACCTGAGCTGAAGTCAGACACTTAAGCAACTGAGCCACCCAGGTGCTCCTGATGATGTTTCTTGAGTTCCTTGTGTGACTTTGTATTCTAAGTAGACAGATCTGTCAACTTCCTGAGTGTTTGTACTTAATTTAAGCATAACCAGAGTGATGAATATTTCTTAAAGCTATAGTATGTTCTTTGTCAGAACGGCGTGGTTGGAAGATAAACATAAAAGAGGTCAAGGGATCTGGTATGAGAAATCCCCATGGGTCATGTTTTGGTTACCCTTTTTAATTATAGTGCCCCTCCCCACCCATCCAATGTAGGTGGTTCTGAGTATAATATGCTAGGCTCTAATCAGTAACTTAACAGCACTTTCTACTTGCTAGACTCCATTTCTTACCCCAGAAAGACGTATCAAATTCTAGCATGTTTTCTAAGATACAATTAAAGTTTTTTTTTCTTTTATTGAGAAAACATAATTCCCACGATAGGGACCGATTCCAGCAAGGTCTTCCAGAGCTGGAGACAGCCTCCTGTGTAGTCCACCCATTGCCCACTGAGACCTTGGCTGGAGGTGACTCCCATCCTGCAGACAAATGGCTTCTCAGCTTCTGGGTTTCAGGAATCGTACATATATCAGATGAAGCAGCTAGTACCCTCTCTCTGTGCTTTGTTATCCAAGAAAGTTTTTGAAGTGAATCTATGCAGGTGTTTTTCTAGCAGCCATTGGTATGTCTGCTGCCACCCCTTCCCTTATGTTCTCAGTTTGACCAATAGATACTTCTTTTACCTTCAAGTAGAATAAAACCTGGTTATTGTTACCTGCTCTGAAAGTGGAGGTCTGAAACTGAGGATAAAACATACTTTTTAACTGAAGTAAAATTCACATAACATAAAATTAACCATTTTCAAGTGAACACTGGCATTTAGTATATTCCTGTTGTTGTGCAACCATTACCACCTCTGTCTAGGTCCAAAGAGTTTCCATCACACTGAAAGGAGACCTTGTGCACATTAATAGTCACTGCCAAACTTCTCTTCCCCCCTGCACCTGGCCACCACCAGTCTGCCTTGTCTCTAATGATTGGCTTATTCTGGATGTTTCATTTAAGTGGTATCATATAATACGTGACCCCTTGGGTATGGCTGCTTTTACTTGGCATAGGGTTTTCAAGGTTCAGCCTTGCATCAAGAAGATAAGCATTTGTGCTGAGGGCACTTTCTCTCCCCTTTGCTCTTCCCAGTGTCCATGCAGCAGCCCACCACCTGGCACACAACAGCAGTGGATGACTTCGCCAGCTTCCAGCGCAAGTGGTTTGAGGTGGCCTTTGTAGCTGAAGAGCTCTTGCACTCCGAGATTCCTGCTTTCCTCTTGCCCTGGCTGCCCAGCCGGCCAGCCTCCTATGCAAGCAGACACAGCTCCTTCAGCCGAAGCTTTGGAGGGCGGAGCCAGGCAGCTGCCCTTTTAGGTAGATGCTCCACTCACATGGGGCTTGGGGATGCACTGGTGGGTGGCTGAGAGAGAGTGGCAGCCGGCCCAGGGAACAATGCCACGTGGACCAGGATTAGAGCCACTGCAGCTGTCATACTGGTACTCTGTTCATCCGCACGGTGGGCTCCTGCGCTAGCTCTCACTGGCTGCATGAGTCAAGCTCATTATTGTCTCAACCAGTAAACAGTGTTCGACAGTTCTGAAATCAGGGCACAGTGCTAACCCTGCACAAATAGAAGAGAATAGACAATGTGGCCATTTTCCCCAAGAAGCATCCTGAATATAGAGGATGTGAGCTGCTGCTCACTGCTGGTTTAGTCCTAGGATCTCTGAAGAGGAAGGAATCTCAAAGGTTATCCATTCTAAACACTCAGGATGAGTGCCCTTCCTCCCCAAATGTACTTACTACGTCAAGGAATGTAAACTAGGAGTGAAACACCCACTTATTTTTTTTTTAATGTTCTATTTATTTTTATTTTTGAGAGAAAGAGAGAGACAGCATGAGCAGTGGCCGGGGGGGGGGTGGGGGCGGTCAAAGAGAGAGGGAGACACAGAATCCGAAGCAGGCTCCAGGCTCTGAGCTAGCTGTCAGCACAGAGCATGACCTGGGGCTCGAACCCACAAACCACAAGATCATGACCTAAGCCGAAGCTGGACACTCAACCGAGTGAGCCACCAAGTGCCCCAAACACCCACTTATTGTGTTAGAATGATTGTGGCCTCTAGTAGGAAATGGGGCCCCTGCTCCCCTGCTCTCAGGGACTGGACTGATGGGTTGGGGTGTAAGCATCTTTAGACAATGTGTGCTCTAGGCAGGGTGTCATGTGCTCTAGGCAGGGTGTCATGAGGTTTATCTCAATAGCAGGTTAGAGAGATCCTAAAAAGCCTATAGAAGGAAGGAAGGAAATGTAGACCAGATTCCAGTGAAATAACACCTTCTACTTAGTTTGCCTGGAGATGCCCAGCTGGTAGAATGGAAATGTTAATAGGTGTCAGTTTCCAGATCCTCAGATTCTCTTGGACCTAGGCTTAGCTTTGATCTTACATTATAGCCTCAGCTCAGCATGCCCAGCACTGTGAGAACTGAGCAGGGCGCAGACAAGACAAAACTGAAGAGTGACTCCTCTTTCCCCCAGGTAGTTATGTCTTCCTCTCTGCCTTGTGTTGCATTTTTAACTCTCCACCTTTTTGAAGTCTTTGGAAACAAAGAGTCCACATATTCC
Organism: Suricata suricatta; assembly: GCF_006229205.1. Classification (NCBI taxonomy): domain Eukaryota; kingdom Metazoa; phylum Chordata; class Mammalia; order Carnivora; family Herpestidae; genus Suricata; species Suricata suricatta. The sequence continues at coordinate 69,424,573 of NC_043713.1, forward strand.
CTACCTACTAGTTACCAGTAGCACTTCCTCCCACCCCCAAGTGTCACAGAATATCTCCTGATATTGCCCAATGTGCCTCCTTACTCCTTGCTCCTTGGTGAGAGTTCCTGCTCCAGGGAAATGCGTAGGAACTCTTCCCTTTGTATCATCACCCTGGTTCTGGATGCTATCTCGCCAGTTTCTGTATGAACATCATCATTTCCAGAGTCTCCTCCAGCCGGCTGGTAGAACCCCTCTCTTGCCCACCATAGTCCTAAGCTCAAGGTGAGATTCAAATCATTTGGTTAAAAGCTACTTTTGACCATTTTACTTCAGAAAATTGCACATACAGAGGAGCAGTATATGGAAAAATAAGTCATCTGTCCAAATAAGTGAAGAGGGGAGTTACGTCCCTGGCAGGTAGTTCATTAAGCAGGCGTTCTTCACCGGTGTCTGCACATGGGCATTAGGGGGTCAGCATTGATTCTGAAACTAGACAGTCTCACATGCATGCATGTTTTCTTGAAGATACCCTTTATTAGTTTGCCAGTGGCTCCCATGATTGTTACAGGGAGATTTCATTCTTCTGCTTCTTTTCCCATCACCCCTCCCACAGGAAGTGAGTTTCTTGTCCTTTTAAACCCAACACAGCATTATTACTGCTAATTCTATCTGGTAACATCCCTCAGACCTTTGTGTTAGGGTAGGAGATACTTTTCCCCAGCTTTTTTTTTTTTTTCAGGTTAGAATGTAGACTTTTGCTGCGTCATTTACCTAAGTGAGAAAGATGAGTTGTATTTGAATTGGACTGTCTTCAGTGTTGGGTTTTTTCCTCAGGAAAAAAATTAACGTGATTTTAGTAGGGGGAAGGTCTATGTATCATTTATCACCTGCTCCCTTTTTTGTTTGTTTCAACATGTTCCTTTTTAAACATTTCTGATTCTTGGCTGGAAAGCCGTTTTTCTTAGCAGAAAGCTGTGTTAGTATGCCTGACAATGCTGCACAGTCTCGTCTGCCCTGGCCCATGGTGACCCCCACTCCCCTACCCATATCACCTGTGTTGCTGAGCTGTGAAGCCTCAGGGGGATCTGAGGCCCTGGAAGAAGCAGCACTGTGTCCCTTAAGCCCATGCACACATCTTTTACTTCTCAGCTCTTTCCTGATAACCCCACTGGGTCTCAGGGTCAGAAGAGGCTGCTAAGCATCTCCGTCCAAACCCTTATGTGTGAACATTTTCCATCTCACTCCTAATAAGTGGGGAACCAGCTGCTCCCTAAAAACTCCCAACAGGTCACACTCACTCTTGCGACCAAACTTTCCATTGTTGGGCAGCTCGGTTGTTAACGTTGATCTCCAGTGTCCTGCCTGCCACCGCATTCTCTCTCCTCCAGTGACACTGATCCCCTGCCCAGGTCATTGCTAGCCCCCTCACTGTGACCTGGGTGAAGAATCCTTAGTTTGCTCCTTCTCTGGGTTTGTACCTATTTACTGGGACTCACTGTATGTCACTGCCCGAAGGTGAATAAGTCTGTTCTTATGGAAATAGGAGTGATTCAGAGAACTTGCTGAAAGTGGCAGCTTGGCTGGGGCTTACACCCTTACCAACATCAGCCTGCTGGCCGCATCCATACTGTCAGATCTCACTCCTGAAGTATGAAACCAGTGGTATCTTGAGTCTGTAACCACTTGGCTGAATGATATACTTCCCTGGGCTTCCTCAGAGCAGCCTATTCTGAACTGAATATGCCAGATGGGAGAAAAGAGATGTGCAAGGTCACTGTTGACGTTTATCAAGTGCCCTTTCTTTTGTGATCTGGGCTTTTCACCCAGAAGAGGAATATACTGTCCAAGACCAGAGAACAAAGCTTTCCTCCTTTGATTGGGGCTATTAAGTAAAGGCTACTGTGGTTGGGCTATGAATCAAGGAACTCAAGGCAGAGAGAGAAATTAGTTTTGATGAGACTTTTAGCATTGGAATTCCCATGTTCTTTAGCCTGAAGTGTCACAGACAGCTAAGCAGTGTCCATGGGAGTCATGGGCAGGCTTCAGATTGAGCATTGATGAGCTTGAAGCTTAAAGAGGGAGGAAGGAAGAAAAAGAGATTCTACAAGTGGGGTGTTGAAGGAGAAAGAAAGCAAGAGGGGGAATCTGTGACCCCCTGGCAGCCCTGTTTTACTTGATTCTCACCCCAACTCTGTGAGGCAGCTGGGCAGGCACCATCTCAGTTTGCAAACAAGGAAGTCCAGGGGAGTTGAAGCAATGTTCTCAGGAGCACATGGCTAAATGGCAGAGTTCAGATTTTCCAACTCTATATCAAGAACATCCCCATTTTGCATTTTCTGGTTTTGAGAGAATGATAAGTTGTTTACTTATTCACCATCCTAGCCATAGCTCCACTGCCTCCCAACAGAAGTTCATTAAAATTGCTGACTCAAGAGCTGTTTTTTCCTCGTTAGTGATAAAAGCCACTCAGGGCTTCTACCTGTAAAACGCAGAACTAAGCTGATGGCGTCAGATAAAGAGATACCATTGGATTCATGGGGGCAGGGGAGAAAGAAGAGCTGATAACAGTTTGTAGAAACCCTAGGTCTTGCACTGCCATTACTTCAGAGCCTGTTTCAGGCTATTAGTCTAGTCAGGAGCTTGATTGATCCATCTCTAAAACATCCCTATCTTGGATTTCTGAGCAGGAGTTCTAGACAGGATGAGCTAGTCTGATACCGACCTGGAATCAGTAAGCAACACACAGTTGATGGAACAGGGTGTTGAGCTTCATTATGAGGTTTCATTTTTTGAGAACATACTGTAAAACTATTGCCTCCTGGATTGAAACCAGAAAAGCAAGACTTCCTCCTCACTGTGGTCTGGGCTGTCTGTGCCAGTGTGTCCTTCTGTGGGTCACTGGAACGAGAAGGTCTGGGGTTTGGCCTGAAGCTGAAGCTCTGACTCTGGCCTTGGTCAAGGCATTTCCCCTTCACGGGCTACTCCTTCCTCATCTATAAGTGAAGGAGTTGGGTCAGACTGGGGGAAGCAAACTGTGGCGTTATTAATTAGCCAAAGCTGGACTACCATCTGTTTGTTTGTTGTATAATAAACTTTATTTTTAGAGCACTTTTAGGTTCATGGCAAAATTGAGTAGAAAGTACAGAGTTTTCATATACTTCCTGCCCCAACACACACACTATCAATGCCCTGCACCAGAACCGGGCATTTGTTACAATCGATAAACCTACATTAACATGTCACTACCCAAGGTTTACATTAGAGTTCACTCTTGGTGTTGTGCATCTTGGGTTTAAACAGTTGTGTAATAACATGTATCCACCATTGTAGTATCATATAGAATAGTTTCACTGCCCTAAAAAAATCCTTCTGCTTTTGTAAATAAAATTTTACTGTAACACAGCTCCACCTGTTCATTTACATAACATCTCTGGCTTCTGTGCACTATGATGACAGAGTTGAATAGCTGTAACAGGGACCATATAACCTGTAAAGTCTAAAATATTATCTGTCCCTTTATAGAAGAAGCTGGCTGACCCCCAGACTAGATAATTTTCAGGAAGCTTCTGGAATCTGTGATTTTCTGTTAGGTGATTCTGCAGTTTCATGTCTGGATGCCTAGCTGTTTATTCTTCCTCTTCATCCTACTCCTTTTCCTTCTCTCTTTCTCGGGACCCCTCCAATGTGCTGACATAGCTGCCACTGTCCCAGAGCAGAGGACCGTGACCCTGGACGTGGACGTAAACAACCGCACAGACCGGCTAGAGTGGTGCAGCTGTTACTATCATGGCAACTTCTCCCTGAATGCGGCCTTCGAGATCAAGCTCCACTGGATGGCAGTGACTGCCGCCGTCCTCTTTGAAATGGTGAGAACCTCCTTGTGTTGTGGTCGGGGCCTTGGTTCACCTTGCAGAGAGGCACAGTGGATCCTTAGTAGAGATTCGCGTCACTTTTTTTTTTTTAGTTCAGGCTCCAATTACCTTTTACTTGCACCGCTGAAGTAGCCTCGTAAAGTTTAAACACAATAAAAAATTCGAATAGCTGAAAAGGAGATAGGTCAGGATTTCTCAGCCTTGGCAGTCTTTTTATTTATTTGTGTGTTTAGTTAAACATTTTTTAATGTTTATTTAGTTTTGAGAGAGAGAGAGAGAGAGAGAGAGACAGAACATGAGTGGGAGAAGTGCAAAGAGAGAGGGAGACAGAATCCAAAGCATGCTCCAGGCTTTGAGCCATCAGCCCAGACCCCAGTTCAGGGCTCGAACTCATGAACCATGAGATCATGACCTGAGCCAAAGTTGGCCACTTAACCAACTAAGCCTACCAGGTGCCCCCAGCCTTGGCACTCTTGACATCTAGAGCCAGATAATTCTCTCTTGTAGGGGGGCGGTCCTGTGCATTTTAGGATGTTCAGCATCTGTGGCCTCTACCCTAAATGCCAGTAGCATACCCTCCTTGTGACAAAAATGTCTCCAGGTATTGCTGCATGTCCCCAGGGAAAAGGAGTGTTGCCCCCGCTTTGAGAATCATGGTCTAGAGTGAAAAGTAAGTCCCTCTCCCAGCCTATCCTGTTCCCTGGGACTTCCGTCTGAAAGGAACCACTTGGGGCACCTGGCTGGCTCAGTCACTAGAGCTTGCAACTCTTGATCTTGGGATTGTGGGTGCTTGCTCCATATTGGGTTTAGAGATTACTTAAATAAAATCTTAAAAAATAAAAATAAAAGCAACACCCTGCCATTTTGTTGAGTGTACTTCCAGAGAGATTATATGCATATACAAAGCTGTGGTACCTTTTTTTTTAACAGATACTGTAGCTTGGAATACATATTTAGTTGACACTTGAACAACAAGAGGGGTTAGGGATGCTGACCCTCCATGTAGTAAAAAATTCAAGTCTAGCTTTTGACTTCCTAAAAACTTAACTACTAATAGCTTATTGTTAACCTGAAGCCTTAATGTTAACATAGTCAATTTTGTATGCTATATGTATTATATACTGTATTCTTATAATGAAGTAAGATTTCATTTTTTAAGGAAATCATAAGGAAGAGATAATACATTTATAGTACTCTTCTATATTTATACATTAAAAAAAAAGACCTCACATGTAAATGGAACCAAGCATTTCAAACTACTGTTGTTCAAGGTCAACTGTATTTGTATTGTGTTTTGTCCTATATATCCTCAGTATCCGTAAAAATAAGTCTGTCTCATCGTTGTGGTTTTGTTTTTGTTTTGCCTCATCGTTTGTATCATCATTTTCTTAACCAATCCCTGTCAGTGAACATGACTGCTTTTAACCCTAGCTCTCAACAAGTGTTGAAGAATGTGCAATTTTGCTCCTGTGGGAGTATTTGTAATATCTGGAAACATTTTTACTTGGTAGAAATGGTAGAAGAGTGCCACTGGCATTTAGTGGGTAGAGGCCAGGGATGCTGTTCATCATCCTCCAACACATTGCATAGGACAGCCTCTAGGGCAAAGAATTAACCAGCCCAAATGTCATGAGTGCCAGAGCTCAGATGCCCTCTTTTAATTGGTCCTCGGCCTGTCTTTTCCTCCTCCAGTCTGCCCTGGCCTGTCTGTCTAATCAGGTCACTCATTGCCCACACTCTGGCCACTCCCCGCCCCTAGTCCCAGCGCCTGTACAACAGATACTTCCTAGCCAGGCTGTCAGTATCTTCCAGGTACTCTCTTTAACCATCTTTCCAGTCTGTCGCTCATTTTATACACTCCCCTTCAATCAAAAGGAATGTTTCTCTCGAGCTTTAACAGAGTCCTGCACTCCTCCCACACTGGCTCAAGCATCTCATCATGGAGCCGAGAGCAGCTGGAAAGTTCAGAGAGACTTTACAGAAAGCTAGGAGATGACCAAAGAGAGAGAGAGGGAGAGAGCACAACATCATCTGGCAGCATATAGTTTTTCTGTCCAGGGCTCAGAGGCATAGTTTTGTACAAGACATGATATTCTAGGGAAGAGATTTGTCTGGGTCTCTGTCTGCCCAGGTCTAGTCTGCCTGCACATAGTATTAGTGCCCCAATGACCCCTCCCCTGGAACACTGGAACATTCTTAAGGTCCAAATCAAAAAGATGCCAGCCACCTGTCTGGCTTAGCTTGTAGAGAACATTGGCATTTCCCCAGCCAGTTGACACTGGGATGAACACTCCTTCTAGGCAGAACAAACCCTCTGGCCCAATAGGCTAAGCTTTCTCCTTGGAAGCCCCACCAGGTAATCCTATCTCAGCACATGACCATAACTTCGTGGACACACCCGTATAGTCACAGTCTGGCAGGAAGAAGAGTAGTTATCTCCTCAGGGGAATATAGCAACTGCCTTTTCAAAACACACTTTTCATGCCAATTCATGTAAAACCCACTGAAAGCTGCTGATCCATTTATCATTTCCAGTTTTGACCCTTGAACAACACAGGTTTGAACTACATGGATCCACTTATACATGGAATTTTTTGTAGAATATAGGACAGGACTATAAATGTATTTTCTCTTATGATTTTCTTAATGCTTTCTTTTCTCTAGCTTACTTTATTATAAGCATACAATATATAATGCCTGTAATGTACAAAATACATGTTAATCATCTGTTTATCTTATTGGTGAGACTTCCAGTCAATAGTAGGCTATTAGTAGTTAAGTTTCTGGGGAGTCAAAAGTTATACTCAGATTTTTTTACTGCATGGGTGATGGCACTCGTAACCTCATGTTGTTCAAGGGTCATTTGTAGTTTGTTAGGTTTTTTATGAATCTCTAGTGTAGATTAATTATTATTTTAAGGCAGTGTCCAAATCTGTTATAAGTAACATTTTATTAGGGTAAATATTATGCAAATAATATTTATATATAATATTTATAATATAATACATATTTATAATATGAAATATGACATATTTTTAAATATCACATAAAAAGAGGCTTAGGGGCACCTGGGTGGCTTAGTCGGTTAAGCGTCTGACTTCAGCTCAGGTCATGGTCTTGCAGTTTGTGAATTCGAGCCCTGCATTGGGGCTCTGTGCTGACAGCTCAGAGCCTGGAGTCTTCTTCAAATTCAGTGTCTCGTCCCTCTCTCTGTTCTCCGCTGCTTGCACTCTGTCTCTGTCTCTCCTTCAAAAATAAATAAAGGTTTTTACATTTTTAAAAATAAAAACAGCCTTAGAAATTATTTTGGTCAGGGGCACCTGGGTGTCTCAGTCCTTCAAGTGTCTGACTTTGGCTCAGGTCATGGTCTCATGGTTTGTGAGTTTGAGCCCTGCCTCAGGCTCTCTGCTGTCAGCACAGAGCTCACTTCAGATCCTCTGTCTTCCTCTTTCTCTGCCCCTACTCCACTTGCATTCCCTTTCAAAATAAATAATCTTTTTTTAATAGTTTATTTTCAAATTGGTTTCCATATAACACCCAGTGCTTCTCCCCAGAAGTGCCCCCCACCTGAGATACCACCTCACACCGGTCAGAGTTGCTAAAATAATCTTTAAAAAAAGAAGAAATTATTTTGGTTGAACAGAGATCTTGGTTTTTGTTGTTGATATATTGTTGTTGTTATGGGTGTTGTTAAGAGTTTTTGACATACTCCTATTTAAATCAAGTTATGGCTCAAACTAGATTTTTTTTGAAATAACATTTGACACAGATCTCTTATATATGCCAGAGCCATGTGCATCAGCTTTTTTGTTCTTTTCAGTATATACAGTTTTATAGTTTAAAAGGTATCTTAAAATGTAGAAAACTGCTACTTTTCTCTAAGAAAATGTTACTGTTGGGAAGTTTGTCTTTCTGCCGCTGTTAATTTTTGTTCTTCGTCTTCGGACAGATAGCTTTTGGGAATTTGCAGGAGAAAGGCTCTCATTCCGCCAGGTCAGGGCTTATCACTTTTGGCCAGAGGCCACCACAGTCATCGCTCACGCTGCGTCATGTCCCTCTCAGCCAGCTTGAGTGGATTGTTTTCCTATTTGATACTTTGGACTTAGTAAATTTTTGATAAAGGACATAATTAGAAGGACTTAACTTATATCCTGTGACCTTCCTCCAACATCCTAAAGAATGAGAAGGCCATTTAGGAGCAAGAAATAGCTCTTTCCAGTCTCTTCCTTCCAGAAGAAACACTGAAATTGCAGAAAGCTATGAGGAGGAGCTTTGTGCTTAACTCACAGTTTTTCAAGTATTTGTCAGAAGGTTAAACTGCATTTTCCTGACCACGATCAGTTTGGAGCCAGTGAACATTAATAAATGAACATGCCGATCAGTATGTATGCCGCCACTGGGGCGGCTTCACTCCTTTGGAACTATTTTCTCTTGTCTGAATTAACTTGGAGATGACACTGTTTCTGTGCTTCCCACCAGGTCCAAGGCTGGCATCGAAAAGCAACTTCCTGCGGCTTTCTGTTGGTCCCTGTTTTAGAAGGTCCCTTTGCACTGCCCAGTTACCTGTATGGCGATCCACTTCGAGCCCAGCTTTTCATCCCACTCAACATCAGCTGCCTGCTCAAGGAGGGCAGTGAGCACCTGTTTGATAGTAAGAGATACTCCCCTCTGAAGGTTCTATCTCCATGAATAAGGCCACCTCTCTAGGTATCTAATTGATACAGCCTAGTGCACAGAGGGACCCTTTGGACAAGGGATCAAAAGGATCTGGGTTTAACGCTGGTTCTTCACTTAGTGGCTGGATAAGCCTGGTTGAGTCACTTAATGTCTCTGAGCTTCAAATTCCTTATCCCTCAAATGAGAGCACATAAAGTTTAAAGCTGCCTTGCCAACTCAGGAAGACCCTCGTGAGGCCTGGAACAGACAGTGGGTGGGAGAAGGTGTGATACACTGTAAATCACGAGTGGCACTGGTATTCTCCCCACATTCTCCTTTCTGTGCTCCAGCCTTACTGACTTGGGCTGTGGGAATTTGAACCTTATGGGAGGCTTGAATCTGCTGTTTCATGCAAAAAGACTAAAAAGGGAGGCATCAGAAGCAGAACCAGATACAGCATCCTCTTGTGCAAAGCTGTAGCATGTCAGCACGTGGAACACTGCGTGTGGCCTGAGTCCTGGGTTGCAAGGTAGACAGAGCAGGAGGGGGCTCAGAGGAGGACAACAGGGCTCTAATCAGAGCCCTTCCCCTGGGACAGGGCTGTCAGTCCTAACGTGGGCGGACAGTGGGCTGAGCCACCCTGCTGTTCCACCCGAGCCCAGCCGACCTCTGAGGGGTCATACATAGCACACTGCGTAAGTCATACTTCACACAGCATGGAACTTTTTTTTTCTGTTTTTTATTTATTTTTGAGAGACAGAGAGCACGAGCAGGGAAGAGTCAGAGAGAAAGAGGGAGACACAGAGTCTGAAACAGGCTCCAGGCTCTGAGCTAACTGTCAGCACAGAGCCCGATGCGGGGCTTGAACCCACAAACCGTGAGATCATAACCTGAGCCGAAGCCGGACGCTCAACTGACTGAGCCACCCAGGCACCCCAGCATAGAACTTTTTATCACCAATTAATTGCCCATTGTGATGAACATATAAATAGCTCCGCCAGAACTCTCGGTAGGTCACAGATGACCTTTTTCAAAACGAAAAGTTAGAAAAAAAGATAGCCCTTTAGTTTCTCAGATACAGAGATTGTAAATGTGAATGGAAAAATTTTGGTATAAGGGTGGTGGTTTCTTCCCTTGCCTGTGTAAGTCTGCATCATGGTTGATGGAAGAGAACAGCCCAAGGGTAAGAGGTTCCTCTAGGTCAGGGAGGCCAGGCTAAGTGTTCCCGCACCTTTCCTGTGACAGGCTGCCCGGGTGGTGCAAACAGCTTGTGTTCCAAAGGCCCATCTGTATATTCTTTGTTTACATCTCAGAAGACATTTTTATATAGACACAATGTTTCCAGTGATGGTTGGGGTTCCAGGGGAGCCCCACAGAGCCACTAGAGGCCATAGATCTGTGATCCTTAGAGTCAACAGAGTGCTCTTCACACACTCACTCTCTCATTTAACCTCACAGTGGCTAAGGCTGAGAGAAGACCATTACAGTCTTGAAATGCCATATGATTATATTCATATCTGATGATTTCAAGCCAGGCAACCGCCTCATGCTACTGTTTTTAATATGCTCAGGAGACACTTCTCCTATACGCTGGAGACTCTTCTGGGGTTTTCCACCTTCACTGTAACAGCACAGGGTTGCTGGCAAGGCTGGCACTGGAGGACAGTTTTGTGTGAGCTCCTGGTTTTCCCTGCTACATTTAACCCAGGCTTCAAGACCAGCATCCTCTGTTGGTTGCCATGGTTACATGGTTACTGGTGAAGAAAGGAGGTCTAGTTTAAAGGAATAAGGGCTTAAATCTAAAAATCAATTTTCTTCCATGCGAATACTTCTCTTCCTGTTACCTCCCCTTTCGATAACAGTCGATACAAAATATTAAATATCTGCTGAGGAAGCTGCTGTGTGTGTTTTTCCTATTAAACCCAAAGCCTTTTTTCTTTCTTTGCTCTTTAGTTGCCTAGAACCTTCAAATGTGTCCTAGATAGACACTTCCAAAATGTAGAGAGCCCCTGTTATTCACGATGTCTTGTGAAGTTGCACCGCCAGCCGTCAGCATCTTGGACCCCAGAGCAGTGCTGGCCCATTGCCTGTTGCTGTGTGACACCTGGCCTCAGCCCTCCACCTCCTCATCAACTCTTAGTCCTCACGCCAGCTCTGCAGAGGGAACGAGGCTGGAGAAATGATGCAGGCGATGGAGAAAGGCACTTGTGTGCTCCCCTGACCTCCCCAGCCTATCACTTTTCCAAAAATAATTTTCATATTTATTTGCTTCAATTTCCCCATTGCTAAAATGGAGCTTATAATATTGTCTTTCCTTGTAGGGAAATAGAACATGGGTAATAAAATTTTTTTCTTTTCTCCTTAGAAGCAGATAACATGCTTCTAAACCCTATCTTTTGTTTGTACTTTACTATCATGTTCCTTTCCACTTTTGGCATAGGGAGTCATTAGAATGAGGCTTACATTGAGTTCTAGTAGCTCACACTCATTGCTGAGGACTCATATATTCAGTGCCTTTCTAGAACCTGATAGAGCTTTGGGGAAGGGATGGTGAGAAAACATGGTTGTTCCTTGGGACAGAGGCTAGTCTTTCAAAAGCAAGTAGTGTGGAAAAGTGTGCTTAAAGTGAAGGGGGAGGAATGGCCAAGGGAAATGAAGGGTACAAGAGGCCAAACCCGACGAGAATTACAGACCTTGAAATCACACCCGGCTTTTATTTTTTTCTCCTTTTAGGCTTCGAGCCAGAAACATACTGGGATCGAATGCACCTTTTCCAGGAAGCCATTGCACACAGGTTCGTCCCTGAGCAAGTGGGCATACAGTGGGAAGGCGTTAGTGACTGTCTGGAGTAACAGTTTCCAAACCCAAACCCAGTTTGTTTCATTTCTGGGGAAACGGATCTAGTCCAACAGTGACAGCCTTGCTGCTGACCTCTGACAGGACTCTGCCTTGGTTTCAAAGATAAGCATTACCTGTTCACTCCCTGTACCTGTTGTTTTTCAGACCACATTACCATCTTCCAGTTGAGGGGACAGCATAGAGTTCCCTTCTTAACCTCCAACAAGACTCTATCTAGGTCAAGCTGTCCAGGAGATGACGTAAGATGAAAAACTGTAAAATGTGTCAAGAGCTCCTGGACACATGTTGAAAAGATAATAAAGGGTTAAAAGGCAAGAAGTCCACAGATATTTACTGGCGCCTAATATGTGTGCCAGGGAACAGCTTTCCTGGGCTTAGCTATCCACCCTTTGGGCCCGTCCAGCTTTGTCTCCAGAATGCCCTAGGCAATGTCCACTTCGTTAATCATGGCAGAAGCAAGCACTCCATTCCTGCTTCCATAATTCTCTTGCTGCATCTTCTTCAGTGTTCTGTCATCTTACCAAACATCTTTAGCTCTTACCACCCCACCACGAGCCTCCCGCCCACCCCCTGCACACCACAGACCGGCTCCTTTAAGCCGGAGTGGGTGCCAGTTGAGGGCAAAAGGTGGGGAGTGCAGCGAGTTGGTGGCAACGGGCCTCGATGCAGGAAGCAGACAGGCCTGGTTCACTGCTGCCTTCGCCAGCATTTGGCTGAGGAACCGTGAGCAAGTTCAGGGACTGCTTCACCTTCATTTTCTTGCCCCCACTGGGTTATTGGGAAGGTTCTCTGGAGTTCCCAGCACCTAGGAAGCCCTCAGTAGACAGTAGGTATCATTAGGAAGACCCCAGCCAACTGAAAAGTTTATAAGCAGGTCTGACACTTCCCTTGGATATCATTGGGTGATCGTTGGATTTTGCTGTCTAGAAGTCACTCGGAACATGGCCTTTATTTGTCAGATGTGCTTTTTTCTTCACAGCATCCCCCTCCTGATCCATACTCATCCAGATCCTAGTCCTGTCTAAGCTTTGCCCTGTCCTCTTGAGAGTGCTTTTCCAGCCTTCACTTTCTTCACGTCTTCTGTCCTGTCCCTGCGTATCACTGCGTGGACTCTGCTGCGTGTCTCTATAGCTAACCATGCTCCCCCTTCTCCACCCAGACCCACCTTCCCCACTTATACCTTCTCCCCTAAGCCCCACCCCTTTCTACACCTGTCAGTCTTGTTCCACCACAGATTCCCAGGTCTCTCCTCTCTAAATCCCTCTTCTTTTTTTTCTAGTGCTCTCTATCAATCTATTATAGTAGGGTAGGTGTGTCTAGGGGACAAGGGTATGCGTTTTTCTCATTTTTGTTTCCTTTTAAGCACTTAACAACTTACCTTGCCCAGAATAGCTTTTGCCCAGAATGGAACTCTAGGTTAGAATGTGGCTGCAAAAGGAAACAATAGCCCACCCGTAAGGTTCATCTCAGACAGAGTTAGAGATGGATCCAGCTTCTCTGGCCCACCTTCCTGCTGTGGCTCCCCAGCTCCTCCATTTTTGTCTGGGTGTGACTGGAGCCTCCCTGCCCTTACTGTAGTCCTGGCTCGTGTGCTCCGCAAGTGGACAGTGCAGGCAGCCAAGCACCATGTGCTTAAATTTAAATTGCCTTTTAAAAATTAAAGGTCTTCCCTGGTGACCTAAAGAAGAAATGAGACAAGAGTCTGGTCAAGCTGATCTATGCTGAGTAAATAAATAGCCTTGATAGAAAAGTGGAGGGGAAGAAAGGCAAAATCCAGAGCCATTCCTACATATGATAGGGTCAGCCTATAGATGACAGAGCTTTGCTGTGCACATTACTTGTCCATTTAACGTGTATATTTGATTTCATGTGCTCTTTGATAAATAATTACTGAATGCCAGGGTAAAGCTGGCAGCTTATATAGAAGATGCAATGAAAGGAGGCAGGTGTTTTACCTTCTTTAGTACTGCCTACATCGCTGCCTTCATTACATAAACCTCTCAGACTCAGGGCGAGAGCCACATCTGTTAACACGTCCTTTACAGCACTTAGCAGGTAGAGCTGTAATAAATGTGTGTGATGGAAATAGAAAAACCCAGAATAGAACTAGCCACAGATGAGAAGCAGAATCGAATAAGTCATAGATGAAAAGTGGCTCCTCTTGCCCATTTCTAGAACACAGCAAAGCAGAGAGCCCCAGATTCATGTGCCTCATTTTTAAGAAGAGGATTTCAGTTAAGATAATTTATTCTATTTCAATTCAGAGCCTTTTTTGAAGGCCTACAATGTGCTTAGCTGGGAGAACTAAGGGAAAGGGGTGTGGCTAGGTGAATTAAGATAAGGACCTTCTCCTCTCAAGTATGTGGGTGGGCACCTTGTACCACATAGGACTCGATGTGGATTCCAGTGACAGGCAGAGAAGATGTATGGGATGGGAGAAACCAAGCAGCCTGAATGTTCCGTCTTGAAAGAGGTCTTCCAGGCCCCTCTATTTCAGGCTGTCAGAGAGTCCTCTTAGCCATATTTGTTCCCCTTGTCCCTTTAGCTGAGGAGGCCCTAATTCATGTGTCTTCCCGTCCTTCCCTTAGGTTTGGATTTGTACAAGATAAATATTCTGCTTCTGCTTTTAACTTCCCTGCTGAGAACAAGCCTCAGTACATCCATGTTACAGGTGAGAGAGACCCTGCAGGTGAAAGGTGGGGTAGGTGGGTCCCTGTGGCAGGAGCCTGTGCCTAGGGGTTCCTTCCCTTGATTGAGCCTGTGGCTGCAGAGCCACCACATCCGCCCTGAGAACCCTCATGGTGGTGGTGATGCAGGGTATCTTGCTCCTCAGGAACAGTCTTCCTGCAGTTGCCCTACTCCAGGCGCAAGTTCTCGGGGCAGCAACGGCGGCGGCGAAACTCCACCAGTTCCACCAACCAGAACATGTTCTGCGAGGAGCGGGTCGGCTACAACTGGGCCTACAACACCATGCTGACCAAGACGTGGCGCTCTAGTGCCACAGGGGATGAGAAGTTTGCTGATCGGCTGCTCAGGGATTTCACGGACTTCTGCATCAACCGGGACAACCGGCTGGTCACGTTCTGGACGAGCTGCCTGGAGAAAATGCATGCCAGCGCCCCATGAGGCCAGGGCGCACCAGGGTCCACAGCACAGAGCAGGTTCCACCCTTCTGTCCACGTCCAATAGAGGCAGTCAGGCTCTGGGTGGCGGGCAGCCGGGTCACCATCGGTGAGTGGAGGCCATTGCTGTTGCTTCCTCCTCCCCACACAAAATGTTCTTCCACTCGAGGAGAAAGACTCAGGAAGAAACTAGCACTGAGAGCAAGTGGGAGGCCCAGATGGTCCGTGGGAGGGCCTCAGTACTGGGGAAGGAGGTGGACAGCCCCCGTGAATGTCTTCGGAGAGGGGGTGGCTCCTGTGAGCATCCTTTCCCTCCGCTAGCCGTGGGCTTTTCAGAGCAGTCTGCCGCTTCCCACCCAGAAGTGTCCACAGGATATAAGATAATTTTGTGAAATAGTGTACCATAGGCTCATACCAAATGTATATACCTGTACATATCAGAAGCAGGAATAAAGTGCCATGTGCAGTATCTCTGGCCCAGCCTGGTTCCTGGCAGCAGTGACCCTGTCCCTGGCTGGGCAGTCGGGCCCCATAGGCAGGGATGTAGTAACAAATGAGGCAGCCACTGAAGGTGAGGAGGACTCTAGAATTTACTGTCTTGGAGAGTCTGGTGGTGGATTTACTGAAAGATGTCTTTCTACAGGCCGTTGGGCAGGAGCAAAATAGTTTCTTTCAGACTTAGCAAATACTACCACATGCAACTGCAGGCTTGTGCTGTCAGAGTGAATGTTGCTAGGTGGGTGAGCCCAGGTGTGGCATGCGGATGTCATGGCATTCTAAAAAAAAAAAAAAAAAAATCAAAGGAAAGTCTCTATTGACTCCAAGGTTTAGAACCCACTTCTTGAAGGGATAAAATTCAGCATGGTGCCTCAACCACAGCACCTTGCCCTCGTGGTAGAGATGAGGGGTTTCAGGCCTGAGGGGATCTGACAGGTACTGCCACTTCCTCCCCCTCCATCTCTCCACACAAGCCCTGTGGATTACCTCCTCAGTATCTTGCAAATCTACTCACTTCTTCCCAGGTCCTCTGCTACCACTCCTGGCCCAGCCCTTCTTCATCTTCCTTTTCGTCTTGCATGGCTAGGAGAGCCCCCTAACTCACCTCTGCTTTCCCTCCAGGCCATCTCCACCAAGCAGTCAGAGTCTTATTTAAAAACCACTCTGGGGGCACCTGGGTGGCTTAGTCAGTTAAATTTCCAACTCTTGATCTCAACTCAGGTCGTGATCTCATCATTTGTGGGATTGAGCCCTGTGTCAACTTTCAGCACAGAGCCTACTTGGGATTTTCTCTCTCTCTCTGCCCCTCTCCTGCTCACATGGGCATGCACACTTGCACAGACACACTCTCTCTCAAAATCAACTAGATAGATAGATAGATAGATAGATAGATAGATAGATAGATAGATAGATAACCACTCTGATTGTGCCCACCACTTGTCTGGTCCCACGCTATTCCTCTAACTACCCAAAACATATAATCTTGAGCAGCTCAGATCCTTTCCACATGCTGTTCCATCTGCATAGAACACTCCTCCTCTCCAGGCTCACTCTGCTCTGCTAACTCCTGGTCATCATCCATCTGCTCTTTGCTCAAATGCTTCTCCGGGGAAGCACCGTTGGCTACCTGTCAGGTCTTCCCGCAGCATCTTGTACTTCTCCAGCAACACTCGGCACATTTACATACTAGCATGACACAAGTTTGCCTGTTTTGTTCACCTCTTTGTTCCTAAATGTGCAGCATTATAATAGATGTTGGAGAAATGGTATTGGCTGAATACATGGGGTGAATGAATGAACTCGACTCGAAAGCCAGGCGCTGGGTGTTACATCTGATTCTCTGCACTGGGCTCTTAAATTACTTAATGGAGCCCATTTCCTCATCTGTAAATTGGAACTATTTACTACATGTAGAAATTTTGAAGAGAATAGATATGTTAATACATGTGAAAACACACAGATTGATTCCTGGTAAGGAACAGATCCTTGATAAAAATCTATTTTCTTTTCTCACCTGTCCTTCCCTCAGACAAACCTTTACTCTTTTTCAAGCATCAATGCCCTTCATTTATAAAATGGGAAGCTGTCTGCTAGGATGGTGGGAGGACCAGAAGACAGATGTATATTAAAGTACTTATTACCTCGTAGGCAGTAAACAAATGTCAGCTGTTCTGACATTCCCAGATGAGAAATCCTCTTTGCCATGTTCCTGAACCAGCTTCCTGTGTGATGTTGCTAGACATGGCAGTCACTGACTTGTTCAGATCGGATCATATGGCATAGTCATGTGTGGTCCTCACTATCCTACTTTCCTCCTCTCTTCCAAAGATGACCTGAAAGGGGCGCCTGGGTGGCCCAGTTGGTTAAGCATTGACTCTTGACTTAAGCTCCAGTCATGATCTCATGGTTCATGAGTTCGAGCCCTGTATTGGGCTCTGTGCTGACAGTGTGGGGCCTGCTTGGGATTCATATTCTCTCTCTCTTTCTCGGTCTCTCTCTCTCTCTCTCAGTAGTAAATAAATAAACTTGAAAAACCCACCAAGATGATCTGGGAAAAGAAGGCCAAGAGGAGAAGAGGCAGTTAGAAGAAGCAGCTAGAAATCAATCCCTCTCCAGCTCCACCCTAGTCCTCCCCACTTACCCCTTAGGCCTGCCCATCTTCCTCCATGCCTGCTGCCCAGGTGCAAAGAAAGCCTGGCCTAAGGAAGTGTGTGGTTTGGTTAGACATGAGAGGTGTGTGTGTGCAGATCAGAAGCCCCCCACTGGGTGTATAAATGTGAATACTTCTTTCTCCTCAGTGGAGAGAGAAAGGTAGGAAACTTGGGGCTAAGAGGACCGAGATTCAAATTCCAGTCTTGTTATTTCTTTGCTGTGAGAGCTAGGAATGTTCTGCCTCCCAAGTGTGGTTCCTCACCTGTTAAATAGATATGACAGCCTCACCCTTCTTCCCAACCCCCCCCCCCACACACACACATACACACACACTTGAGTGTTGCTCTTCTTCTGCTTGTGACAATGCAATAATTTGCCTGGCCCCTTTCAGCCCCTTAGGCTGAGAATTTCTTCTGGCATACTCTCTAAACAATGAGAATTGAGTGAGTGAGCTGGTGAGACCAAGGGAGCAGGTGCACATGGCAGGGTGCCTCACAGGACCCAGCACAAAGGACAATGTGCATAAAAGGACATGTGCACAAAGGCATATGGACTGTATGGAGGACCTTGATGGGATCTCCAGTCTGATTCTCTAAATTAAGCCATGGAAGGCACTTCATCATGTTGAGAAATAAGGCCATCAAAGCCCAGACATGTGCATGACATACCGTGGGTCACCCCAGTGTAGCAGAGGAGGAGGGTGGTCTCATAAGACAAGAGCCTTAGAGCAGAGGGGTTCTTGGTGATCTGGTTCAATGCTTTCATATTCTCCCAGTTAAGGAAAAGGAGTGATCTTCCCCAGGGTCTAGGTGGAATTGGGATGAGGACCACGTCCTCTAGTTCCCAGGCCCAGTGTTTTTCCAGGCATTTGGTTATAGTCAGTAGTGTGGTGGTTAAGGGGGGCAGGCACAGGAGTCAAGTATCTGGATTCATATTCAGTCATGACCATTTGCTGGCTTGTGCATCTGAGTAAGTTACTGTACTTCTCAGAACCTCAGTTTCCTCATCTGTAAAATGAGACACTAGTACCACCTCACAGGGTCTTGAAACCACAGGAGAAAATGTGGGTAAAGAGCATGGACAGTGCCTGGAACATTGTGCACCTCCTTAAACATCAGCTATTATAATGATGATTGCCCCAGACTCTGTGAACCCCAGGAGTTAAGGGAATAATCAGAGACCTCGAGTGGACAGGAGGAAGTAGCCTTGGGGCTTGTGTGATGTTTAGGAGTTAGAGTGGTCAAGAGGCTGAGCCCAGTGTCCCCATTTGGGCCAGAGGGCTTGTACTTCACTAGCTGCCAGATCATGATGTCCTGGCTCCTCATCCTGAACAGGGTTTTTGCCTGAAGCTGAGCAGCTCTGGAGACATTTCTCGGTTTTGTGGTTGTACTGGGGTGTACCCAGGCCCTGATACACTTGGGGCAGCACCAGTTGGCCTCCTGAATGAGAAATGAATTTGGGGTGGAGAACCACAAGAGTGTAAGATGCAGAAAAACCTGATAGGAAAAGAAAGAGTAACACCTTTGCCCTCTATCAAAGGAATGGAAATAAGCCAAGAAGGCTTCAAGGCAGAAGTAGTAGCTGTCTTAGGCCCCACTTAGGGTTCTCCAGTCTCTATGCAAAAGGACTCACATGTATTGCAGATTCCAGAGCTTCTCTTAGAGATTCTGATTCACGAGGTCTGGGACTCTGCACTATAAATAGACGCTCTGCTATCCGTGGTCCATTTGAGAAACCTTGTTCCAGATTTCTTCCTGGGCTTCTTACAGAGTACTTAAATGCCAGCCTGGAAATCTGATTCTCACCAAAAGGCAACACAGTAGATGTAGAGAACTTGACAGCTGAGTGAAATGACAATTGATAGCAAGATGACAGTGGGAGTAGACTGAGATAGATCTACACAGGGCCACCCAAGGCTGTGCAGCTGGGCCGGGAACTGCCAAGTGCTACGTTGGCTAGGCACAGAGGCCCATATCCCCTTTTGTAGGAAGAGACCCATCAAAATAATTAAAGGAAGAAGTACATGAGTTACACCTGAGACACTAAGGAAGTCTGTGGGGCTTTGCTAACATGGATAGAAAATAGTGGGACAGAAAGCTAAATAGAAGCCAAGGTACGGTTATCCCGAACATTTCAGGTACATATAATAATGGTCACTCCATTTCGTGTTTCCTGTGTTCCGGGCAATGTAGCATAACTGCTTTACATGCTGCTGCATCATGAAATCTTATCAACCACCAGATGAGAGTGGAAGGCCCAGACAGTGGAGCCCAGGACCGCACAGCTAACAGCAGGGCTGGGCAGGGCTGGGGGTCCCCAGAGCCCAGCCCTCATTCACTGTGCTGGTGAGTTCACCACTCCTGGTGGTGCTGGGTCAGTGAGGCATCACCACTGCTCTGACCTGGAGCTCTGGCCTGGGGCCCCTTATTCATTTCAGCTGGCTACACTATGTGTGGTACAGCCCTGCTGGTGTGCAGATGCCATGTAGCATGTGAATGTGGCCTCACATACAGGCGCTCTGGTGGGAGAACGCAGTGACTTTGAGTGGGTACCAGTAGCTTTTCCTCTCACCCAGGCTCCTGTCTGGAAGGCACTGTCTGCTCCTTCTCTTCCAGGCCACACCCCCTGACTTCAACCCACAAGTGTGTCGGGCAGCTCCTGGACCTCATGCCATGCCACACACTTGCCCGAAGCCTGGCCTGGAATGCACGGAGTCTGATATGGGCCTCAAACCCATGAACTGTGAGATTATGACCTGAGCCAAAGTCAGATGCTCAATCAACTGAGCCAACAAGACACACCCAGAAAATTTTATTTTTAAGCCCAGGGCATCCTGGGAGAGAAATTTTTCCCTAATGTCTTTGTTGTTCATCCAAACCTAATAGCTCACATTCTGGGTTCTTCTCCTCCCCATGGTCTGGGAGCATCAGATAGGTGTGGCCGTGTGCAGTCCTAAGAAAGACGCCCCTTTACAAGCCAAAATGTCCTGCCTCTCCTCATCCTGTGTGTCCTCAGAAGCTAAGCAGACACAAACTTGAGAGGGTGGGCAGGACTCTGCCAGAGGCAAGCCTGTGTGACTTTTGTCCAGATGCTGTCTCAGAACCCCCACCCCTTTTCCAGGTCCTTGGATACAGCACTGGAGGAAAACTGGGAGCTAGCCAGGCATTCTCAGCTGGGGGCAATTTGGCCCCCTGTCTGAGGGACATTTGGCAATGTCAGGAGATACTTCCGGTTGTCACAACTGTGGGAAGCATCTCATGTGTGCTTTTAAACACCCTGTAAAGCATAGGACAGCCCTTACAAAAAGAATTATTCAGCCCCACATGTCAATAGTGTTGAGGTTGAGACACCCTGAACTAGATGCTGATCGGGTAGGAGGTTCAGATGGTGGGCTTCCTTCCTGTGACTTTGGAGAAGAAGACAGAAGCTACTTGCCCCTGATTGTGGAGTTCTAAATCCTTTCCTGATGGCAGTCCCATTCCCAATCTCCTATACCCGTTACTTTTTCTAGGTGCCAAGGCCAGAGTGGCTAAGATACCTGCTTAGGCCCACACTGCAAGTTGTGGACAGAACCAAGATTAGAATCTTGGTCATATTTAGTGTTTACATGCTGTGGCATGGCTCTTGTGTGTCTCTTTCCTTGTACATATAGCTTGCTTCTCCAATAACATATGATCTCCTTGAGGGCAGAGAGCACATCTTGCTCATCCTGTGTCCTCCACTGCAAGTGCCCATCACACATAGGTGCTCATTTAGAATTGGTTGAATTCATTGATTCAGCTGACATTTATGCGAAGCCAAACCAATGTTGGTCTTGCCTTCTTGGTGGAGGGAAACAGACAGGTAAAGCACTACAGAAATAGAGATGGGGTCCTAATTCTATATAGGGGAATTTAAGAGTTCTGGGCAGGTGAGGAGGACGAGTTGGAGAAGGGAGTCTGGAGGTCTGGAGGGCTTTGTCACCAGACCAAACAAGAGAACATGACTGCCTGAAACCTGATGGGGGAGAAAACTGGAGAGCAATTTCTCCAAACCTATCCTGCTCAGCCCGAACTTTCAACAACACAACTCCAGAGGGAGGTTAGTGTTGTCAAGTTCCAGGGTGCAAACCAGAGTGACAAATTGTTAATTGTCTGGAAGCCCCAAGCCAACCTGGACTCTGGGGTCACACCCCAGGATGGAGTGTGGGACAGAGACTCAACACCTTGATCACCTGTCTGGCTTTGTTCTTCCTGGCCCTGGATCTGGGTAGAACAGGCTTTTTTCTTTTTTTTTTTTTTAATGCTTTTTAAAATTTATTTTTGAGAGAGAGATAGAGCAAGTGAGCACAAGCAGGAGAGGGACAGAGTTAGAGGGAGAGACAGAATCTGAAGCAGGCTCCAGGCTCTGAGCTGTCAGCACACAGAGTCTGATGTGGAGCTTGAACTCAGGAACCATGAAATCATGACCTGAACCAAAGGTGGATGCTTAACTGACTGAACCACCCAGGTGCCCCTCGGTAGACTAGGCTTTAAATGTACCCAGGTTCCAAGGTGGTGGTGGGCATCTCGGATGGGACAGGCAGTGGATGATCCTTTTTCATTGTCCTCTTTCTCTTCAGTGAGCCGAAATCCTGCTTCCAGGTTCAGTCTGCCGTTTCTTCCCTCATATGACCCTGCCCAAGCTCCTGAAAGCACACTGAGTCTGGGGGATTGGTGTGAGACCTCAGGGGATAAGTGCTATGAAATATTTTGAGGCCTTGCACAATCAGGTGGAATCACTGCAGTTCTTGTCTGACTTTAGTGCTGACTGCCTGCGCGATCCTGAGGAAGTCTCTTCACCTCACTGGACATCAGGCTTAGGGGTGGAGCAAGGAAGGTATTTCTTCTGCCTCCTTCATGGGATTACTGTTGAGGATCTGATGCCATCAGCTTTGCAAAGTGGTCTGGGTGGCGCAAAAAAAATTCCATAACTTTAAGGCAGCCCCGTAAACACTCCCCTAATGGAAACCAAACATTCTATTTTATTTTTTAATGTGTTATTTATTTTTGATAGAGCGCAAGCAGGGGAGGGGCAGAGAGAGTGGGGGACAGAGGATCTGAAGCAAGCTCTGTGGTGACAGCAGCAAGCCCGAGGTGGGTCTTGAACTCATGAACTATGAGATCATGACCTGATCTGAAGTGGGACCCTTAACCAACTGAGCCACCCAGGTGCTCCCAAACCTTCTGTTTTGATGTGTCTGGCAGGTCCATCAAGAATTTTCTCCAGCACCTGCTAGTCTGAAGCCTGGGAAGGGAAAGAAAGCAGAAAACAGGTAATAGCAAGAGATCTAACCCTGAACCCCAAGAGAGTGTACACCCATTGTCCTAGTGCTAGAAGTCTGAGAAGAGCCCTGAGGGAGGTGGGTAGGTGGTGGTACCCCCACTCCTCAGAGAAGAAACTCAGTCTCAGGGAAGTGGAGCAACCTACCCAAGGTTACTGAGCACACACGTGGCAGGGGAAGGATTGAATTCAGGGATTCTCCACTCCCAGGGCTCTTCCCTTAGAGAGAAATGTGGCTAAATGTGGCTTCCTTGGTGGGTCAGCCACATCCCAGGGGAGGGAATACAGGGCTTGGGGCCTGAGCTCCCCTCATGGAAATGAAGGCCACGGTCCCAGGCTCTCCAGTGCCTGATCTCCACGCTGGCTGCCGTTGGTGGTTGGCGCCAGGAGGACAGGAGCACTCTGGGTGGTCTGGCACACAGGATGTGTCTCACCTCAAAGCAGAAGTGAAATGGGGAACACTTCCCCTTGCAACACAAGAGGCAAGTCTGACCGCCACCCCCTCGCCACTGTCTCCTGCAGGAACCCGGAGACTGGCTGCTGGTGCTGGGGTCTGAGATTGGGGGTAGAGGGAGCAGAGAAGCCAGCCTGATCTGGGGACCTAACCCAAGCCAGGAGCTGAGTGTCCACTTCCCAGCACACAGCTTGGGGTCTCTTCACACAGGCCTCCTTGGGTGGTGTCCACATGATTGGAAGATACTGTTTCTATCGGGTTTTAAGATTTAGATTCCAAGGTGGATGGCCCTTTATACAAGTATTCTGTCTCCTGGCCAGATTGCAGCTAGCTCCTCTCTGCAAGTGGGAGATTCATTTGTGGCTCATTCTCTCATTCGTTGTTCACACGTTCGGTTATTCTCCCATCAACAAACATACTAAGAACTATCTCCGTGCCAGGCATCGTGCGGATACAGGAGGGAGAAGGATGGCAAACAGTGTTACACAGATCACTATTGTTATGGTTGTGAACTAATTAGTCCTGAAAAGAGCAGCAAAGGCCATGGAGAGTTCACTCTAAAGGGTTAAAGGGGAGGCCTCAACCTAGCCTAGAACATGGGGAAGGTTTTCTGGGTATTTCCATGGAAATCTGGGGGAGAGTTCCTGGCTGAAGACCCTGAGAGAGAAAGAAGCTCAGTGGGCCCTGGGGAGAGGCCAGGGGCCGGTGTGGCTGGTGAAGGAAACAGAGACCAGATCATGCAGGATACAGGCTACAGAAGGGGTCCCCCCTGTTTGATATGTCTTCAGGAAAAGTATATGGAAGGCCTGGTGACTTTAGGCAAGGCTTTCTCTTCTCTTGACCTCAGTCCCCTCATCTTTTTAACAGGAACAGGTTCACCATTCATGCAGGATTGCTGAAGAGCCCTTAGGTAAAACACTAGTTTGTTTGGTGTCTGGCAGAAGTGCCTGATGAGTATAGCCATTAGTCTAATTGTTACAGAGCTGGGCCAGGATTCCAGGCTCCAGGCCCAGCTCCCCCACTCCAGTGGATGCCTTCTTTCCAGGGCAGCTTCTAGGAGAGGTGGAACCAGGTCACTGGGGCCAAACACATTGGCCCAAGCTCCAACTTGCTTTCTGCTGCAGCATCTCCCTACTGTCCTATCATGGCCCTTTGCCAGCCACACTAATGCAGTTTGGGAAAAGGCTTAAGTCTACAGCTATGGCCAACCCTAGAAGCAGATGCCCCCCCTCCTGCCTCCCAGGACCCACAGGGCCCCAAGCTCCAGCTGGCTGACTACTCAGTCTTTGCAGACTCCACCTGCCATGCAGGTGCAGGGCAGGGATGGCACGGAGCTGGCAGTCCCAGGGCTAAGCAGCAGCAAAACCACATTGTTCTGCAAGGGTCAACCATGCTGGAATCCTTTTCTTCTGATTCATGGAAGAAATCTTCCTGAAGGAGAAAGGAAGTGGCATTGACCAGATGCCTGGAGCTGTGTGGGGGAGTTTTGCTTGCCACCTGACTTATATCTAGCAACAACTCCTCACAGTGGGTATTATTGGCTGCCTTTTACAGATGAGTGACTGTAAGGATCAGGGTTGCCCGAAGTCGCCCGAGGTCACCCAGCTGGCCAGTGGCAAGATCTGGATTCTGTGCCAGGTCCCACACCCTTGCCTTGCCCCATGCCCCTTTATGGTGGGCCTTTGGGCTATATTTTGTTGTATTTTGTATTTCATCCAGCGCGAGCCCATTTTAAGAGGCCTGAAAACAAAGCGGTTAGGTCTGAGCTTTGATTTCTTTTTTTCTTTCTTTTTTTTAATGTTTATTTTTGAGAGAGAGAGAAAGAGGGAGTGCAAGCACAAGTGGGGGAGGGGTAGAGAGAGAGGAAGACAGAATCTGAAGCAGACTCCAAGCTCCTAGCTGTCAGTACAGAGCCCAATGTGGAACTTGAACCCATGAACTTTGAGATCATGACGTGAGCCAAAGTCAGAGGCTCAACTGACTGAGCCACCCAGGTGCCCCTGAGCTTTGATTTCTTCATCTGGCAAGTGGCTACAGGAGTATTACAGAATGATCTAGGGGGAGCCATCTCAGCAATAGGTAGGGCCACCTCCCTATACCTGTTTACAAAAGGGAAACTGAGGCCTAAGAGATGAGGAACAACCTGCCTGAGGTGACATGTCAAGTTTGTCAGCAGAGAGCTGGGCCAGACCAGACTCTCCCTGCAAACGCCTTTGCTGGCCATCTTCCTCATCCTCCCTCTCTGGCCTCCATGCCTCTGCCCAGTCTCCATGCACTGGAGGATCCCAGGCTGTGGGCCCTGGACCTCTTTTTTGCATTTCATTCCTCTGGCAACCCATTCTCATAATTCTAATTACCATCTAATTACCATGACTGTATATATCAACCTGAAGTCTCTGGCCCTGACCCCAGCTCTGAACTCCAGCCTGTCTGTCCAGCTGCCTTGTTGGCCTCTCTTTAGTGATCTCAGAGGGTGACAAGCTGGATGTGTGTACAACATAACTCCTGATTTAGCTGTGTCCTCCCAGCTCCCTCCCAAACCTTCTCCTCCCACAGCCTTCCCCATTTTAGTCACTGTACCATCATCTACCCAGTTTCTCCGGCTGGAAACCGTGGAGTTATCCTGTATTTCCTTCCCTCAACCCACCCACACCTAATCCATTAGCAAAAATATATTGTAATCTGACCCTTCTCACCACCTCCACCTTCATCTGACGCAGCCGCAGCCTGACTGGTCCTGCTGCATCCTCTTTTGCCTTGAAGAACGTATTCTCACAGCAGCCAGTGCGCTCCCTTTTAAACATAGAACAGGCTGTGTCATTCTCCTGCTTGAAACCCTCCAGTGACTTCCCATCAACTCAGGATGAAATCCCAGCACAGGACCCTATGAGACCCAGGCTGCTGGAAGCATCTTTCTCCATTCTCATCTCTTCCTGCCCACTCAAAGTGATGTGGCATTTCCTCTCTCTGTTCTGTGAGCACCCCCAGGTGGCCCCTGCCTCAGGGTCTTTGCATAACTCTTCCCTCTTCTTAGAACCCCCTTCCTAAGATCATGGGTCAATTGTTTTCTCATTGTTAATGTCATCTGCCACCTTCTCAGCGAGGCCTTCCCTGACCATCCTGTCTAGGAGGCACCACCCCTCTGCCTGTCACTGCTCATCACACTAACCTGTTATCTTTCCTCTGTAGCCCTTTTTGTCACTGACATCATCTGCATTGTTTACCCACTTGTGCATTGTCATTTGTTCACACTGGAACGTAAGCTCTGGGACTGTTTTTGTCCCTGCCAAGTCCTCAGCACTTACCACAACGTGCATAACACATGGTAGGCGTCTAGTAGTGCTTGTTCACAGAACCGGACACATGGACTAAGGGCCCAAGTTACAAATCAACTTTATTCCAGGTTGTTGTCCCCAGATCTCTCTTTCATAGGACAGCATTTCCCTGTCCTATGACTTCTTTAAGAGAATAATTTCTTTAGGTGCTCAAAGGTCACTCCTTTATTTGCCAACTCTATGACCTATAGGCTAACAAGTTACTTATTCTTTCAGTGCCTCAGTTTTGTCAGATATTAAATGGGGATATTAACAGTGGCTGCCTCGCAAAGCAAACATGAGGACTGAAGTATGCTTAAAGCAGTGTGTGAGATGTAGCATTCAGGAACATTAGCTCTATTATTATTATTATTATCACTATTATTATCACCATCATTACCATCATCACCCATTTCTCAAATTAAGATATACTTGATGGGGACCTGGGTGGCTAAGTCGGTTAAGCGTCCAACTCTTGATTTTGGCTCAGGTCATGATCTCACAGTTCGTGGGATTGAACCCCACATCCAGCTCCACACTGATGGCTCAGAGCTTCCTTGAGATTCTCTCTCTCCCTCTTTCTCTCTGCCCCTCTCCTGTGTGCATTCTCTCTCTCAAATATTTATTAAAAATATAAATAAATTGAGATATACTTGATATATAACATCATTAGTTTCAGGCATATAATATGATGGTTCAGTATATGTATATGATGTGAAATGAACAGCACAAAGTCTGGTTAACAGTCGTCCCTGGTTTGCCTCCTGGAAAAAGCAGGTGTCTCCTCTCTACTGTTGAGTAACAATACTTACCTTGTGCCACTTTGCCTGCTCCATACCCTCCAGTGTTTTCCTATTTCACTTAAGAAAAAGACAAAGTAGGGGTGCCTGGGTGGCTCAGATGGTTGAACATCCGGCTTTGGCTCAGGTCATGATCTCACAGTTCGTGGGTTCGAGCCCCACATCAGGCTCTGTGCTGACAGCTCAGAGCCTGGAGCCTGTCTTCAGATTCTGTGTCTCCCTCTCTCTCTGACCCTCCTTGCTCACGCGGTCACTCTCTCTCTCTCTCTCTCAAAAATAAATAAAACATAAAAAAAGACAAAATACTATAAAAAAGAATAATAACTAACTAATAGTTAATTAAATTAAAAAAGAAAAAGACCAAGTGCCTTTAAGGAGCCTAAGAGGTAGAGAGGCTACCTCTCTAGCCTCATCTTCTTGCAAGTCTTTCTTTCCTGCTGCTTTTCTCCTCTGCGGTCACACTGACCCCATTTCAGCTCTTCATGTGGTGGATGCCCATCCTACATCAGGCACATGGCCTGTAAGTTACTTTCCCTCCTTCACCTAGTCAATGCCAGCTCTTCATTCCCATCTCAGCTTGGCCACTACCATCCTAGCCCCCATGACCACTGACTAGGGGTAATCCCTTATTTCACTCTCTCGGGGAAACTCATGCCTCTGCCCTAGCACCTGTCACGGTCATAAGTTTGTGCTTATCCCTTACACTTGGGTTCATATCTGCTTTTTCTAATAGACTCTGAGCTCCATGAGGATAGAGACTAAGTCATTTTTTGCCCACCTTTGCACTCCCAATGCAAGCACAGTGTTTGTGTGCAGTAGGCCTTCCATGAACATTAAAGGAATTAGAGAAGCCTTTGGATTAGGGGCTTTGATCAGATCAAGCACAGAACTTCCCTCAAGAGAAAATCTGATGTCTGCATAACCGACCAGGCTTTTTTTTAAAAATTATTTTTTATATTTTATTTATTTTTGATACAGAGAGAGACAGAGCATGAGAGGGGGAGGGTCAGAGAGAGAAAGAGACACAGAACCCGAAGCAGGCTCCAGGCTCTGAGCTAGCTGTCAGCACAGAGCCCGACGCGGGGCTCGAACCCACGAAGGTGAGATCTGACCTGAGCTGAAGTCGGAGGGCTAACTGACTGAGCCACCCAGGTGCCCCCCGACCAGGCTTTTAAACCGGCCTTCCACCACTGAGCCAGAACACCTCCTAACTTCCAGTACATTCCACTTGGGAGCGATGTAGTCCTGGGCAGCCCCTGCCTGCTTGAGCTGCTTTCGGGGTGCCCACAGAGTTACAAGAGTAGAGAAAGGCTTTGCTTGTCTAAGCCAGGATAGAAACTGGACATGACACTGTGACACAATGGAGAAGTCTGTCTTGTTTCCTGAGCTCAGCCACCTCATTGTGTCAGACACACTCAGCTTTTCCTTCCTTCTTGAAACAGGGTGATACGGTGTCCTGATGGCAGAGTGCTCTGTTTTGGTTTTTCTGGCTGATGGTGTTTTCTTTAATTGGTTGGAGCAGAAGTCCTTGCAGGCTGCAGACCTGGGCCAGTCCCCCATAGGGTCAGCACCAGAACACGGTGAAATGAGGGAAATAGGGACAATAGGAGTTTTCATAAAGCTAAATTAATTCTCAGATTGCCCTACTTTTTATGTGTCAGGATGGCCTTTCTTTTATGAAACAAGGGTGATGGGAGGTGGTGATAAAGTTTTTTTTAATGCCCTTGCTTGTCAAATCACCTACTTAATTTTGTTTTGAAATGTACTGGTCTGTGGACAGTGGCTGAGCCAGGATGAGAACGCAGGCTCTCTCTAGTTCCAGGTTAGCACGCTCTCCGAAACTCCTCCCTGGAGACCATAAGCTGCAGGGGAGACATGAGAGCTGGTTGTAAATTATTGACAAGCCACCATTTGGAAGAGGGGACATGCCTGTTCCAGTTGCACAGGGGGCAGTATTGGGGTCACTGGGTAGCAGCTTCAAAATCAAAATGTGCCCGTCTGAAACTGCTACCCAGTGACCCCAAACTTCACTCTGGCTTAGAATTAACCAGAGGTGAATATTGAACAGTAGGCCGGTCTGTCCCAACCCCAGCAGTGTTCAGGCACAGGTGCTACATCCAGGCTGTTGGAGGAAATATTCAGGCTGGGGATGAGTTCCAATTAAGACCTTGGCCTTTGATTCAAACCCACCAAGCAGCATTGGTTTCACAACTTACTATCTGTGTGACCTCAGACAAGAGAATTTCCTTCAATTGAAAATAGGGTAGGGGTGCCTGGGTGGCTCACTTGGTCTGACTTTGGCTCAGGTCATGATCTTGTGGTTTGTGGGTTCAAACCCTGTGTGGAGCTCTATGCTGACAGCTCAGAGCCTAGAGCCTGCTTCAGGTTCCAAATCTCCCTCTCTCTCTGCTTCTCCCTGACTCATGCTCTGTCTCTGTCTCTGTCTCTGTCTCTCTCTCTCTCAAAAATAAACAAACATAGGGGTGTCTGGGTGGCTCAGTTGGTCTGACTTCGGCTCAGGTCATGATCTCAGAGTTTGTGGATTGGAGCCCTGCATCAGGCTCTGTGCTGACAGCTGGGAGCTTAGAGCCTGCTTCAGATTCTGTGTCTCCCTCTCTGTCTGCCCCTCCCCCACTCATGCTTTGTCTTTCAAAAATAAATGTTAAAAAAATTTTAGCAAATAAACATTAAGAATATAGATAAAATATTAAAAAGAAAATAGAGTAATCATGACTCCCTCAGGCTCCTGTAAGGATTATGTAAGGGTATGTGTGTACAATGCCAAGCCCACAGATTGGCCTTCCCTGACATGTGAATCCTATGCCCAGGAAACTTAGTTAGAGTCTCGTGGAGTGGAAGAGACTCACAGAAAAAGGATAACATGAAGTAGTTTATGAGCAAGGACCAGCAAGGCTTGTGTGCTAGGCAGTTCTGAGGACCAGAGATCAGGCACGGGCTGGATGATTGGGGAGGAATTCTTGAAGGAAGTAATACCTACATTGACCCTGGAGACACTGCTAGGCGCTTGATAAGTAGAGAGGAAGAAGTATGCTTCCCAGGAGGATAGCATACAGTAGTCCCTGGCACACAGTAGTGTTGACTGGAAGTAGCTATTATTATCTAAATTTCAAGGGCCTGTTGATACCTCTTTCCTTGGGCTCTGACAGCACTGTAGGCACATGCCTGATAAATCAGATGTGCTTGGTGTATGTTGACTTAATAGGGAGAAGATTGGTGAGCCAGAGGATAGAGGGAGCTATGATTAGGTCTAAGTAAGCTGGGGGAAATGAGAGTGTCCATTCACCCATTTATCTACACACCCACCCATCTATACACTCGTCTATCATGTAATAATACCCACATACATATATATGCAGACCTACTCACCCATCCATCCATCCATCCATCCATCCATCCATCCATCCATCCATCTATATATTTAAGGCATAGAACAAGATAAAGCCACTGCCTTTATGAAGTTTATATCAAGTGAGGCCCCTAGGGCTTACAGATATGAATCAAATAATTATGTGATAAGTGTAAATTGCAACTGTGATATATGCTACAGATAAAAGGCATACATCATGCCAGGAGAGCTAGAAACAGGGGAATTTGATCGGTTCAAGGAGGTCAAGAGGGCTTCTCAAGAAAATGGCCATTGAACTGAGAACCAAAGGGTGAGTAGTAGTAACTAGAAGAATGGGGGTGAGGTAGGGGTGGGAATGTTCCAGGCAGAGAGAGCAGAGCACATGGAAGGGCAAGATGAAGGTGGGGGTGTCAGCCTGACGAGCAGGCCTCTGGAGCATATTAAGGATGTTGATTATTATACTTAAGGCTCTGAGAAAGCCTCAAGTAACACGATCAAATTTGTAGTTTTAAAATATTGTCTGGCTGTGGCTATAGAAAATGGAAGTGGGGTTGGGAAGAGCAAGTGCAGAAGCAGGAAGCCTGTGAGAATCCAATAGTCATCCAGGAAATTCATGATGGAACCTCAGACGGAGAAAGCAGTGGAGAGAGAGGGAGAGGAAGGGTGTAGTAGACTATTCAAAGGAGATGAAATGATTAGACAGTGGGTTTGGTGGGAACGGATGAGGGTAAGAGGGGGGTCTAGGATGACACCTAATTTCTGGATAGAACTGTTGCTAGGCAACAGAGTGAAAGACTGGAGTGAGGGGAAGTGTGGACACACTTTTCCTTCAAGTTATTATGCCCGGGTTTGCAAAATAAGGGGTGTGGGAGCATGGGCATGTGTAGCTTCCCAGTTGTCTGCACAGGTGAAAAGATTGATTTAGGGTCGCACATTGCAAGCTGAGGAGCTGGGCCTGTGAGTTAGGGCTTCTACCTGTGGCTCTGCATCCAGCTAGCTGTGTGACCTTGAGGAGGCAGTTTCACCCCTCTGGGCCTCAGCTCTAAAACCGATGGCCTTGCTGGTCTGGCATTTTGAGGGTGCAAAACAGCTTGAGTCTTGAGTCTTATTTGTGTCCATTGGCTCTATTTGCAGGGCTCTCCCTTGGAAAGTTTTTCCTGGTAGATACACTTTTCCAGTGTATCTTGATCGATTGAAGATTGAAACAAAATAAAGTCTAGAATGTAAGCTCTGAAAGGAATCACAGAGCCCATTTTCCTAATCTTCAAAGTTTAGAGAAACAGGCAGCGCCTGTGCTTGACCTTTTTATCTGTCCTCCTCCACACCCTGTACCTGGGGGAAGAAAAGGGGCAGTTTGTGCAAAGCCACAAAGCTACAGGGCAGAATAGCATCCTTTGTGGGTAAGCCCCATGTTCCTTTTCTCTACTTTGGGTGTGGGTTTGTTTTTTTTTTTTTTTTTTCAGCCAACAGCCATTTCTTAGGACAGATGGGCTAGGTAGATCCATGGGGATGGGCTAAGATTAAAGACACAAGTGATGCTGAGCGTCTGTGGAAAGCATAGGAAGGGAACAGCTGAAGTCGTGATGTGCTAAGCTGGGGTCCTTTCTGACTCTTTGAAGATGCTTCTTGTCATGCACCCCTATTGTGACTCCTGAATGTCCTCCTGGGGCTGCAAGATGCTCTTTGCCAAAAAGGAATGCAGAAAGCCCAGCCTACCCCCTGCAAACAAGGCATGGAGACAAAACGCAGTTGGAACCTCGGGGCTGAGGTTTCCATGGTGGCCCCACTCTGCTGCTCTTCCCATTGGCCAGGCGTCCTGCTCCAGCTTTAGCAACAGAGGCTCAGATACCCATCTCCTTCCTGATTGGCCAGGCTGTGCTGCAGTGCCATGGCAACAGGGGCAGAGGGACCAGTTTCTGCAGAACGACTTGAGTCACCCTCTACCTGGGGTGGAGCTGAGATCCAGAGGGGCGTTTGCAGGGGATGCAAAGGGAACAGGTAGCCCCCACCTCAGCCCCCACCTCACAGTTAGGTAGGGGACGCTTCTCCAAGGGTTGCCAGAGTTTTGGGAGGCTGGTGGGCTTCCTCTCTTTATCTCATCCTCTCTCTTACGTCTTACTGCATCTTCCCAACCTTTCTCTTACCCCAGGGCTCCTGCAGAATTAAAAACAAGCCCCTAGCAGTACCAGAAGTTAACTTGTTTGACCTGAATCATGCAAATTGCAAGCTAGAATTTGAATCTATATTATATTACTTAATTTAAAAGCTTTAGAAGGTTCTTGCTAAAGAATCTAGGTTTTTTTTTTTTAAACAGACTTTATATTTTAGAGCAGTTTTAGGTTCACAGCAAAATTGAACAGAAAGTACAGACATTTCCCATATTCCTTCCAGCTTTAATGGTTTTATTCATCAGACAGCTAATGTTTTCCAAAGCACTCTCGCATCTGAATCATTATCTGATCCTCCCAACCACTCTACGAGCTGATACTTCAGGGATGAATGACCCATTTTATAGATGAGGACACCAGACAGAGCCCAGAGAAGTCAAGTGATTTATTCCATGTCATACAGCTTACTAGTGCCAGATCTAGGCTTCTAACCCAGGCCTCCTGAATCCTTATCAGGGCTCCACCTCCAAACCATTGCCTAATCCTTCAGGAGGGGTAGGGGGCTGCTCTGAAGAGTCCCCTCAGGCTAGAGAACAATGCTGAGTAGAATCAGGTATTCTATTGTTTCCAACATGGACCAAGGGTTTCACACTATATCCTTCCTCCCTGCCAGACAACCCCTAAATGTGGCCCCAGTCCCCAGGGAAGGTTCTGTATTTCACTCAAACCTTGCTCTGCACACCCTGGTCTCCCAACCCCACCCCTGCCAGCACATGGACAGGTGAAGAAACACTCATAGACTAAACTAATCTATTTAACGTTTCTGTGTGCTTCAAGCTGTGTTGAGCATGACTCTTCACTCCAACCTTAGATGTTAGGTCTTCATTGTCCACCATTTATAGATGCAGAAGCTTGTTCTGAGGAAGGTTAGGTAGCATGCCAAGTCACACAGCTACTTGGCAGTGCAGCCAGAATTTCAACATGAGACCATCTGGCTTGAAAGTAACCTGGTTTGGACAGTGGTGATGCAGAATGGTAGCTTGAAGAGGCATCTGAGAGCAACTTCTTTAGCTCTTAGGTGCTCATTTTTTCCTCAGTTGAGGCTGTGGCTTTACCTAATTCTTGGCACTGGAGATAGGAGGCTCAGAGGATCTGCTTTGAGTTAGGGACTTGGAAATCCTTGGCCCATGAAGAGTGACTCAGTATCCTCAACATTGGGTCCCATTGCCTAGATTCTCACTTTGTGATCTTTCAGAACATGGCTGGGCTGTTGGGAATCAGCAACAGGAGGAGAAAACCTGGTGATCTCCTTGGTCTGACTCTCATCCCCTGTTGGAAAAGAACATTTTGGCAGTTTCCTTTCCTTACTGCTCAACTCCGGCTCCCTGAAGCTGTTGCCCCTGAGACACAGCCCAGCCACCTGGCCTGCCTTCCTGCCCTCCCAAGTGCACGGGTTTTGGAGGATATGGCAAGGTGGGAGCTCATGCCTGCTACTCTGCCCCCCTAAGGGCTACACCAGCAAGGGGTAGGCTCATGATTCACCACCAACAACGTGTGACATCTTCCCTGTGCCAGACCCCACACAGGTGCTAGGGAGATGGCAGGGAACAGACCATAATGGCCCCTGACCTCATGGGACCTGCTGCTAGTGGAGGAGATGGGCAATAAACCCATGAATGAGTACATCCTGATTTCAGTTAGTAATACATGCCTAGTTCAGGATGAAACAGGATAATGAGATAGAGAGCGATTGGTGGGGAGTGTGCTATTTTAGCCAGAATGGCCAGGAAAGGACTCTCTGAGGAGGTGACATCTGAGCAGAACTGAAAAGGAGGCAGCTATGTCAGTTATTGATGTCCATGAAATAAATGCAAACTGAGTAACAAACCCTAAAACTTAGTGGTTTATAACAGACGTTTATTATTTCTCATGACTCTGTGGTTGGCCGGTGGTTCCTCTGCCCTTTTCTCTAGCATGTAGCTGGAGGCACAACTGATCTGGAAGGCCCAAGAAGGCCTCGCTCAGTCATCTAGTAGTTGGTGCTGACTGTTGTTTGGGGCACCTCAGCTCCCTGTCACCCAACCTCTCATCCTGCAGTTCACAAGACCAGCTCCTTTACATGGTGATCTAGGGGCAGCATTCTAAGAGGGTGGAGACAAAAGCTGCATGGCCTATTTAAGTCTAGGCTCCAAACTCCTAGAGGGTCACTTTTGCCACATTCTTTTGTCCAAGCAAGTCACAGGGCCAGCCTGGATTCAAGGAGTGGGAATCTTTAATCTGCTCAAATGAAGATCTTTGGGAAGAGTGCTTTGGATAGAGGGAAGAGCAGGTGCAAAGGCCCTGAGATAGCATGGAGTCCAGAGAACTGAACCAGAAACAATTGGGTTCTTCCATTTCCTCTGTTTGCTGTTTTGTCAGGTGGGAACTAAAGATGCTTTCCAGTCTCCTTTATAGGCATATAGAATGTAGGAGGCTTTGTTTCAGAGCAAGGTTAGGATTTGGGTTACTGTCTCTAAGAGTAGAACCAAACACAGGAGCTTGGTTTGGCATCCTCCAAATTCACTGGAGTTTTTTGACCAACATCTGGCAGTAAGGCACAGTGCTGAGCACTGCAGGTCATTGGAGAGTCTGAGGGGTGCTGATCTTGCTGAGCTTATGGGCTGAAAAGACTGGTTGCCCCAATGGATGATGACTGAACTGGCAGGATTGGGCCCTGGAGAAGGTCCAGAGGACATAGGATTCCAGAAGGGCCTTGGAAGGTGTGTCAGATTCAGCTGGGGAAACTATTGATAGCGGAGATGCAAGGGGCTGTAGAATTTAGCAATTCAGAGCAATAAACATTTGCTGACTCTCTGTTCTGTACCAAGTGAACAAGATAGGCAGAGGACCTGCCCCAGGCCTAGTGGGAACCCAGAGGAGGCACCATCCAGGCTTGGAGAGCCAGGAAGCTTTCCAGGAAGAAATGCTTCAAAGCCTGAGGATGGGTCAGGCCAAGCACAGTGGGGAAGGTGCAGAAGGAAGAGGTACCTTACCAAAAGTTCCCAGTGGAACTACAGCACCTGCAAAGGCCAGTGAGGAGGGGAGCTTGGGATTCTCCAGAAAAGGCAACAAGTTGTGTCTAAAGCAGAGAGTTCATGTGGAAGAGAGGCAAAGGAAGAGGGGCTAAAATGGACCTCATGGGCCAATAAAAGACTCTGACCTTTTTCCTAAAGGTTGTTTATGTAGGATTGCCAGAATTAGCAAATAAAAATACAGGTTGTCCGGTTAACTTGGGATTTCAGATAAACAATGAATAAATTTATTTTAATCTTTTTAATGTTTTTTATTTATTTTTGAGAGACAGAGACAGCATGAGCAAGGGAGGGTCAGAGAGAGGGAGTTATAGGATCTGAAGCAGGCTCCAGGCTCTGAGCTAGCTGTCAGCACAGAGCCCGACATGGGGCTTGAGCCCACAAACCGTGAGATCATGACCTGAGCCAAAGTCAGATGCACAACCGACTGAGCCACCCAGGTGCCTCATAATGAATAATTTTTTAGGGTAATTATGTACATGCAATATTTGGAACATTCTTTAAAAATTTTTTTTGATGTTTATTTATGAGAGAGAGAGAGAGAGAGAGAGAGAGAGAGAGAGAGAGAGAGAGAATGAGCTGGGGAGACACAGCAATCAAAACAGGTTCCAGACCTAAGCTGTCAGCACAGAGCCCAACATGGGGCTCAAACTCACAAACTGTGAGATCATGACCTAAGCTGAAGTCAGATGCTCAACTGACTGAGCTACCCAGGCTCCACTGGAACATTCTTATACTGAAAAGTAATTTATTCTTTATCTGAAATTCAGTTTTAACTGGGCCTTCTGTATTTTCTCTGGCCAACACTAAGTGTGAGACCACAGAAAGGTTTTAAGCAGGAGCTGCCTTGGTTCAGATTTACATTTTGGGAAGCTGCCAGGATTTGTGGGAAACATACCAGCAGAAGACGAGGAAGGGGTAGAAGTTGAGAGTCCTGCTTTGTCCAAGTCAAAGAGGCAGAGGCATCCCTCAGGGAATGGGGGCATCTCATCATCATCTCTGATGGGGAAGGCCGGTAGGCAACTGCAGACCACGTCAGCCCTCAGCTCTGCTGTGTGAGCCTCTGTCCCCTCCTGGGCCCTCAGCATCCTTGTCTGTCCAATGAAGGGGTCAGATGATCAACAGAGATGGTCCACAAGGGCTCCTCTCTTCCTGTCATCCTGGCAAATGAATGCGTGAAGCACCTTCATGTCTCCTCTCTCCAACCTGAGGCCCCTGAGGTTTGGAGAAGCATTTACCAAGGTCCTAGTATGTGCTGAGCTGGGTTCTCTCCATCACTTATTTTATTTAATCCTCACAAAGCCCCTTAAGGAAAGTATTATGCCCATTTCACAGATCGGAGAACTGAGGCTCAGTGGTATAGTTGCTACTCAGTCACATAGCTGCATCGTGCAACCTGGAGTAGAGTCCAGGTCTGGCTGGTGCCAGTGCTCACCCTCCCACAGTCTCCAGGAAATCTCCCTTGGAGCCCCTAATCCCCCATATATTTATCACTTGGGCTCAGTCAGCAGTCTCCTTGTCCCACTGCAGGCACATGCTGCCCTGGCTCTTTCTGAGTTAAGCCAGGGACTAAAACAGGCCAGTGTAATGCTCATCTGCTGGGGGCTTTCTGGTTTATGAAGCCCTTTCCCATCTGTGCTTTCCTCACAACCCCATGGAGACGGTGCACAGCCCCCTCCAGCTCTTCTAGCCTGCTGTTCTGCCGCAGTGGAGTCCACATTAAATATTAATGGGGCAGCTCAGGCACTCTGTGACGTCAGTTACTGGGCTGGTTGGTGAGGGCCGCGGTTGCCTTTCCAAGGTGAAACAGTGACTGGAATTCAGCTGGCTCAAATAGCGTCCCAGGGGGCTGGCTGTCAAGACTCGGAGAAGATGCTGCTAATGTAAGGTGTGGCAGGAGTCCAAACATTTTCCTCCCATCTCCCCAGCTTCCTCAGGAACTGAGTGGCATCCTGATACTGACAGGATGCATTCAGTCATTTGGCAAGTACTGACTGAGCACCTGTTGTATGCCCAGCACAGTGGTAGGCTCCGGGGATACAGCTGTGAGGGTCACAAGGCCCTTGCACCATGGGACTCCCTGGGTGGAGGAGGAGAGGGAGAAACAGTCTCAATGCAGGTGCCCACCCCAGCCTGAGGCTGAGGGATCCTTCCAGAGAATGTTATGCTGAAACCTGAGGAAGGATCCCCAGTTAG
Organism: Suricata suricatta; assembly: GCF_006229205.1. Taxonomy (NCBI): domain Eukaryota; kingdom Metazoa; phylum Chordata; class Mammalia; order Carnivora; family Herpestidae; genus Suricata; species Suricata suricatta. The sequence goes on from NC_043713.1 coordinate 69,462,324, forward strand.
GCGTGGAAAGAGTGGGGTAAGTGTTTCAGGCAGAGGGATCAGGATCAGAGCTCAGATCCTGGTTCCAACCCTTCCTAGCCATTTATCTGCAAATGGAGTTCCCAACCTCACAGGGTTGCTATGAAGACTAAGCGAAGCCATGGCTGGTGACAGCACAGGGCTCAGGGCATTGCGAGGGCTCAGGGATAGCTGTCAGGAAAAGAGCCCCGTGCCTTTATGTGATCCCTTTGCTCTGCCAGGAACCCTTACCCCCATTTGGTGAGTATGGAAACTGAGGCTCAGAGGGGCAACCTAAGCTCAGGTTTATATGCTCAGGGTTATATTGTGGATTAGACCCCAGGAGAGACACAGGACCCCAGGCTCTGACATGAGCTTTTTGCCATTTGCCAGCCGTTGGCAGTGCAAGCAGTTGTCTCAGCTCAGTGAGACATAGAATCTCACCAGTGATCCCAGTGAGGCCCTCAGCTGCATTTCTAAAGCCCAGCTGGGCCTTTTGAGGTAAGACTGCAGCTGTCCAAGGATAAGTGCAGGTCTTAGCTTTGGGAGGCCTGGGCATAGACCTGGTTCTGCTGCTAACTTGCTGTGTGACCAAAAGTGAATTACTTTCCCTCTCTGAGCCTCAGTGTCCCACAGTTAATACTGACTGTCATTGCCTGGGTCTTTGATCCTCTCAACAGAGCTATGGTGAAGACATTATATTTAATTCCACATTAAAGATGAGGAACCAGTCTGAGAGGGGCAAAGTGATATATATGAGGCCAGACAGCAAGTAGGGCTGGATTTGGGGTCAGGTTCATCTGTTGTTCATCATCTGTTGGCAGAGCTGACTATCCTTCCACCATGCTGTGCTGTCTCTGAGTGAGAAAGCCAACCAGAGTTGTCTCTAAGACTCTTATTGTGAGTCTCATCCTGTGAGTTCTCTGCTGCCCCCAGGCCTTTAGGGCTCAGTCATTTTATGGGGAGGGCATTTTAGGCTAGGTTGATCCTCCAAATGTCTCAGTAGGCAGCACCCACTCTCTTCCTCAGCACAACCTTATTCACCAGAAGGTCTAACATGAAGTACTCTTGCAAGAGGCTCATCTTAGGGATGAGGAAACCGAAGCTCAAAGAGGTGCAGCCAACTTGGCCAGGCTTCTCCAGCTACTGTGAAAGAGCCAGGATTTGAGGAGGGTCTTAGAAACTCCCAAATTCAACTCAGGAACCTTCCCTTGCCTTTCTGCCTCTTCCGGCCTCCTTGCAATCTCCCCGCACCTTGTTCCCTCCCTTATCTTACCTTCCACTTAGCTGTCAATTAGTCAGTTAGCTGTCAGCGATTAAAAGTGTTCTGCCTCCTGAATAATGTTGTCACTCACAAAGAGGGCTCTAGTGGCAGAATTTCTGCAATATGCACAAGGTATGATCAGGTTCAATTCAGCACTCCAGGAGAGGCGTGCCTGGTGGTAGGGGCTCAGATGAAGAATGATTCCCCACTGTTTACATTCTGAAAGGGAGATGGCAACTTCCTAAGAAAGTGGGAAGCAGGTGTTTTAAATGACAAAGAACGTAAACTTGATAGTCAGAAAGACCTGGGTTCACACCCTACTAAACTAAGCGTCTACTAGCTACATGTCCTTGTGTAAGTGAGCTTCAGTTTCCCCATCCATTTATTGAGTTTTATTTTTTTAGGTTTATTTATTTTGAGAGAGAGTAAGAAGGGGAGGGGCAGAGAGAGGGAGAGACAGAATCCCAAGCAGGATCCACGCGTGTGTGCAGAGCCTGACGCAGGACATGGGGCTGGAACTACCTGAGCGGGGATCAAAAGTCAGATGCTTAACCAATGAATCCACCCAGGCACCCCTCCCCATCCATTAAATCAGTATAAGAGGTGGGGATTCTACCTCATTGTAGTAATGAGGAGTATATGAGATCATATATGAAATTACATAGCATCATGCTTGGTGCCTAGCAGCTGGCCAGTACACATGAACTGTAATGCCCAAGTTGCCTCTCAGCACAGATCCACTGCATTGGTGAAGGCTGTGAGACCAAGCTTAGGCTCGGCCAGCCTAAGCCCATAATAAAACTGCCCTTTGCTATTGCATGCGTGACTTGGTCTCCCTGGCGGTCTCTGGTCTTTGGGGGATACAGCGACTTGGGCATTACACAACCTTACCAAAATAACACTATGCATGTGGTGGATACCAGAGTCCTGGGGAGAGTGGGGAGAGGGGGGAGTGTTTCCTGATGGAGATGGAAGGCTCCCTAGAGAGGGTGAGGTCTCAGCTCAGCAGGTCATGAAAGGACTTCCAAGCAGAGGAAGAGGCAGCAGGATGGGAAAGGGCATTCTACTAGTTGGTAGAAATTAGTGGGCGGAGTCTGGGAATTTGGTGAAATTAGGATGCTCAGGGAGTAGGTGGTGAACCTGGAAAGGTGGCCCAAGGGTGGTGCCTTATGAAAGGCCAGGAGGAGGAGCTTTTGAGCAGGAAAGGGTCCTATCTATGCCCCCAGTGCATCTGCAGTGTGTCTATGTCTCCTGTGCCTGCTCTGTCTGTGGAGATTAGGCCCCTGGAGTCAGTCTTCTGTGGCTTTGGTCCTCCCAGGTCCTTCTGTTTCCTGAGGTGGGGCCAGCCTGCCACTGCTTCCTGGAAGAAAATAGGAGGCTGTAGCAACCTGCTCACCTTCTACTATCATAGTAGGCAGTAGGCAGGAAAAGATTTTTTTTAAGGTATATATATTTGAGAGAGAAAGAGAGCGCACACACATACACACGCACACGCACACACAAGTGGGGGAGGGGCAGAGGAGGTAGGGAGAGGATCTGAAGTGGGCTCGTGGCTGACAGCAGCAAGCGTGATGCAGGGCTCAAACTCATGAACCTCAAGATCATCACCTGAGCCAAAGTCAGATGCTCAACCCACTGAGCCACCCAGGTGCTCTAGGAAAAGATGTTTTTTAGCACAGTTGACTGGCAAGAAACCTTGGTGGAAACTAAGCAACCCTCTCTCTTACTTCCCAGGGTATGGCTTCAGCCACAACTGAGGACCATTATGCTCAGAGCTCAACAACTAAAGGGCTCTCAGAAGGTCAGGGACAGCAGTGGAAAGAATGGTGAAGGTATAGTGGGTCTTGATCCTGGCTCCCGCCCCCTGTTGTCTGTGCTGCAGTTGAGCAAGACACTTAATCTCTCTGGGCCTCATCTGTAAAATCAGAACAACAATACTTACCCTACCTTAGCTGAGTGGAACTGCACTTGCAAACTGCTGCCCTGTGGCTGGCTATGGAGTAGATCCTTGTTACTCTCTTCCATGCCACATTTTGACATGGGGTCCAAACACTGATCCTCTGAAGCATCCCTGTTTTATCCTCTTGAGGTGCCATACCGTTGTTTGCTGAACGTCCAGTGGTGAAATACCCTGGACCTTCAGAGCTAAAACAAGGAACTCTGCCAGCCATTAGTGCAGTCTCCTGTTTTACAGACAAGAAATCCAGGGCTCAGAGAGGGGAAGTCACAGCACTCTCAGCTTTCCCAGGCCACACAACCCCACCCACCTGGTTCTACCTAAGTGGGAATCACACAGAAGCTTGAGGCAATTATCCAGATGGTTCCAGCAAAAGGATCTAGAAAATTCTAAGAAACTCAAACTCCTTGACCATCTGCATGACTGAAGCCTTTTTTGCCTTTATTCTAATTGTGGTTCCATGGGAATCTTTGCCTTCTTCCCTCAGAGCTGAGCTCCTCTGCACAAGCTTGAGGGGGATGGATGCTGAGAATGGGCTCAATGCTCCACGGGCTCACAGACTGCAGCTATCAGGACACTTTCATCTTTTGTAATGCCAAAAGCTGGTTTTGGGAATCAATCTGCTCCCAAAGTGGGCTTTAACAAAGTGGTGGAGAGCCCTGGATGATCCTGAAATCTGTGGGCTCAGGCTAATCTTGGACATAGGGTAGGGGGTAGGGAATATGGTATCAGCAAAAGAACACTGGGGCCACAGCAAGTGGCAGAATGTAGGCGCGAGTGATGTGGGTGACGTTTCTAGGTCTCACGTTCTTCATTCATATAATGGGGATAACAACCTCCTTCCAAGAGTTGTAAGGATTTGGTGAGATAACATATGGGAGTAAAGTGTCGACCCTTTGCCAAGAGCTGCTTCTGCTGCTGCTGCTGGTGTTACCATTGGCTCAGAATCAGCAAGGTTAAATGGGCCTCCATTTGGGGGAAAAAAACCCTAAAATTCTGTCTGGCTGACACTAATCTGTGGGCAAGCGGCCCCCTCCTGCATGCCAACAATATGAAAGCCACATCTCCAGAACAATACCAGGTTTCCTTTGTAGTGTGTCCCTTCGTGTCCAGACTTCTCAGGGAGCTCAGAGTGTCCCAGAGTACCCAAGGGAAAAAAAAACAGGACATGCCTTTTCTGGGTCACCTATTCACTGGGCTCTGGAGGAGGGTTCTGGCACTGCTTTGGAAATCCAGTCCTTTAAGGAGGAGTAGTCCTTATCCCTGGCTCAGGCCGGGATGCAGCAAGGAATTATTTATTGTATGGTTGTGATGGCTGGTGCCTCCTGTGTGCTGGCCCTGTGCAGGTGAGAAACATACGAGCTTTTGCTGATCTGCAACCCTAAGGAATCGGTGTGATTAATCCTGGGCCCAATGATTAGCCAATGCCCAGTGGTGCCCAGCTAGTAACTGATAGAGTAGAATTTGAAACTAAGTCCAGATCCTTCTTCCCCATCACACCACTCACATGTCCTCATGTAGCCAGGGGCAGTTTGGTCTGAGCGAAACCCTGTATCAGATGTAGATGCGGCAAACCTGGCCCCTGCACTGAGGATTTGCTCCGAGCTCAGGGCAACCAATGTGTTTCCTTAATCATTAGTTCCATTTACCTGGTTCAGGGGGGCTCTCTTTGGAGTTGTTCAAAGATGAAGTTTATTTCACTTAGAGCCCTGGGAGTATATTTCTTGTTCAAGGCGGTTGCCCTGGGCTTAATTTATGAGGCTTTGGGAGTTGACAGCCCTTTCCAAAGGGTGACAATGGGTGCTAGTCAGAGTGTGTAGCCTATAGGTAGGAAGGTTTGTGTGTACTTTTTACAATCGGAATGACCCTGAAAGGGAGTCGCACCTTGAGCCCTTCTCAGCTGACACCACAGGGCAGGTTGGCCCATCAGGTTAGGGAGTCTGAGAGACCTGAGTTCAAATCCTGACTCTGCTGATTACCAGCTGTGTAACTATTTCATATCCTGGAACATTTTCATATCATCTGTAAGATGGGAATGGAAGTTATATCTATTTTACAGGGGAATCTTGAGGAGAAAAAATATACCCATTCCTGCAAAGTTCCTTGCCCAGAACTGGGAATGTGACATATGTTCCTTCAAGAGTGGGCATGGATGAGGTTGCCCAGGATAGGACAAAGTAAGAAAAGCAGAGGGCCTGGGGCAGAGTCCTGCAGCACCCCAATATTTCAGGGCAGGCCAAGAAGACAAGCTCATACAGCAGAGCAGAGCAAAGAGCAGCAGAACAGAAGAAGGAAGCCAGGAGGGTGCAAGGTCATGGAACCTTAGAGGAGAGGCCATCTAAGAGGGGTGAGCAGTTGTGCCCCGTGTAGTCAAGGGGACCAGGAAGGTAAGGACTATAAAGTGACCTTGGATCTGACAACAGCAGGCCACTGGTGGCTACAATGAGAGTTGCCTAGGTGAAGGAAGAGAGCAGACCTAGAGTACACTGGGCTAAGAGGTGGGTAGGAGGTGAGGAAGTGGAGACAGTGAACTTTGGTGAGAAGGAAAGAAAAGCTTCATGGGAGAACCAAAGTGTCTCCCATTTGACATTTATAAATGAAAAGTAGAATGCTCTAGTCTACCTAATTTTCACTGTTTTGAAATCAATCTGAGTCCAACATGATCAGAAAAGCAAGAAGGCTCTAATTTCTCTAACAGCTGGAAGGAATCATAGAAATGCCCCCAGTGCTGGCCCTCCTCCCACCTCTCACTGGAACCCCATTTTCGTGGAGGGTGGGGTGGGCAACTAATTATTATCTATCATGCTCTGTAAAGATATCCACCAGGGGAAAGATCAGCCTGGTTTGTTAACCTCAATTCCATTTGTAGTTAGCAAAGGTGACTCTTCAAAGCATGGTGGAACCTGGGGTGGGGAGCCTCCTCCCAAACACATTCAAATCCTGTTTCATGGATACTGAGGTCCTCATTTTAGAATCACAGCAGGGAGAAAAAGGCCCAGAGGCAGGAGAACTGTTATGGAGGCCCCAGCTCTGCTCACTTACTGTGCAAACTGGGCTAGCCTCTCTCCTCCTTAGAGCTCAGTTTCTCCTTACGTGGGATAAAGGGTTGGATGACAGTGACTCTAAGTGTCCTGACATCTCGAACATTTCAGGATTTTGATTCTCCAGTGCATTTAACAGTCTTTTGAGTCCAATTTCCAAATGGTAAAACTAAGGTCTGTCCAGTCAGTCCCTCCCTTCTCCCTTCAAATGCATCTCACTCCCCAGGGGAAGATTCTTGGCTTGAAATAAGGTTTTCACATCTTTCCTGGTTCCCAGTTACCTAAGGATAATGACTCAGATCATCAGGCTGGCAGTGAAAACACTCCATGATCTTGTTTTGCCCAGCCTCATTGTCCACTGCCAGGCCTCTTTTCTCTGATTCTATCTAGCTTTGCTGCCAGGCCTTTGTCTAATGAATCCCACTTCCTAATACCTTTTTCCTCTCATCTTCCTCAAGATCCAGTTAACTGCACTTACACGTATTTAGATCTACCATATGAGACAAGAGATATATCTTACTTATTCTATAGTTACCCTTCCCCCTATGCTGAGCATGCAATAAAATTCTCAGAGAGCCTAGGGTCCCTTCTCCCATGCTACCCTTGACATTTGTATTTAAGTAGGGTTGTGTTTTAGTCATTGGGGTTTTCCTAGTTTGTCCGAGGCCCAACCGCAGGCTTGGTATGAGGGACCCTCAGCACAGAATGCCACAACTGGGATGGGTTTAGTGACCAGCCAGCTCATCCACCCCTCACAGAAGGATGTTCACTCTGGGTTTGAACCCATATCTGCCCCCATGGCTTACAGGTTGGGTAACCCTGAGTCACTAATCTGACTCTGAAAAACGGGCAGACCAGCTGTGCCCATGGGCGAGGAAGTTGTGAGAATTAAATGTTTATGCCTATACAGGCCTAGCAGTGGGCTGGCTCTTAGTATGTCATGAATGTTACTCATCACAGCCAGACTACTCTGTCCCTCCTCTTTTGGAAGGCACAGTATGCCCAAAGTCACTTCTCAAGATGGGAGCGCAGCTCTCTGGCCCGCTGAATGTGAATGTGTATTTGGGGGTGGCGGGAGGGATGCTGTCCCCAAAGTACGCCCCGATCCTGCCCTGCCAGTGCAGACCCAAGCGCAGGGTGTGTCCCCACTGCCCACTCCCCGAGCCCCGGAGGCGGTAGGGCGAGGGCGAGGGCGGTCCTGGCCCGCCCCTAGGGGCACACGGCCTCCTGGCTTCTCCGAACAGCAAGGCTATTTGCTTTTTGGGACCTTCTCAAGCCAGATCTCCAACTTGACCTCAGAGGCGCGCTTCAAGGTGGAGCTGTGACACTTGAGCTACCTATGCAATTGCCATCATCGCGCCCCCTCCTAAGGCTTCGCAGCCCCCACCCTACTCTCTCTTCTCCCACCTCCACCTATGCGGCGGTAAAATGCAGCATTCACAGGGCGCCTGCGCAGCTCTCAGGCGGGGCCGTGGCGGCGGCAGCTATTTATAGTAGGTGACGTCACCTTGAAATAGACCGTTAGAGCCGGCCCGCCCTTCCCCCCTCCCACTCCAGCCGCTCCTGGCCTCCCGGCCCGGCGTTCCCACTGCGCAGGCGTCCTCCGTCCTCCCATTACTCCCCCTCCCCCCCCACACCCCCCGCCTCCCGCGCTGCCGCCTCT
>NC_043713.1:69470345-69498557 GCF_006229205.1 Suricata suricatta
CTCGCTGGGCGCGGCCGCCTGCCAGCAGCCCGCGCTTCCCGCGCCCGCCCCGCCATTTCCTGAGGCCGGGCCCGGGTGGGGTCTCCGAGGACGAATGGAGCCCTACGGGAATGGGTGGGCGACAATGCCCTCCTGCAGGCGGGGGACTGTGCCCCCTTTCGGGCGGGCAGGGGTCGCGGCACCCCAGCTCGGAGCCCTGGGTTGGGGGAGGGGATGCCCGAGGAAACGTGAGAGCCACATTCCTCGTTCTAGACTGTTCTGCTCGATCTGGGGGCTCACCTCTCTCTCTCCTTCCTTTATACCCCAACTTGTAATAAAGAATCACCTAGTGGGTGGCGCCGTGTCTCTCCTGGTTTTCTCTGCCACTACCTGAAGTGTGTATGATTCTGATCTGTTTTGCCCTGCTCGCCGGAAACGTTCTCGTTCCATCATCCCATACCCGGGGTCTGGCTTTGTGTGTGAAGACCCCCACCCTCCAGTCTAGTCGTGGACGCAGGCGGGAGGGCGGAGGGCGGGGGACAGCGGGTGTGGGGCCCGATTACCAGATTTGATGTGGGGAGCATCTGCCTGGGGATTAAAATGAGACGTGACTTCTTGGCGAAACAAATCTGTATGCCTTTGCATTCCGGAGACCCTCATAGGTCCCTATACATCGATTCTGCAGCGTGATTTCCGGTGAAAGAGTCATGCCCAGCCACACCCTAGCAAATACCGTGGATTAGGCACCACCTGCATTTCTGAGACTAAGAGTTCCGGTTATCCTTGCACTGTCCCTGCCTCTCAACATTATTTTACGTTTTCTCTAAATCACCATTACTTCCCTGCGTCAAGGTCACACAATGGTACAGTTACAGCTGGCGGCCACCAACCTGCCATGTTCATCCGGTGTACATCCTCCGTAGACCTGGGAGGATCCACCTGGGCCCCACCTTAGACATAAAGATTCTGCAACTCTAGATTGGGGACTCAGAAATCTGCACCTTAACCAGCGCTCACTGCAATTTTTAGCGAACTGAAGCTTGAGAATTACTGGCCTGAATTATGGCTCATTTGTCCTTTTGCTGGGCTTGTGAGATTTCTTAGAAATCTACAAATCGAGAGGCTCCCTAAAATTTCAGAATCATTTGAAAAGCTTTTTTTAAGGCTTTTGATATTAATGTCATATGAAATGTATTGTTGAGGTCAATATTTATAAGTATCCAGCTAAGAGAGTTGAAGAGCTATTTTTCCTGTAGTATCCTTGTTACACCTTGCCCTCGGTGTGTTTGAAAACCACCACTGCCACTCATTTGTTTATTCATAGGTGGTCCCCATTTGAGCACTGGCATGCTATCACAGGCCAGATAGTCTTAAACCAGAGACAGTCTAGGTCTAGGATCTGAAGTCTTTGTAATTTATGGGGACCAGAAACAACTGAATCCATTTCCTCTGAAGGGGTTCTGAGCTTCATTTTCTTTGGGATAAGAGCCACTTCTGACCACACAGCAAGTCACACTTAAGTGAGTTTCTTCTCCCCAGTAACAGAGTGTACTGAGATTGTGCTGGCTGAGACCTCTCTGGACATTTTAGTGAGGTCCTTGTTCACCTTGTGAGTGGGGCTTGAAGACCTCAGTGTTAGGAGCCATTTGGGAATAAAGAAGGAATGGGGCTTGAATAAAGGTGAATTGAAATTAAGGGGAAATGACTAGAAAGGACATTCTGGAGCTCTGGGAAATGTGAGGCAACTTGAAATGAAAACTAAGGAAAGGATTGAGAGATGTAACCAGAATGAAATACAGTTTAGGGAGAGAAAAAAATTTGGTTTTCTACTTTTCATAAGCAGCCTCGAATAATGGTTCCTGCAGCTAGACACTTGTGTTCACAGATTTTCTCTGAGGCTTTAAGGTAATATGTTGCAAATCAATGGACCCTTCCATGTGTTGGGAATCTAATATCTGTATCTTAAATGATGGATGGGTTGCATCAGCCATCCAGCATTTGAAAATCAGTCCAAGCTCTAATTCTGAGAATTGTGATAAACCATTTCTTCAAGGTAGCTAGTTTTTAAAAATGCCAAGCATTGGAAAGCACTTGACAGGTGTCAGTGGAAGACCTTTACTTATGTTTTACCTATTGATAATTGTGCATTAAATACTTAATGTTACTGGGGAAAGACTCAGTTTCCATTTTATTAATATTGTAGGCCTAAAATAGAGCTTTTGGAAAAGGGGAATTCTAGTAACCCTCTGTATTTATGTGGGATTTCTTCAGGGGTGGTGGAAGGACAGGTAAGTAGACTGCTCACGGGTAGACTCTGAGTGAGATGTTCTGATGCCACCACTCTTGTAACCTTGAAACCTAATGTCTCTTGGCTTCAAGTCTTTTGAAATGTGAAGTTAGTAATGTTGTTAATATCAAGTCAGATCTCAGTCTTTATTCTAACTTGTTTTCTGTTTTCTTTACTATTTAAATGGTCACCTGATAATACCTGTCTAATCATTGATGTTCCTTATGCTACCAGCATCACCTGGAGGATGGTGTCGATGGTGTTGGTAAGCCTTAAGAAAAATCATGCATATTGCGACAGAGGAGTTGCCTCAAATCAAGGCGATTCCCTGCCTCACCCATAATTTGAAGAGGCAAGAAATGCTTCTGAAGTAAAGGAGTGTCATCAAGATCTCCTCATCTCATACCTAGCAGCTTACAAAGAGTGCAGCAGTGGGAAGAAGCATTGTGAGACGTTGTAGAACCCGGGTCCTTTCTAGGCCAGGCTTGGAATGACCGTAAACAAATCATAACCTCTGAAAACTAGATGGTATAATACACCTTAAGAGAAAGTGAAATAAGCCTATAAAGGGGGATAAAAATGTCAGTGCATTAGACCCAATGACTTAAGGTAAGAGGGTACATAACCAGATGTCTGGTGAGTACTGGATAGGCATGATTCATTCATGTCTCTTAATTGCTCTGAGTCATCTATTTTATATTAAAATAGAGGTAGTAATTGTGAATTTATAAAACATGAAAATATTTGGGGTAGCATGGTATGTTTTAACATTGATATGTAGTTGATTGCAAGGTTGACAAAGGACAGAGAAGTCTGAAGGTCTTGAATATAGAAATCTCAAGTGCAGGAAATAAAGCTGCCGCTTAAAGAAAACAGTCTGAGAGGAAGAGGCACTTGGCCCAACCAGGGGCAAAATGCTCTTATTCCAACAGCTGTGAGGTTAATGGGACGTGGAGGAATGAGCAGGTGGTGTATAAAAGAGATCGGCTGAGTGGCTGAGTGGTTCGGGATGAGACCTAACCCTGTGTTGCAGGTATTAAAACTAAAGATGATTTTGAGGTGTACCAAAATTGTGGTGAGTTTGAAATCTTAAAGCCACATCAGTACTGTAGTTTGAAATAGAAATAAACTAGAGAGTCCTATTTCCCACTAAGTGCTCTTTTGTAATGTAATTATTGCTTTGCCATATTTTGCCTGAGGAAGGAAAGAAGGTTCTGAATTAAAAGGACTTCAGATGGTGTACAGTTCACAGAGCTTTGTCTGGAATTTCAGATTAGTATTAGAATGCAGCATCACGCTTCTAGAAATATGGTTTGGGAGAAGGTACCCCAAATGTGTTTTCTGGGTTGCAATTCATCAAGTTTATGGAACTTACCATATTTATTAGACATTCAGTAAACTCCAGATGGATTAACTCTGGATAGTTGTTAGCTCCATTTTACAAATGGGATATAAAGAGGTTAATTTTTTCAAGGTCAAGTTGTAAAGCCAAGCATTGAACTCTGGAAAGTAGGACTTTCACTTCAGCCACTGTGAAGTGGCCATTATTAAATGGCCCAGGGATAATATTTCTAGTATATATTTTGGTATACTAGTCATCATGGTGACTGACTTCTAGGCCTTTTACACAAGTGGGCTTAGTGAACAAATAATTTCATCTATCAGATGTTAAGTCATTTTTGCCAAGTTTGATTAAAAACAGAATCTACTACATAATGGGTCTTAGCTATAGCAGGGGAGTTTAGTGTAAGAAACAAATTTTTAATTGAATTTGAATTCTGCTATGAATTACGATGTGCAGGACTCTGTTAAATTATACTTGGGGTATTTTAAGAAATTGTTTCATATCCTTGGCATGAGTTGTTTCTCCATGTGGCTTTTAGTATATTTTTTAAGCCTATAGGCCGTAAAATTTCATTGTCTAGGTTATTGGTAAAATTCCTCCTAGTGTCCTGGTTGAGGCCACCCATCTTCTGCCCCATAGTTAGGGTGCTCTTCCCACTCCTGGCTGCAGTGGCTTTCCCCTGTGGTGGTGGGCGTTGGCACTTCCCTTCGATCGGAACTTGGCACAGCTTCTGAAGCTTTCAGCGCTGGTACCCCCAGGGACAGTAGCATGCAGTAATACCATTCAGATGGGTTGTATTTAATCCTTGCCAATCCCTACAAAAATGTTCAGTTATGTCAAGAGCTAGAAAAGGCAATCTCTTCATGATACAAAGGTAGCTATTTTGACTAATTTAAGCTTCAAGTGGATATTGACTACCTGAATTCATCTGCTCTGAGCTTGAAGTTTAGCTTCTCTTTGGCCTTCTAGAACTGTAGCCTCGCCCTGGTGAGGATAGGGAGTGGTCTTTCCAGGCCTGGGCAAGTGGTGACAGGTGGGTGCTTTGCCAGCTTGAGACCAGGTAGAATCCTCACTTTGAGGACAGTAACTTGGGGAAGAGTTAGCCAAAAAAGCTTTCAGCCCTCTGGCTCACCATTTTTTTTCTTTTTCTTTTTCCTCTAAATGCATACAGGGCTCTGCCAAAGAAGCTTAAAGATTTTATGAAGTGGTTATTTTTACTTAGTTGTACATGAGAATCGTTTTCTCCTGTTGTAAGCTCTTATATCAAAAGCAAGCTTGTTGGTAGCAAGTGGGTGTACGTAACTATAAAAGACGGGATGTGTGTGTGTAGCTCTGAAGGATGGGCGTGCCCTTCAGGAGAAAAAACGTGTACCCTGACTTTGGTGATGTGGCCTGGCAGTACATGCGGTGGCGTCGTTTTTTGTTTGCTCGGTATTACTTTTGAGGTTGGATGTTTTCCAGATTAAGAACTTTAAATTTTCCCAAATAGTCCCTGTGCTATTTTTGGCGGTGGGTCTATTTTCACTCACAAACACATAGTTTATTGCCTGATGAGTTAGTGGGAGGAGGCCCTTAGGAATTTTTGAGTAAGTGAATGTTGTCATAGGAAGATAAATGAGTTAGTAGCCTACCAGCTTATTTGTAGCTTCTGTACTTTTGTGTAGTCCCAGAGCGAAGGAAGTCAGGTGGACGTGAGTGAGTGCCCTGGGCTGGGAGTTGGCATAGCCAAGGGCTGTAAGGTAAGGCCATCAGTCAAATGGCTGGCCTGGAGTCCAATCCTAAGGGAGATGGAGAGATGGGCCTTTATAAATGGGAATGGTCCACTATTTAAGGTTTGCAGAAAGAGTGTAAGTAGGATTAAATGGAGTGGTAGGTGGGCAGGAGAACAGGAAGGTGGAGAGGCTGTGTGCAGAGTTGAGGAGCCCCTTAGAGGTGGTGTAGCTACTTGAAGACTTAGTGTCTGGAATGGCTGCCCTGAGGGCAGCTGATGTGTGGCAGAAATGAGGATGTATTGAAACTGGCTGGAGTAGAAAGAAGGTTGAGAACCATTGTGCAGGCCTCTCTATCTCAAATTCTGTGTCTTTGCTTCATGTTCCCAGTTAGAAACCATTTGTAAACTTATAATTGTAGAGCCTGCACTAAATCATCTCCATATAATATGCATGCAGATGACCATCCAGCTGTGGTTGGGACTAGTAGTGTTTTCCTTTCCATTGCACTACATTTCCTCCCAGTGTCTGCTTTTAGCATATGACCAGACTTGCCTTAGCTCTCCTGCCTCCATTAGTCTGGAATTTGAAATATTGGGAACTGTGCTAACATTAACGAAGGTTATTTGCGGTAGGTATCACCAAATAAGACTGGCTGTAAATCCTGTTTGTTTTAATAGGCCATCTGATTTCACTTCGCTAGATCATTTTCCAATGTAGGGAATGCTCAGTTTAGTTATCTAATCAAGTAATGAAATGATCTTCCTTCCATAAGTTTCCCTTTTGTAACTGAGTTGTAACCCAGGAGTATTAAAAAAATACTATATTTAAATGTATCCAGTTATTTCCTAGTTAGGCCCTGGCTGGGGTTCTAAGAACAATGCTTGCTTAGCTGTTAGTCATACTCAGCTGATGCTGATAGTGATTCATTCAGACTGGGAGGAAACCAGATGATTGTTATATAAACACTAATACTCCTAGTAAATGATTTTGCTTGTGAAGGTGTGATAAATATTGCCCAGTAGCCTTTTTGGGCAGTTTTTTCTTGATGGAGAAGAGTTCCATGAATTCCTGAAACCTATGGATGCACCCAAATTTCATTTAAACTAAAATTATCAACCTTATGCCTTTCCACACCTTTTATTGTTGCTCAGGAAAATGGAATCCTAGAATATTAGAGTTGAAGAGGTCCTTGGAAATTGTTTAGGCTGATGTCCCTTGTTTTACTTTTGATTCCCAGACAAAGTCAAACAACTAGCTCAGGCTAAACTCCAGATGTGTCTTATGGTGGTGTTTTTGTTGTTGTTTTGGTTTTTGTTTTAGTAATGATACTGTCCATTGTACAAACACCCTGTGTGATATATAAACATATTTCACATATGCACTCAATTTTAATGATACACTCTGGGGAGTCACCTTGATGTGTCTTTGTGGCAGTCTTAACAAGCAGCTTTCTTAGCCACAGGGTGAAGTATATAGTGACTCTAATGGATATTGTTGCATTTTATTTTAAAAGATTTTTGGATATCGTTTGCATTTTAATGTTCCTTAGTCAGATTTACTTAACTGCAGGATCTAAGGAGCTCTCAAATTTGTGCTTGCCTCATGTTTCACTGAATATTGCCCTGGAAAAGTGAGTCATTCGAGAAGATTCAAACATTTTGAGATTTGTCAGAGGATTCAAGATGGAATTTTTATTTATAAGGGTTGCTTCCTTAAAAGACCAAAGTAACAAATATCTATAAAGTCTCTATATTTCTAATAATGTATGTGTTTAAAGGAACTCCCTGGAGGAGAAAACTAGTGGGATTACAGATCTTTCAACTGGATTTGAAGGGAGCATGGATTTTGGATTAGTAGACAGAAGATTGCCCTGGACTGAGAGAGATCACTGAGAGAAGTATAGAGACCACTTATGTCTGTGAGGTGGGGGTAAGGAACCTGGATAGCAGGCAGCCATCCTAGGGAATGGGCAGAGGCAGCCTGTAGCCAAAGACCACACCTAAGAAAAAAGTGGGGTTGGGTTGATTGAGTAGGCAGAGGAGGAGAGACAATTTCGGGCTAGGGGTCTACAGCAAAGGAGTATGGGTAATGGGGACAGGGAAATGGGGAAATTAAAAGACAGAGTTGGTATTTTTATCTTGTCCAGGGTATGTTGGTGAGGAGGAGTTGCTGGTAGAACTTGGCACAAGTTTTCTAATTTTACACATAATGATTATATTTGTTGCTTATGTTCTTGAGTTAATGTTTTGGTTCTTTTTTTAGAATTTCTGATTCTCCACTACTCAGTCTTTTCAATCCATGTTAAAGCATGTTTGTTTTAATATGTTCTTAATAACTTTCTCTCTTGCACCTGGCCTTTCACCTCTTTCCCCTCACAGGAGTTTTTGTCCTTATGGGTTAAGTAATATTTTTCTTTGCTCAGCGTTTTATGGTTTCCTAAGTGTTTTTCCTTTTTTCTGAAAATTAAAGACTTTTACCAATAAGTCATATAATTAAGGAATCTCCCTACTTTATTAAAGAGGCTTTGCAGGGGCCCAGACCAAAGTTTTCTGATTCCAAGTCCGTATTAGTTTCCTTGGGCTGCCAAACAAAGTACTACAAGCGAGTAGCTTAAAACAGCAAATTATTTTATTGCAACTGGGAAGGTCAGAAGTCCAAGATCAAGGTGTTAGCAGGGCTGTGCTCTTTCTGAAGGCCCTAGGGAAAAATCCTTCCTTTCTGCTCTTTCAGCTTTTGGTGTCTCTAGGCAGTCCTTGGCCTTTCTTGGCTTGTAGACACATCACTCCAATCTCTGCCTCCATCATCACGTGGTGTTCTCCGTAGGTCTCTCCAGATCTCCCACTCCTTATAAGGGCACCAGTCATTGGACTTGGGATCCACCCTTATACAGTATGACCTCATCTTGACTTGATTACATCTGTAGAGGTCCTGTTTCCCAATAAGGTCACATTCATAGGTGCCTGAGGTTAGGACTTCAACATAGTTTAAGGGACACAATTCAACAACACAGAAGTCCAGTGCTCTTTCTGCTAACTACATAGCTGACTCACTTAGAGTTGGCATAATGGAGAACTACCTAAAGAAAGCTACAGCTTGTGAAATGTAACATTTCCACTTAAAGTAATTGGTGCTTCCATCTTTTTTTTTATAGTTTATTGTCAAGTTGGTTTCTATATAACACCCAGTGCTCTTCCCCACAAGTACCCTCCTCCATGATGATCACATCCCCTTCCCCTTTCCCCCTCCCCCTTTAGCCCTCAGTTTGTTTTCAGTATTCAAGAGTCTCTCATGATTTGCCTCCTTTCCTCTCCCTTACTCTTTTCCCCCCTTCCCCTCTCCATGGTGCTTCCATCCTTGATGGCCAGTCAGGGTTTCCTGTCAGGTAAGTCAGCGTAGAGCTTACTACTGAGTAACTGCTTCCTTTCAGCAGAGGCTGGGGGTACATTATTGTCACTTATGCATCCGTTTGGATTAGGCGAGGTCTGGGTGTACCAGTGGGATTCTCTGTGTAACCACTCTGGGCAAAACTCTGGCCACTTGATCTGTGTTTGATCTCATCTGTGAAGCTCTTACCTGTTAATATGTATTTGAGGGAGGTGTGATTGGTTCTTTTAAGAATATACAGTTGAAGGCAGAATCTGGAATGTACTTTTAGTTTGTAATCCTTGAACATTTGGCAAAGGAATTGTTTGATCTCAATGTTGACAATACATTTTGCAGAATAGCTGAACCTTAGGGCTTTTTCATCTACTACTGTGTACCACCACAGTCTTTCCATGATCATCCCTATACCTCTACCAAGATGAAGGCAACGTCTGGAGTGCCTGGGTGGCTCAGTCGCTTGAGTGTCTGACTTTGGCTCTGGTCATGATCTCACAGTTCGTGGGTTCGAGCTCCACGTCAAGCTCTGTGCTGGAGCCTGCTTCCGATTCTGTGTGTCCCTCTCTCTGCCCCTCCCCTGCTCCTGATCTGTCTCTCTATCTCTCAAAAATAAATACATTTTTTTTTAAAAGATGAAGGCAACATCATAAATATGAATTTCTCAAGTCCCTTATCACTGAATATTTCATTTCAAGTATTTATTTCTTCTGTTTAGACCATAGTCTTCCTTCAGACAGGAAGCATGTCTGATTGGTTTTCCCTAGAGTGGCTTGTCCATAATCCTGTTTTTGAGAAGTGTTGTTGATTAGATTCAAAGGAAGATTTCTAATATTTTTGGATTCAGATCTTAGTCTTTATCTTTCTGGGATTTTGTAGGTGACAGAGCTCAATGAACCTCTCTCCAATGAAGACCGAAACCTCCTCTCCGTGGCCTACAAGAATGTGGTTGGTGCCAGGCGATCTTCCTGGAGGGTCATCAGCAGCATTGAGCAGAAAACCATGGCTGATGGAAACGAAAAGAAATTGGAGAAAGTTAAAGCTTACAGGGAGAAGATTGAGAAGGAGCTGGAAACAGTGTGCAATGATGTCCTGGCTCTGCTTGACAAGTTCCTCATCAAGAACTGCAATGATTTCCAGTATGAGAGCAAGGTATTTTACCTGAAAATGAAAGGTGATTACTACCGCTATTTGGCAGAGGTAGCTTCTGGGGAGAAGAAAAACAGTGTGGTCGAAGCTTCTGAGGCTGCCTACAAGGAAGCCTTTGAAATCAGCAAAGAGCACATGCAGCCAACGCACCCCATCCGGCTGGGTCTGGCCCTCAACTTCTCTGTGTTCTACTATGAGATCCAGAATGCGCCTGAGCAGGCCTGCCTCTTAGCCAAACAAGCCTTTGATGATGCCATAGCTGAGCTGGACACACTAAACGAGGATTCCTATAAGGACTCCACGCTCATCATGCAGTTGCTGCGAGACAACCTCACCCTCTGGACAAGCGACCAGCAGGATGAAGAAGCAGGAGAAGGCAACTGAAGAGTCTTCGGGTCCCTAGCCCTTCCTTCACCCACCACCCCAGTCATCACTGATTCTTCCTTGCCACAATCACTAAATATCTAGTGCTAAACCTATCTGTATTGGCAGCACAGCTACTCAGATCTGCTCTCCTGCCCCTTGGGAAGCAGTTTCAGATAAATCTTCATGGGCATTGCTGGATTGATGGTTGCTTTAAGCCCATAGGGGCTCCCTTTCCGAATTGTGCAGACAAGTGGGTTCTGAATGAGGCATTCTACTATGCCTGTTGATCTATGTGAAATACAAGCAAAGGCATTGGGGAAGTTTAGAAAGGAGAATTAGCCAACACAGGCCACAGTTGATATTTAAATGATCCATTTAAAACAAGCTGATAGTGTTTTGTTAAGCAGTACATCTTGTGCATGCAAAAAATGAACTCACCCCTCCCACCTCTTTCTTCAGCTAATGGAAAACTGTTAAGGGAAGCTGATTACGGAGACCACTCTGCTTTCCATCAGCTTCATAATGAACTGTTTTAACGTGAGGTTTCAGTAGCCCCTTTGCCTCCTTAAATTATGATGTGCACAAACCTTCTTTTTCAATGCAATGCATCTAAAGTTTTGATACCTGTAACTTTTTTTTTTTTTTGGGTTGCTATTGTTTAAGAATCACGGATTTATTTTTTGTAACTCTTTGGCTATTGTCCTTGTGTATTCTGACAGCGCCATGTGTCAGCCCATGTCAATCAAGATGGGTGATTATGAAATGCCAGACTTCTAAATTAAATGTTTTGGAATTCAATGGGTAAATAAATGCTGCTTTGGGGATATTCTGTCTACATGTGTGTTTTTCAACACCTCCCGCCCCCCAAAGGAGCTATTTAATAGATTACCATTTTGAGTCCTGGTTTTAGTCTCAAACACTGAAGCATTTTTAAACAGTTAAGTTTTTTTTTTTTTTTTTAAGTTTATTTATTTTGGAGAGAGAGAAAGCAGGAGAGGGGCAGAGAGAGGGAAAGACAGAATCCCAAACAGGCTCTGTGCTATCAGTGCGGGGCTGGAATTCAGGTCAAGAGTTGGACACCACCCTCTAGCACAGTGCCCCTAGCACAGTGTTTTCTCACTCTCTGATTCCATTATATATTTTGCAGTGTACACATAAGACTCATGAATTTTCAGTTGTTTTCTGTGAACCCAGTCAACATAGCCTCTCTAACCCACTCTTCCTGACACCTGGTGGTTGTTTGGGAGCTGAGCAGACCAAAATGCTGTCTTCCATGTAGCACCTGACCAATGAAAGGTCAGGCCAGTGTTTAACTTGGGAGGGTGTAGCTTGACGCACCCTATGGGAGCATTGGTTGATATTTAACACTCAAAGTAGATACTGAACTTACACATGTCCTCAAATTTTCTGAATACCCTTTCTGTATTAAATATAATAAAATGTTAATTCAGGGCACAACCTGGATCCTTGAAATAATCTGATTATTACTAAGAAAGCTTTGGGTATTCTTTAAAATAGAAAAAGAAGAAAACCAAAAAGCCCTCCATCTGAGTTAAGGAAAAGGCCAGACCCCTTAGGCTCTCCCATCTGCCTTCACATCAAGGCTTCTCTTGAGCCGTAGCATCCCCAGCTAGGCTCATTTTTTGGTGATGGGGACTTGAGCCCCTCACAGATTTTACCACCTGCAGCTTGGTGTCTAGGACCAAAAGTGATTAAGTGGATTGGTTCAATAACACATAGGTCTTAAGATACCTTAATCTTAACTAAAGCTTGACACTAGACTGGTGAGAAATGCCATCACCCAGTCTCTCCTTGAACTTGCATTGTGGTGGAGGCACAGATCTTTTTAGCTTAGAAGTTTAACCTGTTTTCTCATTCTGAAGTAGAGGTAGGACCCTTGTACTTGTAAAATACTGTTTCAGGTTGACCTAATTGCTAGCTAAAGTGGTTATTGAGTTTTACTTCAGTTAGTCAGGTATTTTAAAATTACCAGCTTTATGTGGCCAACACACTTGGCTTGATAAATATATAGACATTAGAACTTTATAAATTTGAAATGCTCTTTATAGGAAGAGTTTTAGGAAAAGCCCTCACGTTTTCATTGCATAGTCGGTTTAGGATTTTGTCTTCACCTTGCAAATTAGGAAAGCTGAGGTGCAGGGGTTGTGGACCCCCTGGAATTAGCACAGCTGTTAAGCCACAGAGGACAGCCTATGGCTATGGCTTCTAATCCAGAGTTCTAACTGCTGTCACCTGGGGTCTGGCAGTGCCATGCTCCAGGCAGCCTTGACAAGCCACACAACTTTTTGAGACTTAACGTCTCTCAGTTTTTACTTAAAGTGTAGGATTTGTAATATGTTTTCATTCAACTCAAAGTACTCTGTGTAAGGCATCTTTGGTCTGGGAATGGGGTGTGGGGCATAAGGACACACAAATAAATTTTAGCCCCACAAGTGATTAATGGGATTCTTTGCAAGCACCTGAGGGAGCTATAAATTACATGTGCCACAAACCTGGAAGGGTTCTCTACTGAATAATCTTAAAGCTTTCCTTCCAGTTTTGTATACTCATGTTTCAAAAATTGTCAAGATAAATTTATGAGCTGTCAGGGTCATCTCAATGTTACAGCAGGGGAACTAAACTCCAGAGAAGTGAAATGGTCATTCACTGGAGAATGGAGAGTCATTGGAAAGTTGGTAACAGAACCTAGACTAGCATTCAGATTCTTTAAATTTTTGTTCATGGTTCTTTACACTACTATGCTCTTGGGATTGAGAAGAAAAAACTGGATGTCGCGCACATCCCATTCTGGGGACACTTTCAGTGCTTTAATGTTTTCACTTAGAGTTGAAGGGATTAGTACTTGGGATGTTTAAATTTATTGGTGCTTGCTGCAGATTTTCAGTAACTCAAACTCTGCTCAAAAATCATTTGTTTCAGTTGGAGGAAGGTATAGGATTCTTTTTTCAAGTTTTTACTTTAATCATCCAGTGCTTATCGTGACCGGTGCCCTCCCTAATCCCCATCACCTATTTAACCCATTTCCCCCCCTCACCTCCCCAAATGGTAGTCATCAGTTTGTTCTCTATAGTTAACAGTCTGTTTTTTGGTTTGTCTTTCTCCCTTTGCTTGTTTTGTTTCTTAAATTCCACATATGAGTGAGATCATACAGTAATTGTCTTTCTCTGACTGACTACACTTAGCATTATAATCTCTAGCTCCATCCATGTCATTAATGGCAAGATTTCAGTTTTTATGGATGAATAATATCCCAATATATATATAAACCACATCTTTATCCATTCATCAACTGATGGACACTTGGGCTGCTTCAGGGTTTTTGGTAATGGAACTATTGTCAGGTACATACTTGGCTGTCTTAAATCTCTTCAGACTGGGGAGTTCTGGATGCCTCGGCTTGTAAAATGAACGAGGCTGCTTTCTGAACACTGGGCCTTCCACACTCTCCTATTCACCTTAAAGATCGGCTGCCATTCAAGAGACAGAGGGTCCTCAGTTCTCAGGAGACCCTCCATCAGGGAAGCATAAACATGGATTCACAGCTCGCTGAGACTTAACAGATCACCATTTATTATAAAACCCAGTAATTAGACTGATGAAAACAACAATTTCAAATATCTACTGTGTTCTGTAGACTTTAGATGTGTGGTCTCTGGATCTTTACAGCACCCTTTGAAGGTAGGAATGATAGTCTTCTTAACAGATGAGGAAACCAGGTTATTAAGTGGTATGAGGTACACAGCTGGTAAGAGTAATTGACACTGATCCCAAAATGGGCAGTTCTCTAAGGCTCTTTCTAGTACACCATGGGGTTTTTGATCCCCATCTGGAGAAAAGGAGTCCCAGAAAAGTTACAATAGCTTGCCTCCCTGCTTCCCTAGTCTCTCTCCTTCCTTATTCAATCTATCCAACATCCCACTCAAATGAAAGCCTAATAAAATAAAGTCTCGTATGAAATCTTTTATCTGTCTCAGAGCCTCCTGCCTGGTGACTTTGGGTCAGTCTTTGCACTGTTATTCTAAATTTTTAAAAACATTTTTATGTGTTTTTGAGAGAGAGTGTGAGCAGGGCAGGGTCAGAGGGAGAGGGAGACACAGAATTGGAAGCAGGCTCCAGTCTCTGAGCTGTTAGCACAGAGCCCAAGGCAGGGCTTAAACCCACAAATTATGAGATCACGACCTGAGTCAAAGTCGGATGCTCAACCAACTGAGCCACCCAGGTGCCCCATTTGCATTATTATTCTAAATAATGGTGCACATTTTCTCCTCTGCTTCTATTAGGCCATAGCCCTCTATTGTGCCTAGCAAACCAAGGAGTCCAAAAGGACAGGTGAGCTAAAGATCAAAGGAATCCACTGTCAAGTTCATTTGCCTAAAGTATAACTACCATGCCATTTTGGAAGGCAGAGACTATCAGGAAGAAGAGGGAAAATAACATTTGCTGACTGCCTTCTGTGCCCCCAACTAAATGGGGCTTTATTTTATTTTTAAGGTTTATTTTGAGAGAGAAAGCGAGAGAGAGAGAGAGAGAGAGAGAGAGAGAACTCTGAGCAGGCCAGGGGCAGAGAGAGAGGGAGAAGGAGAGAAAACCAAGCAAGAATCCCTCCATTAACAGCATGGAGCCAGACAAGGACCTCAAAACCATGAACTTCGAAATCATGACCTGAGCCAAAACCAAGAGTTGGATACTTAACCGACTGAGCTCCCCAGGTGCCCCTAAATTGGGGCTTTATACACATAAAAAATATCAAAGCCAACAATCTCATGAACAAAGTTGTAGCTGCAATCAAGAGGCTGAGACAGACTTCCATGTGGTCACACAGCTGGGAAGTGACAGAATATGTCCTTGTGCAGGGTTCCAAAGTCTGTGTTCTCTTCGTGAGTATGTCGCCTTTAGGCAGAGGCTGGAAGCCAGACATTTCAGGTCTCTCTTGATGGGACCCTTTCCTTCCTTATCAGCCGGATTTCTCTGTTTACTTTCTTTACACTTGCCTTTTCAGATCAGTCTCTACCCCACCCCCACTTCCAGCAATATCCAGAAACATAGGAATTTAATGCCTTTCTTCCTCCTAATCATTGGAGCTCCTTCTTCCCGAAGGGGAGATACCTATCAGTGCTACAGCAACAGTATGACTCAAGAAGTGAACCAAAGCACCACTGGGCAAAATCTCTACACAGCTGGACCCAACCTGTTCAGCCAGCTCTCTTTGTGGCTTAAGCCATTACTCTTCCTTTCTGGAATGGCTTTCTTCTCTTGGCCTATTCAAATCCTATCAAGAAATCTCATCTTCTCCCTGACAGCTACTCACTCTGAACTCTAGTACTATGTGTCTGTACCATACAATGGCACTTCACCTTCACTCACTCAACAAACATATTGAGCTCCTACAGGTAGACTTTGGACAGGTGCATTGCCTGTCTTCATGGGGCTAACACTCTGGGGAAGGGGGTGTGGATACAATAAACAGATAAGATAATATGGTAACTATGAAAATGTCACTCAGGTTCTTCTCTGGGCCTAACACACAGCTCACAAGAATTTGTTGAATTCATGAGCAATTGATTGATTTGAGACCAGAATCTTTAATAAGAAATGACCAAAAGGAATCCTTTTATTTCACCACCCAAGTCTACTGATGACCACATAAGAAATAGGGGAATTATGCCTTGGGCTTTGTTCTAACATCACTTGTAAATTGGTGGTGTAATCTTGAGCAAGTTCTGGCCTGCCAGCAATCTCTAAAAATGAGGTGAGTGCTTTTGGTGGTCTTTGCGTGCTTTTCCATTTCTAATTTTCTGTTATTTTCAACTGTTCTGGGATGGTCCCCATCCTCTTTCTGGCCTTTTTTCCTGTACTACCCACCCCCTTTCCTTCCGCCCTTCACATCTGTCACTTCTGCATCCGCCCTCCACCCCCCTTCACTTTCCTGGCCACCCCTAGTTTCAGTGAGATGGCTGCCATGGCAATCACTTCTTGGAAGTGACATCACTCATCTCCCAGGCAACTGTTTCCAGGGCAGTGACATCATTCTATCACCATGGCAACCCTCCAGGAGGACAGTTCTGCAGTGAAATGGGCAAAAAGAATTTTTATGTATTTCTGGGGGATGGGGGAATGCAGGGAGATTATTAAAAGAAGAAAAAAATTTCAGGAGCAAGAAGAAAAAGCTTTGGGCTTGTAGGGGGAAAGTGGGAAACCAGTGTGGGGCTGGAAAAAAGTAGAAATTCTGGGGTGAACCTCTTCTTTTCAATAACTAGACTGACCAAACTGGAGCACTTAAGAGTCAACTTGGACACCATTATTATTATGCCCGGGTAACAGGTGAACACTGGGCCTCCCTAAGCAAACCAGGGAATGTTGCCCCCACCCATGAGCAGACAAGTGCCTGGCCTTACTCCACCTATGTTCTCCAAAAAACATTGATTCAACTCAGTATGGGTACTGAGGAAATCATAGTGAGCAAAACCAGCCTGGATCCTTGGCCTAATGAAGCTCACAGTGGTGTTTGTGCTGGAATAGGTGATACGCCTGTAGCCACCCAATGAATGCTGGGGTGCAGACAGTGCAGTACAGGGAAGGGAAGACACAGAACACCAGAGACATGTTTTTAACAAAAGCACACAAAGCAGCCTGGATAGGAGGGAAATTCACTAAGGGGAGCTGGGGTGGAGTGGGGAGAATTGTTTTGTCAGAGAAAACAGCATGTGCAAAGAGTGTGCGGAGCACTGGGAACTGAAAGGAGGCCAAATGGCCAATGTAGAATTGGAGGGAGCTTGGATGGGCAGTGAGGAAACACAGGGTCAAAGACCAGGACTCACAGGACCTTGGAACACTGGGAAGCCCCATGGAAGTGTTTTTGAGAAGTGGGAGACACGATCCTTTTGCATTTGAAAAATCTTGCCCTTGCTTTTGTATGGGACAGAGTCGGAGAGCAGTTTGCCCAGGAAGAGTACTGGGTGGTGGGGACCTGGGTGGTGACAATGTGACGGAAAGACGTGGTGGGTATATTTGGGAGGTAGAGCTGACAGGATTTGCTGAAGAACTAGGTAATGCGTGAGGGTGAGGAAGGACTTGGGATGACAGTTGGGACGTCATGAGTAAATTAGGTTGGGATGTGGCTGTTTTCTCTCAAATAAGGAAGCAGAGTAGGCTTCGGGTGCAACATTTAAGGAGGCATGAAATGTCAGGGACAAACTTTAAAATAAGTGCCTCCTTCAAAAACCTCTTTGACCTCGGCTGCAGCAATTTCTTACTCAATATGTCTCGAGATAAAAATCTTCTGCACAGTGAAGGAAACAGTCAATAAAACTATAAGGCAATCGATGGAATGGGAGAAGATATTTGCAAATGACATATCAGATAAAGGGTTAGTAGCCAAAAATCTAAAAGAACTTACCAAACTCAACACCCAAAAAGCAAATAATCCAGTGAAGAAATGGGCAAAAAACATGAATAGACACTTTCCCAAAGAAGACATCCAGATGGCTGAGAGACACATGAAAAAATGCTTAACATCACTCATCACCAGGGAAATACAAATCAAAACCACAGTGAGATACCACCTCACACCTGTCAGGATGGCAAAAATGAACAAGTCAGGCAACGATAGATGTTGGCGAGGATACAGAGAAAGATCAACGAATGCTTTTGCACTGCTGGTGGGAATGAAAACTGGTGCAGCCACTTTGGAAAACAGTATGGAGTTTCCTCAAAAAATTAAAAATAGAACTACCCTACGATCTAGCAATTGCACTACTAGGTATTTACCCAAGGGACACAGGTGTGCTGTTTTGAAGGGGCACATGCACCCCAATGTTTATAGCAGCACTATCAACAATAGCCAAAGTATGGAAAAAGCCCACATGTCCACTGACAGATGAATGATGGATAAAGATGTGGTATACATATACAATGGAGTATTACTCAGCAATCAAAAAGAATGAAATCTTGTCATTTGCAACAATGTGGATGGAACTAGGGAGTGTATTACACTAAGAGAAATTAGTCAAAGACAAATATCATATGACTTCACTCATATGTGGAATTTAAGATATAAAACAGATAAACATATGGGAAGGGAAGCAAAAATAATATAAAAACAGGGAGGAGGACAAAACATAAGAGTCTCTTAAATACAGAGGACAAATTGAAGGTTGCTGGAGGGATTATGGGTGTGGGGATGGGCTAAATGGGCAAGGAGCATTAAGGAAGACTCTTGTTGGGATGAGCACTAGGTGTTATATGTACAGGATGAATCACTGGATTCTACTCCTGAAATCATTATTGCACTACATACCAACTACCTTGGATGTAAAAAAAAAAAAACAGGAAAAAGAAAGGATTGCCTCCTTGAATGCTGAACCCTGGAAGGATCAGGGTTTGTTTTGTTTTGTTTTTTAGGAGGTGGGGGACCATGTCTGTGGAGCAGTAATATTAACAATCTCTTGTGTTTATTACATGAAGCCTTCATTTTCACCAACCCCCTAATGTGGAGAGAGCAGGCTCTGGACCTGAGGCCTGAGTGCCAATGCATGCCAGCTGCTTGACTGTTCCCACAGGAGTCTGGTGAGAGAGCTCCTCACTGGCCCACCTCACAGATAAGGAAACCAAGGCTCATATTGGCTCCAGAACCTGCTTGAAGGCCTTGCAGTTTACACGTGGCTGCACCAAACCTCAGACTCAGGGTTGCTTACTCCTAAGCCTATTCTCTTTCCCCCAGACCATGTTTACCAGCCTCTCAAGTTCTCTGGTGGAAGGAAGGATGGAAGAAAGAAAGGAAGGAAGGGAAGAAAGAATGAAGGAATGGAGGGAGGAAGGAAGGAATGGAGGGAGGAAAACCAAGTGCTTTCAGGCCTGCCAGCTACTTGATCTTCACCACCCCTTTTGTGCTGGGAAGCAGAGGGTCTGAGAAGTGATGAGACCCCACAGCTCAGCAGAGCTTCGCCATCACTTTCTCTCCACCACAGCTGTTCTCCGCTGACCTTTAAGGATCTGCCCTGGCATGTCTTCCCAGGAGGAGGAACAGGTGTGAGTCTGAGAACATGGCTCTGTGCCTCAACCTCCTCCTCTGTAAAATGGGGATAATGGCAGTGTTAATTCCACCCCATAGGTTTGTGCTGAGGTTAAATGAGATGAGGAAAGTGTCTGGCCTGGTGCTCTAGCATAGATTGTAATCGATGAATGTTAGCCGTTGTTAGAATCAGGGCGGAGGACAGGAGTGTGGGTGTGCACATGACACATGGCCTGTGGATGGAGGCGGGAGAGGCAGGATACAGCGACATGAGGGCCAGTTGGTTGCTGAGGGAGGAGCCTCCTCTTCACCAGCTGGTTCCCAGGGAGACAGCATGGTTGTACCCCTTATTCCTAATCCTACCCCTGCTCAGGGGGAGGAGTCGGAGTTGGAGTCGGATATCTGGTTTCCCCCAGGAACAGGGGACTGAAGAGAAAGCCAAAAAGCAAGCAGGTCACATTCATGAGGCAGAAGCATGGGGCAGGGCTGGTGGAAGGGAGTAAGGGGCTTACACATGAGCCTTCCATCCCCATCCATATCCTAGCCCTATCACCAAGGTTTTGCTACAACCTCCAACTCCAGTACTCCAAAAGGCACACACCACCCTGAGCTTTAAAAGAAGAGAATAAACATGAAGACTGGGCTCTGTGATCCCATCGTGTGCCTGGGCGCACACACACACCCCTCACTTCCTCTGGTATTAGGTTCAACCAAAGCAATGGTACTAGTAGGAGATGCATATTAAGACATTTATTGTAAAGAGTTGGCTCATGATTTTGTGGGGCTGGCTAGGCAAGTCTGAAATCATTAGGTACAATCTGGAACTCTTGCCAACGCAGAAGCAGATGCCCAAAGGCAGAATTTCTTCCTCAAGGAAACCTCAGCTCTGATCTTACGGCCTTTTAACTGATTGAATCAGCCCCACCAAGATTATCTAGAATAATCTCCCTTAAAGTCAATTTATTTAATTATATCTACAAAATACCTTTATCACAATATCTAGATTAGTGCTTGATTGAATAACAGGAGTGTGACTTGGCCGAGTTGATACGTTAAAAAAGAATATCACGCTCAGATACTGGCTATGTGTTGTCTTGGTGGCTTGTGGAATACTGCTTTACTTTATTAAATTATTGACTATTTACTGAGCACTTAATAGGTGCCAGGCACGGTGGGAAGTGATTTCCATACAGCATCTCATTAGTCCTCAAAACAAACGATGAAGCAGGGGTCTTTCTTGTCCCTAATTCTAGAGGTAAGGAAATGGAGCCTCAGATATATGAGGAGGCTCCTAGGGTCACACCGTTGGGAAGGCATGTCTCACACTTTTGTGTGTCACTTTCTATGGACTCTCCCTGTTAGTCTCTCCTGTTTCTGGGTTGTCTCTTCTTCTCCTGGGGCAGGAAGTTAGAGTTCAAATCGTTGCGTGACGTGAGCACATTCCTGACGCTCTGGACTTCAGTTTTGTCCTCTTGAAGTGACTCCATCCTTCCTAGTCTTTCTGGGATTAGAAGGGAACGACGGGGACCATTTGGGGACAACTTTCTCGGGCCTTTGCTGCCACCTAGGGGCTCGACAGTGTTCACCACCTCCAGAAATGGCCCCCTGGAAGGTAGGTGGGTTTGCACCTGAGCCGCTGAGGTCAAGCGAGACGGCTGGAGGGGGCAAGTGGGGGGAGTGGGCCAATTCTGGGACCAGTAACAGAGACATTGCAAATTTCACTGGTACTTGCCCCACCTGCTCACTCAGTTCCCCTTAGGGCCTTGTAGAGTCCTCAAAGATTTCTGGGGATCCAGGGGTCGTAGCGGGTTTCGATCCTTGACGTGCTCTGCGGCCCGCCTGGCCCCGGAAGGGTCCAGCTGTCTTCCGCTTTAGCGGGGCTCTGCAGCCACGGGGATGCCCAGGCTTCTAGGGATATAAGGGGGCAGCCGTGAACTTCTCTCACCCCATCAAGTCACCAGACAGGTCCGCAGTGCGACGGAGGGTCCAGAGAGGGCCCAGCCACTTCGACTGGAAAGGAGGAAGAGACTCAGCGGGAGAACCAAGGGGGTTTAGAATTCGGAAAAGCGGAACTGGAGCGCCGGGTCACACTACTTCCCGCCGCTCTGGGTTCTCCACCCAGGCTCCGCCCCCGGCCCCGCCCCTTCCACCGATGTAGGGCTGCCAGCCGCGCGGGGCTCCGGCGGAGCGGAGTAGCGGCCGTCGAGCTCCACGCTCTTTGGTTTAGGAACAGGTTGGTGGCGGTGGAGGCGGCGCGGGTAGCCGACATGAAGTGAACGAGAGGTGGAGGACGACGCTGAGAGCTTGGCGGCCGCCTGCAACACCAACTTGCCAGTCTAGTTGGCCGGCCCGTCACTACAGTCAGCCTGTCAGCCAGCCCGGTCGGCCAGCCGGTCAGTTCAGTCAGCCAACACAACCAGCCTGTCAGTCAGTCCTGTCAATCTGATCAGTCAGCCAGCCAGCCAAATCCGTCAGTCAGTCAGTCAGTCAATCCGGTCAGTCTGGCAATCTCATCCTATCCTGTCAGCCAGTCCTTGAGTCCATTAGCCGGTAATCAAGTCACAACCAGTTTCTCCGTCAGTCCCTCCATCAGTTGTTGAGTGTTTTGCTGGGCGGCGAGAGGGCCATCACGGTGTCCCTGTCACCCGTGTCCTGGTGTGCTGGCCCCCGCACGGTGAAGGTCGGTGAGGGGAGGAAGCGGGAGGACCCTGGGCCTCAGCTCTCCCAGGAATCCGGGAGGGGTGGCCAAGGCGGGGAGAAGGCCCTGAGTGCTGTGGCGGTCGGGGCGCTCGCGGGGCGCCCGCAGAGCTCCAGTGGAGGCGCCAGGCCCACGCTCGGGCGGCTGAGCTGGAGGCGCCTCCAAGTTGCCCTGACGGGCAGATGGGGTCTGACCTGGGAGAGGCTGGGGTGCGGCCTAACCTGCTCCCCTTCTCGGTCTTCGGAGCGCGCCCAGCGGTGGCCCAGTCTGCCTTCCAGGAGGCTCAGCGGCAGTGGGGCCGGGCCCTCAGTGGGGGGACGATTCCTGGCTTCCGCCTCCTTTCTGTGCTTGTGGGAGCCACTTAGCCGTTCTGGGCTCAGTGTTACTACCGCGCACCTCTCTCAAGCGTGGGGGGGGGCGGGGCGGGGACAATCTCTGTACTTCACCACCGACTCCCCAACTCGACGCCATACCGTGGGTTGGAAACCAGACTGCAGAGGTGAAAGCCCAGGTGTGAAGAGGTTATGTTGTTTTTCTGAGGTGAGGGAGGACGTGTGGAAGAAAGAAGAGCCAGAGGTGGCCTGAACCATTGGGTTACAGGGGAGCCCAGGGTTCTGGCCTTGGCTTTGTGACTCTGGGCAAGTCCCTGCCCCTCTCTGGGCTTCTGTAACAGTGAGGTGCTTAGATTCCATGATCTCCAAGACCTGAGACTGGAGTGGAAGTAAAATTCCCGAGTGGGAGCTTCCCCCAAGGACACCGTGGAATTCTGACCATCCACAGTGTGGGGACTGGGAACAGGCCCTGTTGCTTTTTGATCTGGTAAATGGAAGGTTAAAAGTGCCTGGCCATGTGTTCAGACTGCTGGCAGTGGGAGTAGGTACTTGGGAGGGTGTAGCTGGGTTTCAGGAGTCAGAAACCTTCCCTCTGCCCACCATGGTGAACTCTTGGGACCCTTGTTGGGAGGAAGGCTCTGCTGACCCTGGGAAAGAGAGGGAAGGAAATGGACAAGTCTTAGCCATACTCTGAGGACAACTTCATTCTTTTGGCTCCAGTCTCTCCCCTTACTTCAAAGTTGGGTACCCAGATCACATCATGTCCAGGCCTCCTCAGTGGTCCAGTGAGGTGGGAGATGCAGTTCCTGGAAGCCGGAGGAGACCAGGCAAGGCAGACTTCTTACAGGGATCTGGTAGGATACCCCTACTAGGTCACTTATCTGGGCAGGGCTGGGAGCCACCGGAAAGAGTTGGTTATTCATTCAACAGGTATATTGGACATCTATCACATGTCAGGCTTTGTGCTGGGTGCTGGGTGACAGGAGTGAATGGCATAGACGTTGCCTCTGTTTATAAAGTACAAAATATAGAGTGGTGTTAAGAGCCGTCCAAGGAAGGGGCACCTGGGTGACTCTGTTGGTTGGCATCTGACTCTTGATTTCTGCTCAGGTCATGAGATTGAGCCCCATGTCGGGCTTCGTGCTGGGCATGGAGCCTGCTTAGATTCTCTCTCTCCCTCTCCCTCTGCCCCTCTTCCCTGCTCTGTCTTTAAAAAAGAAAAAAAAAAGCAGCCCAAGGAAGACAAAGACAAAAAAGAAGAGAAAAAAAATGTCAAATTGGCTATAATTAAAGTTGTGTTATGAGGGTAGCAACGAGGATGCTGAGATAGAAAATAAGTAGGGTAGTTTGGGAGGTTCTCTGGGCAAATAACACTTAATGTAAGACCTGAGGGAGAAGGAGCCAGCCATGGAGTGGAGAGAGTGCTCTAGACTGAGAGAATACCACTCATTCATTCATTCATTCATTCATATATTAGTCTGTGCCAGGTATTGTTCTAGTTGTCAGAGGAAGAGAGATGAACAACAGAAGGGAAATCCTTTCTCTCGAAGAACTTATGTTAGAGTGGAAGGAGAGAGAAAACAAAGAATTTAAGGGAGTGATGAGTGCTATGAAGAAAATGAAAACAAGGTTATGGGATAGTAAGTGACTAAGGATGAAGGGACTATGACAGATAGGGTGGTAAAGGAAGGCCACTCAGGGACCTCAATGGTGAGAAAGAGCTAGCCGTGCAAAGGTCTGGAGGAAGAACATTCCAGATAGAGGGAGCAGGAAGTGGGAATGAGTTTAGCAGGTTTAACAAATGGCTGGTGAGAGAGTGACGGGCAGTGAGGTGGAGGGAGCAGGTAATGAAGGACATGGCAAAGCTAGGTGAGGAGTTGGATTTATTAGAAGGCACTGGGAAACTGGTGGAGGGATGTGGGCAGGGGAGAAATCTGATCCCTCTGGCTGCTCTGTGTGGTTGTGGAGTGAGATGGTAGGAGGGGAGGAGTGGAAGCAGTTAAGAAACTACTCTAATAGTCCAGGCAAGATAATGTTGGCTTAGGATAGTAGCTGTGGAGATGGAGGTAAGTGAACAGTTATATCTATGGGCTGGATTGAAAGGATTTGCTGACTGTTTAGGTGTAGGGCAGAGGTAAAGGACAAGGGTGACTCTTTGGATTTTAATTCCAGCAACTGGTGGATGGTGATGCCATTGACTGCGTTGGAGTGGGTTATAAGGATAGGTTTTGGGGTGGAAAATGAGAATGCAGTTTTGGAGAACTTATAAAGATTTCTGTTAGGCAAGTGGAGATGCCAAGCAAACAGCTTGCAAGAGCCTGGACCTCAGGGGCGAGGATTAGTTTAAAGGTAGTATTTGGCTTGGGGCACAGGACAGTGTTGGTCAGGCCAGCAGGGGCAGTGCTGTTCAAGGCCTTAGAACTAAGCTGTCCAGTATAGTCGCTACTGGCCATACGTGGCTGTTGGCACTTGACATATGGTTTGTCTGAACTGAGGTGTTCTGCAAGTGTAAACACACACCAGATTTAGAAGATTCAGTATGGAAAAGGAATGTGAGATATCTCATTAAGAATTTTTTTACTGCTTACATGTTGAAATGCTAATATTTTAGATCTATTGGATTAAACAAAATATATTTTTAAAATTAATTTTGCCTGTTTCTTTTTTACCTTTTAAACATTTTTTAAAAACTTATTTTGGAAGAGAGTTAGTGGGGGAGGGGCAAGGAGAGAGGGAGAGAGAGAATCCCAAACAGACTCTGTGCTGTCAGTGCAAAGGTGATGTAGGGCTCGAACTCACGAATTGTGAGATCATGACCTGATCCAAAGTCAGACACTCAACTTACTGAGCCACCCAGGTGCCCTTCTTTTTACCTTTTTTTTTTTTTTTTTTTTTTTATGGAGCCAAGAAAGCCTTTATTGGGATCTGTGATTCCCGGGCGAGGTTCCGTGACTCCAGGAGTGGGGAGTCAGGGAAGTCGCCTCTTTCTACCTTTTTTAATGTGGCTACCAGAAAATTTTAAATTACACTTGTGATTCATATTATATTTCTATTGGGTTATGTATGATGCTCTAGAGGGTAGGGCTGGTGGGACATTGTAAACTGTGGCTGGCCAGGACACCAGGAGGCAGCAGTGGTTAGGAAATTGAAGGGCACCTTCAAAGAGAACAATCCTATATAAAACCCAGTGTGGGGCCTATTGGTTTGGTTCTCCTTCCTGGGACCTTGTAAGACCAGAACTGCAGCATACCCCTCTGGACTTCCCAACCCCTTGGCTGTCTCAGAGTTGAGGAAGGGGCAGAAGGGGTCCCAATATGGGGACAGCATGAAGTATTCAAAAGGTGCTGGTACCTCAAATACTGAATTATTTCCCCCTTCATATACCCCTGCCTCACATCACCCTGCCTGGGCTGAGCAGGGTATGCCAACCAACAGCTGGGTAGTCAAGGCAACCAAGGCCATAAAACTCATTTATAATTTACATGAAATGAATGTGGCTGCAATCCATTTTCATCCATTAACATTCTAAACACCTTGTTCAAACTGCCTGTAGTGTTTCTAGTTGGCAGGATAACTGCCATTAGTGGAAAAGAGCAGTGAGATAACAAGAGATTGAATTCACTTCAATTAGTTTTATGTGACTTTTGTGAGTACCACTGTGTGCCAGACACTGTGCTGGGTGCTTCGGGTTGTTTCATGTGCTGTCCTTAAAGAATATATGTCCAAATATCTTCATATAGGGACAAATGCATGGAGAAATAGAGATGCATGAGAGCTTAGAGGAAACAAAATTAAGGCCTGTGTGTGTGTGTGTAACTTTGAACCCAGAGAAAGTGCTGGGTGGTATCAGAGCAGAGCGACAAGATTTGGCCATGCAGTAGAGA
Organism: Suricata suricatta; assembly: GCF_006229205.1. Taxonomy (NCBI): domain Eukaryota; kingdom Metazoa; phylum Chordata; class Mammalia; order Carnivora; family Herpestidae; genus Suricata; species Suricata suricatta. The sequence goes on from NC_043713.1 coordinate 69,496,507, forward strand.
TGTGGAGAAAGGATTTTCCAGGCACATTGGACAGCAGGAAAGGGCATGATTTAGGAAAGGGCAGGGAGAAATGTTTGGCTAGGATGTTGGGCATGTGGAGCAGAGTCCTAGGAAAAGAAAGTTGGGGGTAGATCGTGAGAGGCCTTGACTTCCAGGTTCAGGAGACTTGGCTTTAGATTGTAGACACTTGGTGGTTATTGCGGTGGCAATGATCTGGACAACGCTGTACTGAGGGAGAAGAAAACACTTGCCTGGAGCTTTTGAGGCTCAGAGAGCAGACAAGGCAGGGAGAGTTTGTTTGAGGAAAGGAGAGATGCAAAAAGCCCTTCTGGGATTATTCTGCAAATAAGGCAGTGTGATGTAGTGGTTATATATATGGAATCTTCCTACTCTTAAGGAGCTTAAAGACTTCAAATAGGAGGGAAAATTACTCAACTAAACTGTAAAATAATACTATATGGAGCACCTGGGTGGCTCAGTTGGTTGAGTGTCCAACTTTGGCTCAGGTCATGATCTCACAGTGTGTGAGATTGAGCCCTGTGTTGGGCTCGCTGCAGTCAGCACAGAGCCCACTTTGGATCCTCTATCCCTCTCTCTCTTTGCTCCTCCCCTGCTCATGCGCTCTCTCTCAAAAGTAAAAATAAACATTAAAAAAATAAAATAATGCTCTATTTCCCCAGCTTCTGTATTAGTGTTTGAAACAGGGACCTTCTGGAGGCATTGCTGAAAGACAATTAGGCCCAGGAAAATTAAGTTTTTTGAAAGAAAATAGGACTAATGAATGGAAGTTGCCAGAGGTAGAGTTTTGTCCTAGTATAAAACAGAAAATTTTAAGAGGGCATCTTGAAGATAAGTGAGCTCCTTATGTCCTGGGAGGTGACTAATTAGAGACTGGCCGATTTGTTGGTAGAGAGGCTTCTTGGATCCCTTAGAAAGCTGCAGAGGGGATACTGGGCTCCTAAGGAATATTTTGCAAGGGCTCTCTTTTTCTACTCCCATTCTCAAAAGCCCTTGTCCTCTCCTGTTTGGGTGCCTTCCTCCTTTGGTAGGACCTGGAACCCTGCAGTGCCAGTGGAGGCTGTCGGAGCAGATGCCTCCTAGATGTGACCTGGCATCGTATCTTCCCTTCCCTCATCTCTCCCCTGCTTTTTCCACCTTACCTCCTAAAGTAGAAATAACCCAAGGCCAAACATTAACTGTGAAACCATAAATACATGTGAAGCTCAGGTGGCTTTCAGGACTCAGTGCCCTGTTATCAGATGCTGCCTCACCTGGCTATGGGTGGGAAGGGTGGAGTGTCTGGCTGGAATGATGCAGGGGACCAAGTACTTCAGCCTTCCACCCTGGTAGAGAAGAGTGTAGAAGATGCCTCTGTTTCCCAAGGCTCAGTTGAGTCCTGTTTAAATTGGATTCTTGGGACTTGGGGAGAGAACACAGCAGCATTTTTCAGTACTAAAAGTTGATGTGCTCTTGCTTATAGATCAGGAACTCCCCTACCTTGATGTGGGCCCTGATTACACATACATATGTGTAGTGACTTCATAGGCAGCTACCTAGTACTGAAAAACATGTCTACCACTCATGCATTGTGATGTATTCCCCTCCATTCTGTGTCTTCTTCATGCCCAGGACTTTGCACAGTGCCTGCAGCATCAATATATCTTTGTTGAACTGATGGGTGAAAGAGCAAATATTTATGCCCACTCACATACTCATCTGCACATATACACATTTTCAGGAGGGTATCTGTAGATACATGTGGATGTTCGCATTATATCAACACAACACATACTAAAACTAAATATAGTAGCATAAATGCACCTTTCCATACACACCTACACCTAATATCCATATGCATGTGAATTTGTGCATATATTTACAGATTTCTGAATGACCCTGCTAAACACAAAGGTAGCCAGATGAGAGAATATGGTTCCACGGATGCTGAACAGGGCAAAGATGATATTTTGGCTGGGAAGGCCATCTCCAAGTTGTGTATTTGGATGATTGTCCACACTAAAAGCTTTCACCCACCCCTTCTTCCCTAGAAC
>NC_043713.1:69498657-69518179 GCF_006229205.1 Suricata suricatta
CTGTCCAAGCTTGACTCTTTTTTAGGCACAAAACTGAGGCCAAGAGAGGACAAAGAGAGACTGGGGTTTCCCAAGGAGTCAATAGAAGAGCAGGGATTTTAACTCTGATCTCTTCAGTCTAAGTCATCATCCCCTGGGTCTTAAAAGTCGACTGGGTTTGGGAGGCTTTTGCCTAGCATTGGTTAAGCCTGCAAGTTTGGATCCTGCTTTGTAAGTGTAGCTTTATGTATTTGTTAATTGTTTCTGGTCACAGAGCCCAAGATTGTACACCAACTAGGCTCCTGCAGATAACTGAGGTAGGCTGTTTCCTCTGCCCGGGGATTTCAAGGGTGACCAGAAGGTCCTCTGTGTTCCTACCTGGTTAACTGTTAGCTAACATTCCACTGATAGACCTTTATGGTCACAGCTTTGGCTTTGATCTTTTTTGAAAGACTGTTCTGCTCTGGGAGGAAGAACGTACACAGTAATCTGTGAATCAGTTGGCAATAACTGCGTGTAAATGGGACAAACACATCCTTTCCTGAGAGCCAATATCGATAGGGAAAGAAATCATGAGGTATTCAGAACTACATAAAGATAAGGGCAGCCTGGGGGGCTCAGCCCTCATAATCTAGTCTAGAGGTTAGGAGCTCTGTTTTAGAATCAAGTAGGTTTTTCCCTGTCCCCCTCCCCTCCAGTTAAAAAAGTAGTATCCCCTTATTACAGAAGAATCAGAAAACATGGAGGGTGATAACAACAGAAAACATAAACTCCAGTCTCATTCATCCTTTTATGTAAGGGTGTATTTATATGTATTTATATGTAAATAATATGTGGATATTATTTGCAGTTGATCCTTGAGCAATGCTGAGGTTAGGCCAAACCTAATGCCAAACCTGCACTGTTGAAAATCCATGTGTAACTTTTGACTCTCCAAAAACTTAACTACTGATAGCCTACTATTGACTGGAAGCCTAACTGATAACATAAAGTCAGCCAACACATATTTAATATGTTATATATATTATATACTATATTCTTACTCAGCTAGAGAAAAGCAACTGTTATTTAAAAAATTATAAGTAAGAAAATACATTTATAGTACTGTATTGTATTTGTTGAAAAAAAAATCTGTGTGTAAGTGGATCCACACGGTTCAAACCCGTGCTGTTCAAGGTCAGCTGTATAGCATATAGATAAGAGATAATACATATGTGCCTTGATTTCACTATGTTCTGGGAAGTACATGCCTATGGACATCTCAAGCAGATCCCTTTGTGCTTAACTGTGATGCCAGTTTCCTCTAATATCTTCTCCTTGTCACTCGTCATTACCCTCTAGAGCAGGGGTTTGACAAACTTTTTCTGTAGAAGATCAGAGAATAAATATCTTGTTTTATGGGCCATATGGTCTCTGTCAGACAAATATTTGACTCTGCTATGGTAGTATTAAAGCAGTCATGGACAGTATGTAAATGAATCGGTGTGGCTCTGTTCCAAAAATACCTTATTTAGAGACACTGAAATTTACCTTTCATATAATTTTCAGTCCCAAAGTGCTTTTTTAATTTTTAAACTGTTTAAAAATGTAGAAACCATTCTTAGTGCAGGCCATATCAAAACAGGTGGTGGGCATGATTTGGCTCATGGGCCTCCAGAGTAGTTGTATCGAATAGAAGTTTTCCCTCTGATGTGAATGTTCTATGTTAGTGCTGTCAAATACAGTAACTACGAACCACATGTGCTACTGAGCACTTGAAACATGACCAGTGCAACTCAGGTACTGAATTTGTCTTTTTTTTCTTTTTAGAGAAAGAACACAAGTGGGGGGGGCGGGGCAGAGGGAGAGAGAGAGAGAATCTTAAATAAAATTTTTAGATGTTTATTTATTTATTTATTTTTGAGAAAAAGAGAGAAAGAGGGAGAGAGAGAGGGAGAGAGAGAGAGAGAGCGATCGTGAGTAGGGGAGGGGCAGAGAGAGGAAGACACAGAAACTGAAGCAAGTTCCAGGTTCTGAGCTGTCAGCACAGAACCCAATACAGGGCTTGAACTCACTAACCGTGAGATCATGACCTGAGAGCCATAATCAAGATGTGGATGCTCAACTAACTGAATCACCCAGCTGCCCCTTAACTAACTTAAATTTAAATAGCTACATGTGGCTATTGACTTTTGTCAGACAGGGTATTATTTTCTGAGGGCTGCTGAAATAAATTGCCACAAACTGGGTAGCTTAAAATAACAAATTTATTGTCTCAGTTCTGGAGACTAGAAGTCTAAAGTCAAGGTGTTAGTCAAGGGTTATACTGCTTCTGCAGATTCTAGAGAAAAATTCTTTCTTGCTGCTCTGCTAGCTTCCAGTGACTCCTGGTAATCCTTGGCATTCCTTGGCTTTTAGTTGTATCTCCCTTTCTGTTGTCACATAGTATTTTCCCTATGTGTTTATGTTTCTGTTTCCTGTTTTCTCTGTTTGTAATGCTACTAGTCATTAGATTTAGGATCCACCCTAATCCAGTATAACCTAAACTGATTACATCTACTAAGACTCTATTTCCAAATAAGGTCACATTCTGAGGTTCTGGGTGGTCATAAATTTTGGGGGAATAGTAATCGGCCCAGCATAGATAGAATAGTTCTAAAGAGTAGTTCTCAAGTGTAGTATGCATCAGAATCACCCAGAGGGCTTTATTGGGACACATATTACTGGCCCCATCCCCAGAATTTCTGATTCATAGGTCTTGCTGTCTAACAAATCCCAGGTGATGCTGACCTGCTTTTCCAGGGACCAGACTTTGACAACCACTGCTCTAGAAGGCTTCTGTTTGTTTTCTGTGATTTCCACACAAAGTACCACAAACTGGGAGTCTCAAAACACAGAAATTTATTGTTTTACAGTTCCAGAAGCTAGAAGTCTGAAATTAAGATGTCAGCAGTGTTGATTCCTTCTGAGAGCTACATGGAAAGAATCTGCTCCAGGCCTCTCTCTTATGCTTGTAGAAGGTGGTCTTCATGTTCTCAGGGCATTATCTTTGTTTATGTGTCTCTATGTCCGAACTTCTCCTTTTTATAAGGACACTAGTCATATTGGGTCATAGCCCCACCCTAAAGGCTTTATTTTAACTTGATTACTTCTATAAAGACCCTATCTCCAAATAAGATAACATTCTGAGCTACTGGAGGTTTGGACTTCAATAGATGAATTTTGGAGGGGACACAATTCAACCCATAGCAGAGCTTGACTGTGCATTCGGCAAGGCCAAAGGGTGGAGGCCTTGTGTACAAGAAGATCTTGCTTTTCTTGTCCTTGAACTTTTGCCCAAAGCTGTCCTAGATGGGAACTTAGGAGGCAGTTCTGTTCTGTTGACATCTGACTGGGAGATCTTGGATAAATCACTATCTTGAGACCTTAGTAACTTCCTAGTGTTTGGTTATTTCTGCCAATCTATGATTCCCAGGTGGCAAGACAAGATTAATTTTTGGTTAAATCTCAGCTCCGATGCTGTCTTATGGATCTTTGATCTGTACTAATGAGATCAAGTTTGGAGAATCTGGTTGTGAGGGACTCATTGATTTTTTTCTGTGCTTTATCAATTTTTCATTAATTTATCAAACACTTATTGAACATCTATTGTGTACTAGGCATTGTATTCAACGGGACAGGGTCCCAGCCTTTCTGAGCTCAGTCTGGCAGGGAGATAGATATATAACCATATAATCAGAAACACATATGTTGAGTACTGTAGCTGTGTTATAACTGTCATGTGTTGTGGATCCTTAGGACAGTGAGGTGGATGATGCTGCCTGGTGGCAGGGAAGGCTTTGGCAAGGAAATAAACTATGTCTTAGAGATTGAATAGTAGTTCTACTGGGGGAGAGGGCCAGAAGAGGAATTCTAAGAGGGAACAGCTAGTGCTGTTCCTGGTAGTATGAAAGAGTGATTTGATATGGATGGTACTCTGAGACATATGGATGGCTAGTGTGAGACAAAGCTGGAAATATGGCTTCACCGTGAAGGATGTTATTTGCCAGGCCAAAGTAGTTTATTTATTTTTAAGAAAATTATTATTATTATTGTTTAGAGAGTGAGGGCACAAGTGAGCACGGGGTAGAGAGAGAGAGAACAAGAGAGAGAGAGAGAGAGAGAGAGAGAGAGGGAAAGGGAGAGAGAGAAAGAAGAGAGAGAAGCAGGGCTCACCTGAAGCAGGGCTCGTGTTTATCCCAAGTGGGGCTTGAGCTCATCTGATGTGGGACTTGAACTCACAAACTGTGAGATCATGACCTGAACTGAAGTCAGATGCTTATTGACTGAGCCACCCAGATGCTCTGCCAGACCAAGTAGTTTAGACTTCATCCTGAGACAAAGGGGGAACCCTGATGGGTTGTGCACTGGGGAAGTTATATGTTTGCATGTTTGTTTTGGGGGATCTCTCTGACAGCAGCCTCTTAGAGGTGCTGGTGTTGGTGGTGAAGAGGCTGGAGGCAGGGTGAACAGTTAGGGGCTAGTCCAACAGCTCAGGCCAGCGGTGATGAGGTCTGAACCAAGGCAGGGGTCATGGCAATAGAGCGAGGACAAATTCCATAGATACTTAAGAAGTTTTTAGTTTGGGCCACTGGGTGTTTTGTTGTGCAGTGGCTGGTCAGGGAAGAGAAGGGGAGTTTGGCTGGAAAGCGTAATGACTTCTTTTAGACATACTGCATTAGGGGGTCTGGGTACCACCCAGGCAAGTCTGTGCAGTCAGCTTGTGAACTATACAGATCTGGAGCTCCACAGAGGGGCAGGGATCATCTCACCTCATCTCCTTCTGCTCATTGCTCCAGCCACTGCCCTTCTGTCATTTCTTAGATCATGCCAGTCGAAGTCATTCCCACCTTTCCACTTTCATTTCACTCTTCCTCTGGTTTTTCCGCATGGCTGGCTTCTCTCATTCTTCAGCTCCTCCTCAGCTGGCTCCTCAGCTCCATGAAGACAGGCATCTTGACTGTTCTGTTCAGTGCTGTATCCTCAGGGCCAATCACAGAGCTGCTCAATGAATGTTTGTAGCTGCCCTATGAATGTCTGTTGAATGAATAAGTGAGCCATAGCTAAAGTCAGGGAAAGAAATGGGCAAAGAATGCACATTAATATTAAAGGAATTTTAGAGGAATCTTAGGGCAGAGCAATTTTTTTTTACAGTTGGAGGGGGAGATAATGGAATCCTTCTTGTTATTATTTGTTTTGATAACAAAAATATTAAAAATAATAGTATCAGAGAGTGCTTGTGTTCAGAGTCTCTTCTTACTAGCTTTATGACTGTGGGGCAGTGCCTCAGTTTCCTTGCCTATAAATTGAGCGTAATAATGGTACCTACCATCTGTGTTGTTGTGTGGATTAAATGAAATGATACCTGTGTAGACAGGCACAGAGTAAGTGTTCAATAAATAGTAGCTGTTATTATCAAGTAAACATTACTTTGTATTAGGCACTATCCCCAAGACTTTCAGTGCAAGTTCTTTTAACACAGTCTGTTTGTTTATTTGATTGATTGATTGACAGTGCGAATCAGGGAAAAGCAGAGGGAGAGGGAGAGGGAGAATCTTAAGCAGGCTCCATGCTGGGTGTGGAGCCCAATGTGGAGCTCGATCTCCTGACAGTGAGATCATGACCTGAGCCAAAATCGAGAACTGGAAGCTTAACCAGCTGAGCCCCACCCAGGCGCCCCATCAATGCAAGTTCCTAATGAATTTCTCCAAAAACCTGGTGAAATAAGAGTTTTACTTTTTAGAAATAGTTTCCATAGTTGAGGAAATGGAGGCTCAAAAAGAGGAAGTCACTTGTCACACATTTACCAGTGGTGGAGGCACTGGGAGTTAAGCCCAGGTTTCTTAGACTTTAATGTAGGTGTATTAACCATTGTACCACACTGTACCTCTCTACAGGGTGACCCTGGAATTATGGCATGGTCAAGGGAGCAGGCTTCAGAGGCTGATCAGGACTCTGGGATTCTGTCTTCTAGATGTTAGCTATCTTGTGTTTGCAGAGGGTCTCTGTGGAAGGGCAACCGAAAGCCCATCTCTACACAAGGAACACTCCAAGATCAATCTTCTTACTTCTAACTGGGAAGTCTCCACAGGAAACTTGGGAGACCTCATGGCATTTATAGCCTGTGACCCTTACCAACCTATAGACTGGAATGTTTATAACTAGTCATCACATTTCTCTCCAATATCTAAACCTTTGGTTTGGATAAGAGACTTCAATTAAAATACAATCTTTCCCTTTGACCAATCAATCTAATTATCTTTCCACTGACTAACCTTTGTTGGTATCTTGATAAGTAAGAGGCAATGACTTTTGAATTACCTCATTAACAGCAAAGTCTTATAAGGAAACAATGTTTTATATATACACAGATAAACATGTATATATGGCTCAGTTGCAAACACATGTCTGTCAGGACATGTGTCCATATACTCCTGGGACCACACCCTTATAAGGAACTTGCTGCATGTGCAAGGGCTCTCATTGTCCAATTGCGTGCATACAGCAAAACCCAAAATAACCACAGATATAGGCAGACATGCACACACAAACCCTTACATAACTTAAAAATTTTTTTAATGTTTTTAAATTTATTTTTGAGAGACAGAAAAAGACAGTGTGAGCAGGGGAGGGTCTGGGAGAGAGGGAGACACAGAATCTGAAGCAGGCTCCAGGCTCTGAGCTGTCAGCACAGAGCCTGATGTGGGGCTTGAACCCATGAATCGTGAGATCATGACCTGAGCTGAAGCCAGACGCTTAACTGACTGAGCCACCCAGGCGCCCGCCCCCTTAGATGACTTTTAAGTTTGAAAGGACAAAGACTAAGTGGAAAAATAATAAGAATATTAGTTTTCATTCATATTGAGTGGTCACTGAGTGCTGGAGATGAAGTTAAGCACTTTACGTATACTATCTCACCTGATTTTCACAACAGTGGCATGGTCAAAGGAGCCTACCACAGCTATCAGAATTCTTTGTTTTCCACAAGGAGACTGAGGCTCTGGAAAAGTTTGGATGCCCCAAGGGCTCGTATGAACAACAAAATTTGGAAGCCTTGTGGTATAAGTAGCTCCAGGTCACACAACTAGTAAGTCATAGAAGCAAACATTGGATGCAGCTCTGTTCTGACTACAAAACCTTTGTTCTTTACCAGTAAGGTCTTATCAGTCTGTATTTCCATGACAGAGGGACAGAGAGAAGAAACATAACATTAATTTTTATTGCATAGCAGCCTGAGACATCTTCCATAGCCATCATCTTCAGCTTAGAAGGAGCTGCTATTTTATCTTTATTTACTTTATTTTAAATTTTCAATTGAGAAAGAATGAGAGAGAGCATGAGCTGGGGAGAAGGGCAGAGGGAGAGAGAGAGAATCTAAAACAGGCTCCATGATCAGCACAGAGTTTGGGGTTTGATCCCACGATCCTGGGATTGTGGCCTGAGTTGAATCAAGAGTCAGACACTCAACTGAATGAACTACCCAGGCATCCCAAGAAGCTACTATTAAAAAAAAAACATTGTGGTAAAATATACAGAATGTACAATTCACCTATTAAACAATTTTTAAGTGTATAATTCAATGGCATTATGGACAGCCATGAAGTTGTACAACCATCACCACTATGTATTTTTTTAAAAAATTTTTATTTATTTTGAGAGAGAGAGAGAGAAAGAAAATGAGCCCACAAGTGGGAGAGGGGCAGAGAGAGAGAGGGAGGGGGAGAATCCCAAGCAGGCTTGAGTGGGTTTGATCTCACAGTGAGATCATGACCTGAGCCAAAATCAAGAGTCAGACACTTAACCAGCTGAGCTGCCCAGAAGCTCGACCACTATGTATTTCCAGAACTTTTTTCATCATCCCAGACAGAAACTCTGTACCCACTAAATGATTAAACTTCCTGTTATTCCTCTTCCCTAACCTCTTGGTAACCACTATTCTACTTTCTGTTTCTACAAAGCTGTTTATTCTAGGTACCTCACATAATGTTGAATGTTTTCAAGATTCACCTATGTGGTTGCATGTATCAGAATTAGAAGGAACAGGTTGAAGACAAATAAAATGCCAAAAAGATGTCTTCTTTTGAAACTGGGCAAAGAGTTCACATGGAAAACATTATCCCAAAGTAATGCTGTAGTTGGAAAATCAAGCGGGTTCAGTGTGGGTTTGGACATAGCCTGGATGAACATTCCTGAACTGGTTAGAAAGAGGAATTCAGGAGGTTTGGGGAAGGCCTTCATGAATAAGGATGGTCCCAAGATGGACACCCAGGCTTTCTCCTGGATGTCTGGCTGAGGACTTTGCTCCAAACAGCCTCTGCACTATTCCTTGCTTCAACCTCTAGGCTTCTCTTGGGAGGGTCTGGTCAAGAACTTGACTCTTGCCTGAGATTGCCTGAGATTATAAAAAAATCAGTGTGATGTAGTGAAAATAGCATCAGAAAAGGAGGGCTTCAGTCTGGCTCCTTCATTCTTCACTATGTGATTTATGACATTTCCCGTCATTCAGCCCTGATTTCCATCTACAGAGGATACTGTCACAGGGGATGTTGTTTTGAGAATCAGGTCCTCTCCATTTAAAAAAAATGTTTATTTATATTTGAGAGAGAGATAGAGAGAGAGAGAGAGAGAGAGAGAGAGAGAGAGAGAGAGAGAGAGAGAAGCAGTGCATAAGTGGGGGAGGGGCAGTGAGAGACAGGGACAGAATCTGAAGCAGGTTCCAGGCTCTGAGCTGTTAGCACAGAGCTTGATGCAGGACTTTAACTCATGAACCTGAGATCACAACCTGAACTGAAGTTGGACACTCAACCACTGACCCACCCAAGTGCCCCTGGACCTCTCCAGTTTTATTCACTGAAGGTACCCATTCTCAGGCCCCAGCATCTAAATTTTCCTAGAAACGGTATGGGAAGATAGGTTGTTGCTCATGCTTCAGACTTGTGTGTGAGCTGGAGGAGGGGAGAGGTTTAGGGGAGGAGGTGGTGAGGTATTTTCTCCTCTTTTTTTTCAAACCACCTAGGAGTTTGGGGGAAAGTGGTTCAAGTGAGAGAGAAGCAAGGAAACTTAAACCAAGGAAAGGCTGAGCTTTAGTGTCCTCATCTGTAAAATGGGTGATAATGTTTTTGTCATGCTGTATGTGTGAAAATTAATGAGGTAATGAATATAAAGTGCCCTGTAAGAAAAAAAAGCACCAAGTTAAATGATTATTATAAGCTTCTTAAAAAATTTTTTTTAATGTTTATTTATTTTTGAGAGAGAGACACACAGAATGTGAATGGGAGAGGGTCAGAGAGAGAGAGTGAGACACAGAATCAGAAGCTGGCTCCAGGCTCTGAGCTCTCAGCACAGAGCCTGATACTGGGCTTGAACCCACGAACTGTGAGATCATGACCTGAGCAGAAGTCCACTGCTTAACCAAGTGAGTCATCCAGGTGCCCTATTATGAGCTTTCTGATTGGCTTAGCAAAGGGGCTGGGGGTTGTGTGTATGCAGAACCTGAGCAAGAGGTCAGCTGGAGGGCTGGCCTGGAAGTTCTCAAGGACAAGGACTACACTATCTTACCCTTGGCTTCTAGTACAGTGCCTGGAACATCAAAGACCCTCAAGAAATATTTGTTGGATCAAAGAATGAGCTAGAGTTGAAAAATTATAAAGTCAAGCCAAGTTTCCTTCTATTTTTTTTTCTGATACCTTTCTCCACTTTTATGATGCCCCTTTTCTTTCCCTCCTCTGTTCTTCCAAGAAAACATTCTTAGAGCATGACCTAAAGAAAAACAGTGTGGAACAGTAGAAAGAGCTCTGCACTAGGAATCAGGAGACCAGGGTTTTTCAGATACTGGATGATCATGGGTCAGTCTCTTCAATTTGGGCTTATGTTCTTTTATTGTAAGAAGTTTGATTTGGCTACGATTTTGGTTTTGTTCTAGTTTTGGTGTTCCAGATTGGATGCTATACTCATACTAAGATGACAGTGTTATACTTCTAGGAGTATTTGCATTTAAAAATAGAACAGAATCTTAGTCCCAGGGAAGGAAGGGATGACAGTGGAATGCTAGACTTCCTTATGTGGTTGGGAGAGGTACTTCCCTGTCATCACACCACCGAGGAACTTACAGATAAGGTGGGTCTGAACCCATCCCCTGAAACTTGCCAGCACCTAAGTGTAGCCCTGACTCACACTCGGGGAAGTGGTGGAGGACATTGTGGAGCAATCTCTGAGAGCTACGCACCTGTGAACAGATGGTGTGACTAGGCCTGGATTCCTGGAAATTCCCTGGGACTTCACTAGGGATTAGTAGGCCTAATGGGTAAGAAAGAAAGGGTTGCATGGAAAGAATTGGTCATTGGAGAGCAAGAGGATTAGGTTTAGACCTGAGTCTGTTGCTTGCTTTGGTAGTTTGTGACTTGAACAAAGACTCTTCTCCCTGGGTTTCAGTTTTGTCATATATAACATAAGGGAGGTGAACCCTTTGGTTTCTTCCATGCTTTGGCCACATGGACCTTCCAATATCCCAGATGTACCACAGTCTCTCTGTGGCCATTTGCCCATCTGAACACGCCCTCAGTCCATTTCATACTCTGTTTACCCGGCTCTCACCTTTATGGAATGTTTTTCAGAGTCCAGGCTTCCCTGATGTGTAAGAGTAATGAGCAGAACATAATATGAAGTGTAAGGACTGTGGTAAACCAGAGAGTACATGCCCTACTGAAGCTGTTAAAAACATGGTTCTGGCCAAAAAAAGTGTCTGTGGTTGAATTTGTCCCAGGCACCATGAATTTGCTACCTTTGGCCTATAGATATGTAAAGCCCCTTTCCAAGACTCTCCTGGCATCCCACATTCTCCTTTCTTTATTTTTAAATTTTTTTATGTCTTTTATTTATTCTTGAAAATATTCTTGAGAGACAGAGAGAGCAGGGGAGGGTCGGAGAGAGAGGGAAACACAGAATCCGAAGCAGGCTCCAGGCTCTGAGCTAGTTGTCAGCACAGAGCCTGATGCGGGGTTCGAACCCATGAACTGTGAGATCATGACCTGAGCTGAAGCCAGACTCTTAACCAACTGAGCCACCCAGGTGTCCCCACATTCTCCTTTCATAACTCTTATAACACGTACCACTTTATGGTGATTATTACAGCTTTTCCCACTAGTCTGTAAATTCCATTTGAGCAGGTACCTATTTTATCCTCAACTCTATCCCTAGCCTCAGCACAGAATTGGCACATAATAGGTGTTCAATAAATATCTGTAAAATCAGCAAATGAGTGGATACTTAGTAAGTAATTGTTGGGTGAATTGTTGGGTGAATAAGGGTTCCTCAATAATTCTGTTTGTTTTCATTGTTTTCCATTCTCTGGCCCTGAATAAAACCTCCCAGCTAGTGATTTAAACTCTTTAGACCTCAGCTTACCCAATTTCTTTGATTTAGTATTATGATCTAGTCAGGCCCCTAACATTTTTCAAACAGTGTCCTTCAGTTCCTTCAATGGCATTTAGGTAGAAGGCAACTAGGAACTCTGGAGTCATCAGCTTTCTTGTTCATCCAGAAAGGTCAAAAGAAATACTTGTACTATCTCATACAGTCTTAGATTTTTAAGACCCTTCAAATCCATAGTCTTCTTTTTGTGAAGTAGTCCTGGAAGGCATAAATTATCCTCATATTATAGTGAGAAAAACTGAGCCTTGGAGAAGGTAGAGCTATGTAGACATCTACAGCAACAGAATCTTACCGAGAATAGGTATATTTTTATTCCTCCTTCCCATACATGAGACAGATGTTAATCATTAGTGGCCTTCTTTCCACTGAACTCGAATTCTGCCTTGGAATCCTACTTAGCACAGACATCATGTAGTTGAAGTTGACACTTGAGATGAAGACTATTGGCCATCTGTAGCTGGTAATGTCTGCTTCTGCTATCAGGCAGTTATCTATAGGAAAAAAGTTTAATTTATTTTTCAGGAGGTTCTGAGGCTCACAATATCAGCTCATTCTACCACAGAGGAACATCAACAGTATTACACTATTCCTTCTATCTGCCCCCATTTCAATAGCCTTTCAGGCTTTCTGATCTTGGCTGTCCTGATCTTGCCAGAAGTATGTTAGGAAGAAGGGAGGCTTCCAGTACTTAAAGGGAGCCCCAGAACAGTGCCTTTTGACTCCTGGTCATGTCTATTGTTTATACTAGTTCTTAGCTTCTGCCAAGTCCCACCCCCATTCAAAGAGTCCAGATTCAGACAAGGCACAGCTCCACTGAACAGCCTCGGGGGAACCATCTCAGGGAAATGCTGGGTCTCACCACAAGGTGGTGCTGTAGCTTCCTTTGCTTTTAGTTTCTACCTTGAAGGAAAATGTTCAAATTTGCACAATACTTAACGAATAGAACTGTGACTAATGATCAACTTCACGAATTAAATAGATGATTTAATTGACTATTCTATTTCAAGTTCTATCAGGTTTCAGATGGTTAAAAATTTTTTGTTTCCTTGCTGTGCTTTTAAGATAATGGCAGTGTGTTACACTAGAAAGGATGGGGGCTCTACACCCTAACCCTAACCTTGCACATATGGACTTTCCAGATCTTTCTGCCATACCCTAGGTTTCTTTCTAGAAGTTCTCTGAAAAAGAGGCAAAATGGAGGCAATAATCTAGTCTTTCCTTCCTCTTGTGAAACTCTAGGAGTCTTAAGCCCCTTAGATGACACTGTTTTCATTCTATCCTTTTATTGGCTGAGTAAGTGTTTGGTATATAGAGATACTATCATATATACAGTGAGGCTATGAAAAAGCAGAGCTTGGTCTTCAAGTTGCTCATAAAGCCTGGAGAGCTTTCCAGCAAAATAAATAAATACATAAATAAACATTACCCTCACCTACTGGAAGAATCCTATCACCCTCTCTCATTTCCTCCCCTCAGCTGCTTGGGGTGACCTGGCCTTCTATGTTCACATCTCTATGCCTTTGCTCATGCTTTCCCTTATCCTCTCAGGCTGTGGAATCCTACCCACTCTTCAAGGCCAGGCTCTCAGCTGTCCCCTCCATAAGGTCTTCCTGGAGCTTCTCAGGCTCACAAATCTTTCTTTTGTTGTAACTCTTTGCCTGTTTTGATATTATCAGACTCTCTCTTTGTGGTTTTTTGGTTTACATCTCTCTGTCTTTATAAAAAAACAATTAAGAGGCGCCTGGGTGGCTCAGTCCATTAAGCGTCAGACTTCAGCTCAGATCATAATCTTGCTTACGGTTTGTGAGTTTGAGCCCCATGTTGGGCTCTGTGCTGACAGCTCAGAGACTGGAGCTGCTTCAGATTCTGTGTTTCCCTCTCTCTCTATCTCTTCTCCATTCACACTCTATCTCTCGAAACTAAATAAACATTTAAAAAATAAAGTGTGTAGCTTCAGCTAAAACTCTGCTCTTCAATCTTTCTTCTTGCTTTTCCAAAGATAATCACTATCTTGAAGTTGCCATTTATTATTCCTATGTTTATTTTTATTGTTAGTGTGTATGTTATTGTTACTGTGTGTTATTGTTTATTGTGTATTGTGTTATTGCGTATGTCCCATAAACTCTTTTTTTTTTTTTTTTTTTATCTCTCAGTGTCTCTCTCTCTCTCTCCATGTACACACACATACAGTTTTGGGTGCTTTAAAATACATATAGGGGTGCCTGGTTGACTCAGAAGAGCATGTGACTTGATCTTGGGCTCATGAGTTCAAGCCCCACGTTAGGTGCAGAGATTACAAAAAAATAAAAAACTAAAGAAAATACATATAAATGGAAGCATATAGTAAAATTCTTTGCAACTTTGTCTTTCTCACTCAATATTCAGTTTTGAGATTTATCCCATGCCAACATATAGTATGGTTATTTGATATTCCTTTCTAAGAATAACTAATTTACAGTTAGTTTTGCTTCTACTTTTCTTGTTACTACAAACAGACCTACAATGAACATTCTTATGTTTATCCCTTTGTGCATATGTGTAAGGTGTAAGAGTTTCTTTAAGGTAGGTACCTAGAAGTGGAAGTGCTTAAAGCTATATGCATATCTTTACCTTTACTAGGGATGATCAGATTTTATCCAAAATATATGTACTAATTTATGCTCCCATCTATAATGCACTAAAATTCACACTTCTTCACATCTTTTCTAATACCTGCTCTTGTTGTCAGTCTTTTTTCATATTGGCTAACCAGATAGGTATAGAATGAAGTTTTGGTGTGCTTGGGTGCCTGGATTAAGCATCTGACTCTTGATTTTGGCTCAAGTCATCATCTCAAGATAAATTGTAAGTTCCAGCCCTGCATTAGGCTTTGTGCTGACAGCATGGAGCTTGCTTGGTATTCTCTCTCTTTTCCTCTTTCTTTGCCTCTCCCCTGCTTGTTCTCTCTCTCTCTCTCAAAATAAATAAAGTTTAAAAAAATAATGAGATTTTGAACTGTGTATTTCACTTATTGAGGTGAAGCATTTTTTATATGATTTTTGGCCCTTTAGGTTTCCTCATTTTTTTTAAAGTTTATTTATTTGTCTTGAGGAAGAGAGAGAGTGATGTGGGGTCAGAGAGGGAGAGAGAGAGAATCCCAGGCAGGTTCTGCACTGTCCCCATGGACCCTGACACAGGGCTCAAACCCACAAACTGTGAGATCATGACCCTAGTGGAAATCAAGAGTTAGCTGTCCAACTGAGTGAGCCACCAAGGAACCCCTCATTTTAAATTGCCTGTTTACATCCTTTACTACATTTCTCTCCATTGGGTCATTTTTTTCTTATTGAATTATAAAAACTTTTTATATATTCTGGATTTTTGTTTTTGTGCATATGTTTATTCTCTGTCCTCACAGACTTCTTAGTCAAATGAAGAGAATAGGCAATAGAGCATGAGAAGTACACAGTGCTAAAGGTGTATGGGGAGGGCACTTAAACCAGATTTCAGGGGTGCCTGGGTGGCTCAGTCGGTTAAGCATCTGGACTCGGCTCAGGTCATGATCTCACAGTTCATGGGTTAGAACCCCGCATCGGGCTCTGTGCTGACAGCTAGCTCAGAGCCTGGAGCGTGCTTCGGATTCTGTGTCTCCCTCTCTCTCTGACCCTCCCCTATTCCCACTGTCTCTGTCTCTCAAAAATAAATGAAGAAAATGAAAAAAAAAAAACCCCAGATTTCAGGCTAAGTGGGAGACATTTAATCTGAGATTCAGGGGATGAGGTAGCCAATTGGGGAACTGAGCCATATCTTCTTTTTATCTCCAAAATAACAATTTTTCTGCCCAGTACCTTCCATTTTTTGAGCATGTTTGTGGAAGTGAAATGGAATTTCAGGCAGAGGAGAGATTTTGGGCAGGTAGGACCTGTAGGACCTGAATCTCTAAAAGTTTATTCAGCTGAAGAGTCTAGAGGAATTCGGCTTTCTCTGTGCAGTGCTGGGAATTTCATGAAGTTTAGAATTGATCCAGACCTAAGGGGCCATTGGCTCTAATCTTTCACTCAGTGTTGGAATGCCCTGTATAAAATCTTAGATAAGTGGTTAACTTGTTCTGCTGTTTTGTCTTTGAAGCTCATTCCTTCATGAGGCATCCCATTCTATTTGCAGATTAACTGTTAGAAATCTCTTTCTTATATTGGGTTCTGTGCCCTTTCCACCCATTGTTTCCTGTCTGCCTACCAGAAACAAAAAATATACCTGTTCTTTCCACCTGATCACCCTTCAAATACCTACAGACAATAACTTTATGTGTTTTAAGACTCCTTTTTCTCCAAATGAAATATTTCTAGTGCAGTCAACCTCCACTTTCAGTTTAAGACATTCATGGATCACCTTTTCCAATTCAATGAGTCTTTGTTACTGACTCCTGAAGTAGGAGTGGAGGCTTATTTTCTTGGGGAACCTGAGAAGAAAAAGTAGCCCTAGGGGATCTATATGCATTTGTGGGAAAATAAGTGCCTTGGGCTATGGTTTTTAAGCTTGATTACATATTAAAATCACCTAGGGGAGTTTTTCTCTTATTAAATTGTAAAGAAATGGTAATTTATTAATTCACTTTTGCTCTAAATCACAGATCTTTTATGAGAAGCACTGGGTGTTATATGGAAACCAATTTGACAATAAACTATTAAAAACATTAAAAATTATTATTAAGTAATTATTTTTAAGTAATCTCTGCACCCAATGTGGGGCTCAAATTTGTAATCGCAGGATCAAGTGTCACATGCTCTACTGACTGAGCCAGCCAGGCATCCCTAAGAAGTTATTCTTAATATACATACATACACTAAAATTCACTCTTTTTGGTTGTTTAGTTCTATGAGTTTTGACAAAAACATAGAGTCATGTAACTACCACCACAATCAAGATACAGAAAACTTCCATCACCCCCACCCCCACTTCTATCCATTTGTACTAAACCCCCACCCCCTACCACTAGCAGCTGCTAACTTGTTCTTTATTATAATAGTTATGTGTTTTCTAGAATGTCATATAAATGAAATAATGTAGTATACAGCCTTTGACTCTGATTTCTTTCATTTAGCATACTACATTTGAGATCTAATGTCGTTGCATATATCTGCAGTAGTTTGTTAATTTTTATTGATGAAATTATAATCCATTTTATGAATATACTACTGTCTTTTTGTTCTTTCCATAGTTGAGGGATACTGTTTCCAATTTTGACATGCGTAGGTTTTTGTATGAACATAGATTTTCCTTTCTCTTGAGTAAATAGGTATGAAGGGGATTTGCATCTGAGTCACATGCTAATTATATGTTTAATTTTATAAGAAACTTCTAGGCTATTTTCCAGAGTGGCTATACCATTTTACATTCCCACCAGCAATATATGAGAGTTCCAGTTGCTCCAAATCTCCAACACATGGCATCATTGATTTTTTGAAAAATCATTCTAATAGGTTTGTAGTGGTATCTCATTGTGGTTTTATTTTGCATCACTAATAACTAGTGTTGTTGAGCATCATTTCATGTTCTTATTTGTTTATATATTTTCTTTGATTTGATGAAGTTTCTGTTGAAATCTTTTGCCATTAAAAAAATTGAATTTTTTTTCTCATTCTTAAATCCTTTGTCAGATGATGTGATTTGCTAATGTTTTCTCCTAAATTTTGGGTATTTTTAGAAAACAAAATTTAAAATTTTGAAATTTTATCAATTTTTCTTTTATGTACTGTGCTTTTGGGTCATATCTAAGAACTCTTTGCTTAATATAAGGTCACAAAGATTTTCTCTTTTGATTTCTTTTGAAGGTTTATTAATTTAGGTATAAGATCCATTTAGAGCTTTTTTTTTTTGTGTAAGGTTTGAGATATAAGTTGAAGTTCATTCTTTTGCATATGGATGGTCAATTTTTCCAGTACCATGTATTGAAAGTACTATTATTTCTTTGTTAAAAAAAGCAAATGGAGGGCGTCTGCCTGGTTCAGTCAGTGGAGCATGAGACTCTTGATCTTGGACCTGTAGGTTTGAGCCCCATGTTGGGTGTAGAGATTACCTACAAATAAAATCTTTAAAAAATTCAAGTGGACATGAACACCACAAAAGACTAATGAGGATGTGGAGCAAAAGGCACACTCATTCACTGCTTGTGGAATGTAAAATGGTATAAACACACTGGGGGACAGTTTAGAAGGTTCTTACAATGCTAGCCATAGTCTTACCATAGGATCCAGCAATCGTGCTCCTTAAATGTTTACACAAATGGGTAAAAAAACTTACGTCTACATAAAAATATGTACACAAATGTCTGTAGCAGCTTTATTCATCATTGCCAAAAACTGGAAGCAGCCAAGATATCATCCTTCAATAGGTGGATAAAGAAACTGGTACAACCATACAATGGAATATTATATAGTAATAAAAAGAAATGAGCAATGAAGCCATGAAAAGACATGGAAGAAACTTAAATACATATTGCTAAGTGGAAAAACCCATCTGTAAAGGCTACATACGGTATGATTCCAACTATTGATATTCTAGATAAGGTAAAACTATAGTGACAGTAAAAGATTAATTGTTGCCAAGGAGGGGTTACAAATAGTGGAATATTTTTAGGGCAGTGAAACTATTTTGCATGATACTATAATGGTGCATACATGATACTATGCTTTTGCAAAGCTCATAGAATTATGTTCACAACACAAAGAGTGAACAGTAATGTAAGCTATGGACTTTAGTTAATGATAATGTATAGGTTGTAACAAATGTACCATACTAATGCAAGACAATAATAATGGGGGAAACTGGGATGAAGAAGAGGAAGTATATGGTAACTTTCTGTACTTTCTGCTCAATTTTTCTGCAAACCTAAAAGTTCTGTAAGAAATAAAATCTATTAATTAATTTTTTAAATGTTTTATTTATTTTTGCTACAGAGAGAGACAGAGCATGAGAGGGGGAGGGTCAGAGAGAGAAGGAGACACAGAACCGAAAGCAGGCTCCAGGCTCCGAGCTAGCTGTCAGCACAGAGCCTGACGCGGGGCTCGAACCCACCAACATGAGATCTGACCTGAGCTGAAGTTGGAGGCCTAGCCGACTGAGCCACCCAGGCGCCCCAAAATCTATTAATTAAAAATACAATCAATTGACCATATGGGTCTATTTCTAGACTCCTTTTTTTCTTCTATCTATCTATCTATCTATCTATCTATCTATCTATCTATCTATCTATCTATATCTCCTTTCACCAATACTGTCTTGACTACTGTAGCATTTTATAAGATAAGTCTTTTTTTTTTTTTTAAGATTTTATGTTTAAGTAATCTCCGCATCCAACCTGCAGCTCAAATTCACATTTCTGAGATCAAGAGTTGCATGCTTTTCTGACTGAGCCAGCTAGGTGCCCCTGTAAAGTAAGTCTTGAAACAGTGTAAATTCTCCAACTTTGTTGTTCTACCTCAAAATTGTTTTGGCTACTCATATTACTTTGCCTTTCTAAATTATAGAATGATCTTGTCAATACCTAGAAAAAATCTTTCTGGGAATTTTGACTGTGATTGTACTGAATCCATAGATCAAGTTGGGAAGAATTGACTTTACAATATTGAGTTTTCTAAACCATGAACTTGTTAAAAAAGAGAAAACAGGCACAAATTGGAGTCACTTTGTGCTAAGCCCACATGCCATACTAATATCAATATCTAACTGCAGTTTCAGTTTCTTCCAGGAATGCAATTTTAACCAAACAATCTGGAACTCTCTGTTAGCTCTAGTGAGATAATCTGACTGATAGACCTCCTGTCTTCCTCTA
Organism: Suricata suricatta; assembly: GCF_006229205.1. Classification (NCBI taxonomy): domain Eukaryota; kingdom Metazoa; phylum Chordata; class Mammalia; order Carnivora; family Herpestidae; genus Suricata; species Suricata suricatta. The sequence continues at coordinate 69,517,895 of NC_043713.1, forward strand.
AAGGAAGATGACCTTGCCTGAAGCAATCCACTGTTGCTAGTAACTTTCTTGGTCTACCGCCTTCTGCCTATAAAAGCGGAAGAATTCCACTTTCATTTTGACCAGCTCCTTGGAGTTTCTGCTAGGTGGGATGCTGCCCAATTCATGAATTGTGGAATAAAGCCAGTTAGATCTTAAATTCACTCAGTTAAATATAGTATTTTTAGCAAACCTGATATATTTCTCCATTTATCATTTATTTCATCGGTGTTTGGTAGCTTTCAGCATACAGATCATGCACATATT
>NC_043713.1:69518279-69519541 GCF_006229205.1 Suricata suricatta
GCCACAGCATGGTCTCTGAACTCATAATCCAATGCTCTGTCTTCTCCAAAAACACTGTTCAAAACAAACTTATAATTTCTTATAAAGTTAAAGTTATACCTTGTAATTCCACTTTTAAATATTTATTCAAGAGAAGTGAAAGCATATGCTATGATCTAAATGTACCCCCACCAAAATTCATTTGTTGACTCCTAAACCCCAAAGACAATGGTATTGGAAGTGGAGTCTTTGGAAGTCATGAGGATGGAGTCTCACAAATGAGATTATTACCCTAAAAAAGAGACCCCCAAAGAGCTCCCTTCATCTCTTCCACCAGGGGAAGGCACAGTAACAAGTCATGAGCTATGAACCCAGAAGAGGGCACTCACCAAAACTTGACCATGCTGCCCTTTGAGGTTGAACATTCCCACCTCTAAAACCATGAGAAATAAATGTCTGACATTTATAAGCTACCACATCAGTGGTGTTGTGTTATAGCAGCCTGATCCAACTAAGACAACATATATCCACAAAAAGTCTAGTATATGAAGGCTCACAGCAGCTTTATCTATATTAGCCAGAAAGTAGAAACAACCCAAATGTCCATTAAGAGGTAAATGACAGCACCTGGGTGGCTCAGTCAGTTAAACATCCATCTCTTGATTTCAACTTGGGTTATGATCTCGCAGTTTCATGAATTTGAGCCCTGCATCAGGCTCTGCATTGGTGGTGTGGAGCCTGCCTGAGATTCTCTTTCTCCCCTGACCTCTCTCTCTCTGCCCCTCCCCCATTTGTACTGGTCTCTGTCTTTCTCAAAACAAATAAATAAACCTTAAAAAAATTTTTTTAAAGAGGTAAATGGATAAACAAATTGTGGTATATTTATTCAGTGAAGTGTTACTCATCAATAAAAAGAAACAAACTACTAATCCAGAGAGCAATATGATGAAACTCATAAATAATGAATTGGGAAAAGAGGGCAAACATGAAAGAACCTATTGTATCATTCCATATGTAAATAGTTCTAGAGCATGCTCTGTAGTGATAGAAAATAAAACGGGCATCTGGGTGGCTCAGTCAGTTAAGTGACCAACTTCAGCTCAGGTCATGATCTCACGGTTCATGAGTTCAAGTCCCGCATTGGGCTTGAGCTGACTGCTTGGAGTCTGGAGGCTACTTCAGATTCTGTGTCTTCCTCTCCCTCTGCCCTTCTCTCTTCTCTCTCTCTCTCTCTCTCTCTCTCTCTCTGTCTCAAAAATGAATAAAACGTTAAAATTTTTAAG
>NC_043713.1:69519641-69529522 GCF_006229205.1 Suricata suricatta
AATGTTTATTCTTCTGATCCATGAGCATGGAATGTTTTTTCATTTCTTTGTGTCTTCTTTAATTTCTTTCATAAACTTTCTATAGTTTTCATCATACAGGTCTTTTACATCTTTGGTTAGGTTTATTCCTAGGTATTTTATGGCTTTTCGTGCAATTGTGAATGGGATCCGTTTCTTGATTTCTCTTTCTGTTGCTTCATTTTCGTTGTATAAAAATGCGACCGATTTCCGTACGTTGATTTTGTACCCTGTGACTTTGCTGAATTCATGGATCAGTTTTAGAAGGCTTCTGGTGGAGTCGGTCGAGTTCCCCATGTAAAGTATCGTGTCATCTGCGAAAAGTGAAAATTTGACTTCTTCTTTGATGATTCTGATGCCTTTCATTTCCTTTTGTTGTCTGATTCCTGATGCTAGGACTTCCAGCACTGTGTTAAACAACAGTGGTGAGAGTGGACATCCCTCTCGTGTTCCTTATCTCAGGGGTAAAGTTCTCAGTTTTTCCCCATTGAGGACGATATTAGCTGTGGGCTTTTCATAAATTGCTTTAACAATGTCTAAGTAAGTTTCTTCTATCCCAACTTTCTCGAGGGTTTTTAAGAAGGGATGCTGTAGTTTGTCAAATGTTTTTTCTGCATCTATTGACAGGATCATATTGTTTTTATCTTTTCTTTTGTTAATGTGATGTATCACACTGATGGATTTGCAAATATTGAACCAGCCCTATAACCCAGGAATGAGTCCCACTTGATCATGGTGGATAATTCTTTTTATATGTTGTTGAATTCTATTTGCTAGTATTTTGTTGAGTATTTTTGCATCTGTATTCATTACGAATATTGGCCTGTAGTTCGTTCTCTCTCTCTCTCTCTCTCTCTCTCTCTCTTTTTTTTGTTTTGTTGTTGTTGGGTCTCTGTCTGGTTTGGGAATCAAAGTGATGCTGGCTTCATAGCGTTGAACCCTATTTCCCAATGTGAGTCACCGAGAATGGAATCCAGCAACACAAATGCAATTGGTTATTAGGTGTTTATTTTAGTTCAGCCAAACGACCCCTCCCGAGTAGGTGTAATTCCTCAGAAGAGCATGCTGCCGAGCACAAGCTCAGGGTTTATATAGGTCAGAGTAACCAATCACCATCTTACAGCATTTGATGGCACTGCGGGGCAGTAACTAGATGACTTTCACCTATTGACTTTGTCTTTTCCAGGTGGGGTTGTTTTAACAGAATCTTAAGCCAATTTATCAAGTTACATTCCTAGGGTTACCAGAATGGAAGTGGGCAAGTGAAAACAGTTGTTGGTAGTTTAGGGTCTAACAATAGAACGAGTTTGGAAGTTTTCCTTCTATTTCTATTTTTTGAAATAGCTTGAGAAGGATGGGTGTTAATTCTGCTTTAAATGTCTGGTAGAATTCCCCTGGGAAGCCATTCAGTGCATAGATATTTATAATTGTTAGCTCTTCTTGATGGATAGACCTTGTAATTATTATGTAATGTCCTTCTTCATCTTTTGTTACTACCTTTACTTTAATGTTCAGTTTGTCTGATATAAGTATGGCTACTCTGGCTTTCTTTTGACTTCCAGTTGAATGATAGATATTTTTCCATCTCCTTACTTGCAATCTGAAGGTGTCTTCAGGTCTATGGTGAGTCTCTTGTAGTCAGCAAATAGATGGCTTTTGGATTTTTTCCATTCTGGTACTCTGTGTCATTTGATTGGAGCATTTAGTCCATTTACATTCAGTGTTATTATTGAAAAATGTGTGTTTAGTTTCATTGTGTTCTCTGTAGAGCTCATGTTTGTATTCATGTCTCTGGTACCTTGTATTCCTTGCTACATTTCCCTCATAGAGTCCCTCTTAGGATTTCTTGTAGGGCTGGTTTGGTGGTGATGAATTTTCTCAATTTTTGTTTATTTGGGAACACCTTTATCTCTCCTATTTTGAATGACAGGCTCGCTGGATAAATGATTCTTGTTTGCATATTTTTCCTGTTCATTCCATTGAAGATTTCCTGACATTCCTTTCTGGCCTGCCAAGTTTCAGTAGATAGGTCTATAACCACTCTAATAGGTTTCCCTTTGAATGTTAGGGCCCCTTTACCCCTAGCTGCTTTCAGAATTCTCTCTTTATCCTTATATTTTGCTAGTTTCACTATGATATGCCACACAGAAGGTCAATTCAAGTTACTTCTTAGGTGAGTTCTATGTGCCTCTTGAATTTCCATGTCTTTTTCCTTCCAGAGATTTGGGAAGTTCTCAGCTATGATTTGATCAAGCACCCCTTTAGGATCTTTTTCTTTTTCTTCCTCTTCAGGAACTCCTATGATGTGGATATTGCTCTGTTTGATTGTATCACTCAGGTCTCGAATTCTCCTTACGTGCTCCTATAGCAATTTTTCTCTCTTTTTCTCGGCTTTCTCTTTTGCTATTACTGTGTCTTCTAATTTACCTATTCTCCTCTCTGCCTCTTCAATCCGTGCAGTGGCTGCCTCTATTTTATTATGCATCTCATTTATAGCCTTTATTAACTCATCACAGCTATTTTGAAGGTCCTTAGTCTGTGTATTAATAGCTTCTCTGATGGTTTTTACAAGCCCAGCGATTAATTTTATGACGATTGTTCTAAATCCTTGTTCAGTTATGTTGTTTAAGTCCGTTTTGAGTAGTTCTGTGGCTGTGATTTCTTCCTGGAATTTCTTTAGAGGAGAGTTATTTCGTTTCATCATTTTGGCTAGCTTCCTGCCTCTTCTCAGTTTTAAAAGCTCATAATGCACTGTGCACCTGTTAATATTGCTCTATTAAAGGAGGCTCTTTGACTGTCCAGGGTCTGTCATTTTATAAAGTATTCTTTTAATGGTGTCTCTTGGTTTCTCTTGTTGTGCCTTTGACTATTTTATTTCCCTACTCAGTGATATTTGGGACTTTCCACCATGTGTACTTTGGCTTGTTTCTTGAGGTAGCCCTGAAAAGAACAGACAGACAAACCCACAGGGTACAAAAGCACACCAAAGTACAGACAAATCTAATAAATAAGCAAGCCAAAAGGGGAAAGAAAATAAGAAACAAAAAGAAAGGAAGAGAAAAGTGAAAAAGAAGGGGGAGGACAGAAACGACAAAGGACAGTCTGAGAGTGTAAAACCTGCAGAGGGAAGAGATAAGAATGAGATAAGGAAAAATATATCTGGATGGCAGGAATTGACCTAATCACAGCTGTGTATAAATGTTGGTCTTTCCCAGACTCCATGGGGGGAAAGGAGAAATGAAGGAAAAAAGAAAAGAGAAAAAAGATTAAAAAAAAAGTTAAAAACTGTAAAAAAAAAAAAAAAAGGCAGCTCTCCAGGTCAGATGGGCATGGTTTGGTGTAGGTAGGTCAAGTCTCAGGGGCTGCTCTCAGAGGCCCCGCCTTAGGGGTGTGGGGAGAAAAATGGCAGAGTCCCAAGCCCTTCTCAGACTAAGCATTGCAAGCCACTTTTTTACGTCCGATCTCCCTATGCCACAGGCTGGCCAAATTGCTTTTTTCCCCTAAGCTCCACCACTTTTCCAAATCCTAGTCCATGCATTTTAATGCTGTTGCCCCAGATGAAATGAAATGAAATGTCTTCCCGCAGGCAGGCGGCTTTCTAGCTGGGACTGAGTAAGGAGACTGGGAAGCCGCTGGGCCCGAGGGAGAACAAGCCCACTGAGAGGGACAAATTTCTCTACCCGCTCCCAGCGGCTATATATGGGATGGTGTGTCTCTTGGTCCCAGGGTGTCCATTCTATGAGTCTTTCTCTTCCCCTTGGTTCTCCTCCACTCGACACAGCCGTTTCGCGAGGCTCCAAATGGCCGCAACTCGTGCTGCTTCGCACTGCCGATCTGTGTGTGGCCCTCACAGTCTTGTGCCATTTCTGCACACACGGCCCTCTGTGGGGTCTGGCACCACCTTTTTGGGCGCTTTCTCTCCTGCTCCGTTTTGGGCCGGCGCTCTCTCACCTCAGTGTCTCTGGTCCCAGTTCACACTCACTCAGGCATCCATGAGGCTGTCATCTATACGGACTCTGTGCACGCACTTTCTGTTCTTGGAGATCAGAATATAGTGGCTTTGGTCCTTCTCAGTTTGATAGTTGCAGGCAGGTGGAGATTACAGAGCTCCCTACTTCTCCGCCATCTTGCCGCTCCTCTTCTTTAACCTTTAATTTTGACGTAATTTTAAACTTAAAAAAGTTATAAGAATAATACAAAGAATTCCCATATATTCTTTATCCAGATCTCCCGAATGTAACATGAGTTTTAATTTTCTCACTCTTTTCTTTCTCTCTCCATATATATGTGTATATGTATGTATACACACATACGCACATATTTTTTTTCTGGACCATTTGAGAATTAATCATAGGCATGATATCATTTTACCCCTAAATATTTCTAAAAGCAAGGACATTATCTTTTCAAAACCACTGAAAATAAGAGATTAACACTGATAAAACACTCCTATCTTATTTATAGAACTTATTCATATTTTTCCAAGCATCCCAAGGGTAAAGAAAAACCCAGATCATATGTCACATTCAGTTGTCATGTCTCTGTAGTTCCTTTTCTTTTGAGCAGTTGCTCAGATTTTCTTAGTGTTGCATGACATTGATATTTCTGAAGAAATTTTTCACCTGGGAGAGTTTTAAAAACTACTCCTGGGCCTCAATTTTCTGTTTAATTGGTTAGAGGTGAGATGTGCACATTGCTATGTTAACACTACAACAAAAACTTTCCAGGTGGTTATAATGTGCAGGTAAGCTTGAGAAACCCTGGGCTTTGGGACTTTAGATTTCATTTTTTGATGGCTGAGTAATATTCCATTGTATGTATTCACATCTTTTTTAATGGATATTAATCATTTTCATTATTTATCTATTTACTTATTATTTTTAAATTTAAATTCAAGTTAGTTAACATATGGTGTAGTATTGGCTTCAGGACTAGAACCCAATGATTCATCACTTACATATAACATCTGGTGCTCATCTAAACAGGTGCCCTCCTTAATGCCCAACACCCCTTTAGCCCATCCCCTCAGCGACCTCCCCTCTAGCAACCCACAGTTTATTCTCTGTATTTAAGAGTCTCTTATGGTTTGCCCCCTCTCGGATTTTGTCTTATTTTTCCTTTTTTTCCCCTATGGTCATCTGTTGTATTTCTTAAATTCCACATATGAGTGAAATCAAATGATAATTTGTCTTTTTCTGCCTGACTTATTTCCCTTAGCGTAATACACTCTAGTTCCATCTATTTTGTTGCAAATGGCAAGGTTTCATCCTTTTTGTTCTTGGAGTACTATTCCAGTGTGTGTGTGTGTGTGTGTGTGTGTGTGTGTATACGTATAAGCCCAATGCTGACTCGAACCCATGAACCATGAGATCTTATGACCTGAGCTGAAGTTGGCCACTCCACTGAGTCACCCAGGCACCCCAGAAAAACTTGATTAAAAAGTTCTGAGTAACAAAAGCAGGCCATGAAATTACATGTACACGGTTTTATCCTCAAATGATTATGGTTATGCCTGTGTGTGTGTGTATGTGCACATATATTGCAAGGGATGTTATATGTGCATACAATAATATAAATAAAACCTGTAAGGAAAATGGTTAGAGAGTTTATCTCTGGACATTGGATGACTTAAAAACACTTTTCAATAGTAATCATGTTCCATACCATATGGAAATCCTCAGTTACAGTTTGATAGTAGACAGAGAACAAGCAGAGATGAGATTCCCAGTTAGAACAAAGAATTCTTTTTTTAAGAAAAAGCAATCTTGATATCATTTAGGCTTCTGGATCCAGTCATGTATAAATCTAGCTCCCCATTGCCCTTCCTACGATTATGTTGAATATACAAATATGTTACTTTCACATTGTTTTCTGTTCGTTTTGCCTTATGTAGATTTTCAAAAATTTCATTTAATAAAGCTTTTTTTTCATGTTTATCTATTTATTTTGAGAGAGAGAGAGAGCTTGAGAAAGGGAGAGCAGACAGAGAGGGAGAGAGAAAATTCCAAGCAGGCTCTGTGCTGTTAGTGCAGAGTCTGATGCGGGGCTCAAACTGTGAGATCATGTCCTGAGTTGAAATCTAGAGTTGGACACTTAACTGACTGAGTCACCCAGGTGCCCCTGCTTTATTTAGGTTTAAACCGAATTTTATCACTTGAATCAAATTTGTGTGTTGTTTTAGTTTACCAAGTTTGTGGTAATTTGTTACAGCAGCTATAGGAAACTAACATAGGTGCCCACCCCTACTTTCACCCCTCTTCATTCTTGGGGCAGCTGGATATTCAAGATGCATTTGTCAATCATAATGTGAGCTGTGGTTAAGATCTGGTTTATCACTCCTCTAGGACTACATGCAATACTGAACTGGTTAATACATGGAAAGAATAAAACACATCTTTTGGGTTATATGATGCAAAGAATTCAGATGGAGTTTTTCACCAAACACTAAGACCTTTTTTTCTAAGTAGCTAATTTAATACTGAATTGAACTATAGTTAATAATACTGTATTATATACTTGAGAGTTGCTAAGGGAGTAGATCTTAAATCTACTTTTGTTCTCAGCACAGTACAAATGCTAATTATGTGAGTGATGGAGGTGTTAACTGACCTTATTATGGTTATTATTTTGTAATATATACATGTATCAAACCATCGTGTTGTACACCTTAAACTTATACAATGTTATATGTCAATTATATCTCAATAAAACTGGAAAAAATATTGAATTGATAAAGTTGACTAGTTTTATATAAATTAATACCTTTCCCTTCAAAATGATTATATTAAAGTATAATTTATTTATTTCTCACCAGATTAATCAAATTTACACTCACTGAAGTTGCTTATTTTTGCCCTGAATTCAATGATAGCCCCTGTTCTACTCCAGGTGTTCTGAGGTTTAGTAGCTTCCTAAAATATCTGGGCTCTCCACCCCAGCTGTGAAAAGGAAAATTTCCCAGCAAGAGGGTGTGACAGTGCTCATAAGGTGATTAGTGTTTCTTGCTTCAGAGACAGGTGTGAGTTGAAGAGGGTGGTGCCAGCCTCTTAGGTCATATTCTTCCTGAATTGAGCAGGTAAAAACATGCCCCTGCCTGACTCAGCGGGGGGAATGAAGGAGTACCATCCCAAAGCCTAGTCTTCCTTTCCAAATCTCAGCATCATGGAACTGGGGTTGCCTTATGGATCATATGAAGTCAGTGAGCTTAGGGCAGAAGCAAGACTTACCCAAGTTCATATGCCATTACAATGGCAGAGAATCCCAGGGCTCTGCTCTTGACCCCAGGCTGCCTCTTATTTGGTAAATACTTACTGAGCACAAGCTGTGTGCAGGATGCAGTGATGCTCCAACTTGCCTCTATGCTTCTAGTCTCATGCTGTGTCTTCTCTCTGTCTAGCCCAGTTAGCTCCTTTCCCCTAGATCATTATCACTGATATTTTGTGACCCTGCTTACATCTTGGGAAGCTTTCTCTGACCCCCTGCTTCTCAGGACACAGTCTTCATTCAATGCCTTATCTGAAATCTCTAGAACAGTGTGTGGGTGTTTTTGTCATAGCACTTATGACTTATCAAACTGGCTGAGGGGTGAAATGAGGGCAAGTATCTAGAGTTCTGGTTCCAGCTGCGCCAGGAGGCCTCACTGGACCCCAGTGTCCCATCTGTGAAAGGTGAAGAATGGGTTATGCCATCTCTAGTGAACTTTTCAGGGCTCACATTCAAGCTATTTAATTTCCAGGTCTTCCAAAGGACTTTAGCAAGTTGCAACTGAGAGAGCAGATTTAGAAATGCAGACCAGTTGGTTTTCTGGATGCAGTGAGCTGGCTTTGCCAAATGTCAACTTGGCTCCTTAGTGAGGTAGCTGAGGAGCCATGATAGCTCTCTTATATGCGTGTAATCAGGGAACTGTGATAACAGTATTTGAGACTCTGCTCCCGTTAAACATTTTTGCAGTAGGGATATGTTGGCATGACTTAGGTTATCGTATAAATTGTGTACCTTCTGAGAGGGGAGTGTGTAATTTATTGGCCTCTGAAAGTACTAGCCTCATTATGCGATAAGGCTCAAGTTATGAGCCTTGCTAAAGGTTGCAGGGAAAGAGCCAAGGGTCCTGAGCTGAGCAGAGCTCTCTGAAGTCTCCTCTTCATTGCTCAACCCAGAGGCCATCAAGATTTTGGGCCCCTTTCAGAACCTGGGTCTGGCACAGCTGGAAATGTGGGGCAGTAGCATGATGTTGGGATCTCTGAGAAGATGAAGGAGGCCAATAGGCCCAGGAGGCAGGAAGATATTGGTGGAGCTGGGTTGCTGAGAATCTCATGGTTTCACAGAGAACCTGTAGGTCAGAGAGGGGAAGAGATTTGTTGGGGTGACATGGTGAATGAGGAGTGGAGCAGGGACTAGAAGACGACATTCTGAGTTCCTACCGAGTTTTTTTTTTTTTTCTTCCCAGGACACCCTCTCTGGGCACCTTTTAATTTTCCTACCAACCTGTTTATATAGGTATAATTGACAAATATAATTATATGTATGTATATATATATATTTAATTTATTTTTACAATGGTATATATTAAAGGGTATATTACAGTGATTTGAAATATGTATACTTTGTGGGCACATTTTTAATGTGTGGTTAAGAGTAATGGATTTAAATTCTAGTTCTGTCCTTCATGAGTTACTTAACCCAAGTCTCAGTGTTCTTATCTACAAATTGAGGATAATAGTACCTATCATATAGGAGTGTTGTAAGGATTAAAGAGGAAGATAATGTTTGTAAAGCACTTGTTACAGTGGTCAATAAATGATAGCAATCATTGCTTAATGATAGTTCTTTTGTTATTTTTCTAACAATGGTCTCCAGAGAATCATTACCTGGGTCTAAGAGAGTGGGGGTTTCGTGCAAGGCCTTGAACTTCACCCTCTTCTCTGGTCCTGTTCCCCTGGCCTGAACACTTTATCTCCTTTCTCCTACAGATTGGGACTTGTCCTGGCTATGACCATCCCTTAACACATACACATATGGTGTCAGAAATCTTGAGGGCTTCAGGCCACCTCAGGTCATGTAAGCATTTGTTGCAGGTAGTTTCCAAAGATGGTCTCTCTCATACTCTCTGAGTCCTGCACTCTGGCCTTAAAGAGAGCCTCCAAAGTGATTTTGGGAATATCCATGCTCCTTTTACTTCCAACTTTTAGGGCAACGGACTTCTGTTAATTAAATTTAAGGGGTTCTACTTCCACCTTCCTTTGAGCCTCCCCTGAAGATGGGATTTAATGCCTGTGGAAACTGAATCCCAGAAAGTTGAAGTCACTAGCTCAAGGTCAAAAAGCTAATTAGAAGCAGACTCAGGACTTGAATCCAAGAATCTTGATTCCTAGTCCAATGCTCTTGCCTTATGTTAAATTCCTAGAAGAATTCCTGCCACTGGATTAAGTGGCATCCAAGGCCTTTAATAACATAGTCCTGAGTCTGTCTCTCAAACCTTTATTCTTATTCTCTTCATGCTCACCTCTCAGGGGCCCTGCATTTTCCCTCTTTACCTGCGAGGGCCTTCTCCCAGACATCACATGGTTTAGTCCCTAATTCCTTCCATACGGTTCATAAGGGGTCCTACTTGATCACCCTGCCTTTTTGTGACCATCTTAATCTCTGTATTCTGCTTTATTTTCTTTTCTAGCACTTATCATTGCCTGATATATTATATGCACTATTTGCTTGTTTTTTCAAAATTTATCTTCTACAACTAGAATGTGAATAAGGACAGTGTCTTCTTCACTGTGGTACCTCTAATGCCTAGAGCAGTGTGTGTGGCACATAGAAATTATTCAATAACAATTTATTGAATTATATGAACAGATACTGAAAATTTC
>NC_043713.1:69529622-69531014 GCF_006229205.1 Suricata suricatta
GCTCTTTCTTTCTTTCCTTCTTTCTCTCTTTCTTTTTTTTCTTTCTTTCTTCCTTTCTTTCTTTTCTTTCTTTCTTTCTTTCTTTCTTTCTTTCTTTCTTTCTTTCTTTCTTTATGATTAGCTTAAAAATTTTAACGTTTTATTCATTTTTGAGACAGAGAGAGAGAGAGAGAGAGAGAGAGAGAGAGAGAGAGAGAAGAGAGAAGGGCAGAGGGAGAGGAAGACACAGAATCTGAAGTAGCCTCCAGACTCCAAGCAGTCAGCTCAAGCCCAATGCGGGACTTGAACTCATGAACCATGAGATCATGACCTGAGCTGAAGTTGGTCACTTAACTGACTGAGCCACCCAGATGCCCGTTTTATTTTCTATCACTACAGAGCATGCTCTAGAAGTATTTACAAATGGAATGATACAATAGGTTCTTTCATGTTTGCCCTCTTTTCCCAATTCATTATTTATGAGTTTCATCATATTGCTCTCTGGATTAGTCGTTTGTTTCTTTTTATTGATGAGTAACATTTCACTGAATAAATATACCACAATTTGTTTATCCATTTACCTCTTTTAAAATTTTTTTTAAGGTTTATTTATTTGTTTTGAGAAAGACAGAGACCAGTACAAATGGGGGAGGGGCAGAGAGAGAGAGGTCGGGGGAGAAAGAGAATCTCAGGCAGGCTCCGCACCACCAATGCAGAGCCTGATGCAGGGCTCAAATTCATGAAACTGCGAGATCATAACCTAAGTTGAAATCAAGAGATGGATGTTTAACTGACTGAGCCACCCAGGTGCTGTCATTTACCTCTTAATGGACATTTGGGTTGTTTCTACTTTCTGGCTAATATAGATAAAGCTGCTGTGAGCCTTCATATACTAGACTTTTTGTGGATATATGTTGTCTTAGTTGGATCAGGCTGCTATAACACAACACCACTGATGTGGTAGCTTATAAATGTCAGACATTTATTTCTCATGGTTTTAGAGGTGGGAATGTTCAACCTCAAAGGGCAGCATGGTCAAGTTTTGGTGAGTGCCCTCTTCTGGGTTCATAGCTCATGACTTGTTACTGTGCCTTCCCCTGGTGGAAGAGATGAAGGGAGCTCTTTGGGGGTCTCTTTTTTAGGGTAATAATCTCATTTGTGAGACTCCATCCTCATGACTTCCAAAGACTCCACTTCCAATACCATTGTCTTTAGGGTTTAGGAGTCAACAAATGAATTTTGGTGGGGGTACATTTAGATCATAGCATATGCTTTCACTTCTCTTGAATAAATATTTAAAAGTGGAATTACAAGGTATAACTTTAACTTTATAAGAAATTATAAGTTTGTTTTGAACAGTGTTTTTGGAGAAGACAGAGCATTGGATTATGAGTTCAGAGACCATGCTGTGGC
>NC_043713.1:69531114-69534248 GCF_006229205.1 Suricata suricatta
GGGTTTAGGAGTCAACAAATGAATTTTGGTGGGGGTACATTTAGATCATAGCATATGCTTTCACTTCTCTTGAATAAATATTTAAAAGTGGAATTACAAGGTATAACTTTAACTTTATAAGAAATTATAAGTTTGTTTTGAACAGTGTTTTTGGAGAAGACAGAGCATTGGATTATGAGTTCAGAGACCATGCTGTGGCTTTGGACAAGTAAGCTTCCTCTTTGGGTCTCAGTTTTCACTATAGAATGAGGGGTCAGTTGAATGCTTTTAACTCTTTTCAGCCAAAGAGTCTATCATTCTACAGTTTGTTGGAAATTGAAAACCTCACACATGATTGATTCAGGCATTAAAAAACTGGCTCTTAAAGCTGCTCACAAGCAGCATCCTGTGCTCCAGAAGGCACAAAGTGTCCTCCCATATCAGGGCTATGTGGGTGTAATCATGTTAATGACAGTTGTATTCAAAGAGGCCTTTGCCCCAAAGAGCTTTCAGCTCTTTCACATGGGGCCAGGACTTTGGTGAATACTTAAGGAAGCCCTCCCAGCCCAGGTGCTTTCCCAAGAAGTCGAAGTGAGAACAAGTGGGGTGTGACTCAGAATGAGTCAGAGTAAGACATTGACACTGGGACCTGAATGACAACTACTGGCCAGAGAGTAGAACAAATGGACTTTATAGTGGCCCTTCATTAAAAATGAGGCCTTGTGCCTTTCTCTTGACTTCCTTCCCTCCCTTCCTGCCTCCTTATATCTATTGATTTAGAAAACAATACATTCCCATGTTTCATAAAGTATATAAGTGTATATAGAGAAAGCTTCCCAGCCATCCAAATATTCTTCCTGAAGCCAACCAATTTTGCCAGTTTCCTGTGTATACAAGAGATTTTTCAAAAAAGTTTATTTAGGGGCACCTGGGTGGCTCAGTCGGTTAAGCATCTGACTTTGGCTCAGGTCATGATCTCAGGTTTGTGGGTTCAGGCCCTGCTTCGGGCTCTGTGCTGACAGCTAGCTCAGAGTCTGCAGCCTGTTTCAGATTCTGTGTCTCCCTCTCTCTCTGACTGTCTCTTGCTCACACTGTCTCTCTCTCTCAGAAATAAATAAATCATTGAAAAAAATTTTATAAAAAATTATTTATTTATTTATTTATTTTGAAGGTGAGGAGGGGAGATATAGAGAGATAGGGGGAGAGAGACAGAGAGAGAGAGAGAGAGAGAGAGAGAGAGAGAGAGAGAGAGAGAGAGAGAGAGAGAGAGAGAGAGAGAGAGAGAGAGAGAGAGAGAGAGAGGAGACAGAGAAACCCAACCAGGCTCTACATTGTCAATGCAGAGTTTGACTCCTGGCTCAAACTCAGGAACTGTGAGATCATGACCTGAGCCACAATCAGATGATCAACTGACTGAGCCACCTAGGCACCCCCAAGAGATTTTTAATGTACACATAAGCAGATCTGTATGTACATTCTTCCCCTACCCTTATTTTACACTAATGTTAGCATACTATATGATGTTCTGCACACTTTTTTTTTTTACAGTTTATTTATTTTTGAAAGAGAGAGTGGGGGAGAGGCAGAGAGAGAGGGAGAGGGAGAGAATCCCAAGCATTCTCACGGAGCTTAATGCTGGGCTCAAACTCACAAACTGTGAGATCATGACCTGAGCCAAAACCAGGAGTCCAATGCTTAACTGACTGAGCCATCAGGTGTCCCACTTTGATTTTTTAACCTAACAAAATCACCTTGAGATTAATCCATATTAATACTAGAGTTTTCTTTCCTTTTTTTTTAATGGCTGCATTAAGTGGATAAAACAGCATATTCAACCAGTTGTTTATGAATGGGCTTTTAGGTTGCTTCTAGTCTTTTTCTGTTACAAATAGTGCTGCAATAAATAACTTTGAACATAGATCATTTTGCTTTTATGTAAGACTATCTGTAGCATAAATTCTTAGAAGTAAAATTATTGGGTCATAAGTTATATACATGTATATAACTTTATATATATCATACATTTTATATTTATGTACATTTAGACTGTTTATATTTTTTGTTTATTTTTCTGTTGGGGCTGGTTCTTACATTTGCTATGAATGGTGAGATTATGGATGAACAAATTCTGTAGGCCAGTTCAGAGCAGTGTTAAGTTACAGAAAAACTGAATGAAAAGTATAGAGTTCCCATATTACCACTCCACTACCCCTATTCTCACCCTCTGTCACCATCAATATACTCCACCAGAGTGGTACATTTGTTATAATTGATAAATATATCTCATTATCATCCATAGTCTTAGTTCACATTAGAGTTCACTCTTGGTGTTGTATGTTTTATGAATTTTGACACATGTATAATGGATGTATTCATTATTATAATACCATACAGAATAATTTCAGTATCCTAAACATTCTCTGTGCTCCTGTATTCATCTCCCTTTCCTCTCTAACTTCTGGCAACTGTGAATCTTTTTACTACTTCCATAGTTTTGCCTTTTATGAAATGCCATATAGTTAGAATTATACAGTGTATAGCCTTTTCAGATTGGCTTCTTTCACTTATTAATCTACCTTTAACATTCCTCCATGTCTTTTTTTCCCTTGGAGCACAAGATTTTATTTATTTTTATTTAGTTTTTCCCAATTTATTATTTATTTATTTAATTTATTGTTTAAAATTTACATCCAAGTTAGTTAGCATATTGTGCAACAATCGTTTCAAGATTAGATTCCTTAATGACCCTTACCTATTTACCCCATACCTCCTCCCACAACCCCTCCAGTAACCTTCTGTTTGTTCTCCATATTTAAGAATTTCTTATTTGGTCAAGAGAGGGGCATTTGTGGAGAAGAGCATTGGGTGTTATATGGAAACCAACTTGGTAATAAACATATATGTAAAAAAGAGTATCTTATGTTTTCTCCTCCTCCCTGTTTTTATATTATTTTTGCTTCCCTTCCCTTATGTTCATCTGTTTTGTATCTTAAAGTCCTCATATGAGTGAAGTCATATGATATTTGTCTTTCTCTGACTGACTAATTTTGCTTAGCACGATACCCTCTGATTCCAACCATATAGTTGCAAATGGTAAGATTTCTTTTTTTTATTGCTAATACTCCATTGTGTGTGTGTGTGTGTGTGTGTGTGTA
>NC_043713.1:69534348-69551645 GCF_006229205.1 Suricata suricatta
CTATAAACATTGGGGTGCATGTGTCCCTTTGAAACAGCACACCTGTATCCTTTGAATAAATACCTAGTAGTGCAATTGCTGGGTCATAGGGTAGTTCTATTTTTAATTTTCTGAGGAACCTCCACACTGTTTCCAGAGTGGCTGTAGCAGTTTGCATTCCCACCAGCAGTGTAAAAGAGATCCTCTTTCTCTGCATCCTTGCCAACATCTGTTGGTCCCTGAGTCCTTCATTTTAGCCATTCTGACAGGTATGAGGTGGTATCTCAATGTAGTTTTAATTTATATTTTCCTGATGATGAGTGATGTTGAGCATTTTTTCATGTGTTGGTTGGCCATCTGGATTTCTTCTTTGGAAAAGCGTCTATTCATGTCTTCTACCCATTTCTTTGCTGGATTATTTGTTTTTTTGGGTGTTGAGTTTGATAACTTCTTTATAGACTTTGGATAGTAACCCTTTATCTGATATGTTGTTTGCAAATGTCTTTCCCATTCCATTGGTTGTCTTTTAGTTTTGTTGATTGTTTTCTTCGCTGTTCAGAAGCTTTTTATTTTGATGAGGTCCCAATAGTTCATTTTTGCTTTTGTTTCCCTTACCTCTGAAGACCTGTTAAGTAAGAGGTTGCTGTGACCGAGATCAAAGAGGTTTTTGCTTGCTTTTTCCTCTAGGATTTTGATGGCTTCCTGTCTTACATGTAGGTCTTTCATCCATTTTGGGTTTTTGTGTATGGTGTAAGAAAGTGATACAGATTCATTTTTCTGCATGTCGCTGTCCAGTTTTCCCAGTACCACTTGCTGAAGAAACTGCCTTTATTCTATTGGATATTCTTTCCTGTTTTGTCAAGGATTAGTTGGCCATATGTTTGTGAGTCCATTTCTGGGTTCTCAATTCTGTTCCATTGATCTGAGTGTCTGTTTTTGTGCCATCTTCCATGTCTTTTCATGACTTGATAGCTTACCTCCTTTCATCTTCAAATAATATTCCATTTTCTGCATGTACACAGTTTATTTATTCATTCACCTACCAAAGGAAATCTTGGTTGCTTCGAAGTTTTGGCAATTATGAATAAAGCTGCTATGGACATCTGTATGCATGTTTTTGTGCAAACATGCTTTCAATTCCTTTGAGTAAATACTAAAGAGCACAACTACTAGGTCATATGGTAAGAAAGAATATGTTTAGTTTTATAAGAAGCTGCCTGTTTTCCAAAGTGACTGTATTACTTTTTGTTTGCACCAACAATGAATGAGAGTTCCTGTTGTCCCACATACTTGCCAGCCTTTGGTGTTGTTAGTGTTTTGGATTTTGGTTATTCTAATAGGTGTGTAATGACATCTTGTTGTTGTTTTAATTTGTAATTCTCTAATGACATATGATGTGGAATATCTTATCATATGCTTATTTACATATCTTTATTTGTATATCAAAAGATATTTGTATATCTTCTTTGAAGAGGTGTTTGTTCAGATCTTGTGCCTACTTTTTAGTTGGATTATTAATTTTCTTATTGTTGAATTTTAAGAGTTCTTTGATAGTTTCATTAACAGTCCTTTATCAGATATGTCTTTTGTAAATATTCTTTCTCAGTCTGCAGCTTGTCTTCTCATTCTCTTGATACAATTTTGATGGATGTTCTCAAATTACTCTTAGAGGTGGTACCAATTTATGCTTCTACCTGTAATGTGTGAGAGTACCTGTTTTCTCTTATAACATGATATGTTATCATTTTGTAATCTTTTCCAGTCTGATAGATAAAAAATAGTATCTCACTGTAGTTTTAATTTGTGTTTGTCATATTAGAGAGAGACTGGAAATATTTTACTATGTTTATATATCCTTTGTATTTCCTTTTATATAGACTGTAATAATTAAGTTTATATATATTTCACCTATCTATATTTTTTTGTTCATTTTTCTGTTGGGGTTTGTTCTTACAGTTGCAATGGGTGGTGAGATTATGGATGAGCAAATCCTGTGGGCCGGTTCAGAGCAGAACTCCATATCTTCAAGATTTCCTCTCTCTGTACCTTTCATTTATACACATTCCTTTGGCATCTGAATTTGTTTCCTGCCAGTATCCTTTGGCTCAAGGTCCTGAATTTTCAGTGACTCTGACTTTGCTGTTTTGATTCATGTTGTGCTTGTTTCATATTTGATATTGAATGTGATTTACCCAGCTGGAATCACCATCTTTCTTCCCAGGGTTACCACTCTGGGAAACCCCATTCTTCTTAGTCAACAACATCCTTAAATCTAGTACATAATCCTTTACTGACACATTCCAACACTGATCATGAACTAGCATAGAGTTACTCATCTTTATGAATACTTTGAAATTCCTGTTAACTCAGTCCTACTGCCATTGTTACAATGGGCATAACTGTTACTTCATAGTATCCCTGATGTCTGGTGTGTCTGGTAGATGGAAAATGTCACAGTCAGGACAGTAAACAGATATCCTAACTCTCAGTTCAGAGTGCTTTCATGTGTCTATCTATCCATCCATCTATTCACCCATTATCCATTCATCCACTCACCCATCCTGTGACTACTCTTATTTCAAAAAGGACTGAGAAAATACCTACACATCATGTTCATAACAGCATTATTCACAATGGCTAAAAGATAGAAGCAATCCAAGTGTCCATCACTGAATGAATAGATAAACAAAATATGGTATATACAATGGAAGTATTTAGCCTAAAAAAGGAAATTATTTAGCCTAAAAAAGAAGGGACTGCCCGAGCGGGGGAGGGATAGAGAGAGGGAGAGACACAGAATCTGAAGCAGGCCCCAGGCTCTGAACTGTCAGCACAGAGCCCAACATGGGGCCTTAACTGATGAACCATGAGATCATGACTTGAGCTAAAGTTGGGTGCTTAGTTGACTGAGCCACCCAGGTATCTCTGTGTTGATTATTTTTATTCATTTATGCACCCATATAATATTTATTGCACATCTACTAGATGCCAGTCACAGTACTAGGAATAGTGATGACCAAGAGACACTGGCACTTCTCTCATGATGCTTGTAGTCTAGTAGGGTACATAGGCATTAAATATAGCTATGAACTAAATGTGAATTAAATTGAGACAGGAAGGAAGAGAATAGGGCTTGAGCATAAAGTTCTAAGAGACTTTTAGGCTCAGAGTAGGGTGCAGTTCAGGAAGCTTCCTGGAAAAAATTAAGATGAGAGGATTATGATAGTTACCCAGGCAAAGAGCAGGGGAGAAAGTGTCCTTGCATAGGGAACAGTGCATGCATACCAGATCTAAATTTTTCTTGATGAACTGGAAGGGCCCCAAGGCAGAGAATATGTCTTTTTTTTTTTTGCTAGTGTGAATTTTCTCCCCCCCTTTGCTTTCTTGATATGTAATTGACAAAATTATATATATTTAAGGTATACAATGTGATGATTATATATATATGTATTCAAATGACTATTACAATCAAGTTAATTAACACAACCACACCTCACATAGTTACCATTTTTTAATATCCAAAAAATATAAGGAACTCATACAATATATGAAAAGTCAACAAGTACACAAAGAGTAATTGACATCACTAATCATTGTGAAAATGCAAATCAAAAAAACACAATGAAATATCATCTCATGATTTTTAAAATGGCTATTATCATAAAGACAAGAGATAAGTATTGGTGAGGATGTGAAGAAAAAGAAATTTTGGGAACTGTTGGTGGGAATGTAAATTGGTGTAGCCACTATGAAAGACATGGAGTTTCCTCAAAAAATAAGAATAGACTCCACACATTAGTGAAATAATATAGTATTTGCCTTTCTCAGTTTGACTTATTTCACTTAGCATAATGCTCTCTATGTCCATCCATGTTGTTGCAAATGGCAAGATCTCATCTTTTTTATGGTTGTGTAATATTCCTCTGTGTATGTGTGTGTGCGTGTGTGTGTGTGTGTGTACCACATATTCCTTATCTGTCTATTGATGGACATTTATGTTATTTCCACGTCTAAAAAACAAAACAAATGAATAAGTAAACAAACAAACAAACAAACAAACAAACAGCAGAATCAAGATCTGTAAATACAGAGAATAAACTGATGGTTTCCAGGAAGGAGAGTGGGGAGGTGGCAAAATGGGTGATGAGGAATGGGAGGTCCAGGCTTCCAGTTATAGAATGAGTTAGTCACAAGAGTAAAAAGCACAGCATAGGGAATACACTCAATGATATTATAACGTTTCAGGATGGATGACAGCTACACTTGTGGTGAGCATTGCATAAGGAATAGAAATACTGAATCACTATGTTGTACACCTGAAACTATGTCAACCATACCCAAATGAAAGTATGTTTAAAAAGATAAAATAATAAAAGTAGAACTGTATGATCTGGCAATCCCACTTTCAGGTATATATGCCAGGGAAATGAAATTAGTTTCTATCTTGAAGAGATAGCTGCACTATTATATTCATTGCAGAGATTGTGTCTTATTCAAGTTTGTAACCCCAGCACCTGGTGTAGAATGGATACTCTGAATGAATAAATGAATGATGTTTCTTAATGTAGAATTATCATGACCAGCCATTAGATGGGAGAGGATATTCTTTTGATGGTGAAACAAATTCACCTTTTCATTCTGATCAAATGACTAGTTGACCAAATGAATGAAACTCATAAAATTTTAGGACGAATAAGTTGGGAAGAAATTATCTGGGTGAGAATTAAATTTTTATTGTCTCCAGGTGTGATGCCATATGCATGGCTATCGTTTTTAATTTTTTATTCTTTGAGGTGAAATTCACATAATATAAATTAATCATTTAAAGTGAATAATTTGGGGGCGCCTAGGTGGCTCAGTCGGTTGAGCCTCCAGCTTCGGCTCAGGCCAGATCTCGCGTTCATGGGTTCAAGCCCCGCGTCGGGCTCTGTGCAGACAGCTAGCTCGGAGCCTGAAGCCTGCTTTCGGTTCTGTGTCTCCTTCTATCTCTGCCCCTCTCCCTCTCATGCTCTGTCTCTCTCTGTAGCAAAAATAAATAAAACATTAAAAAGAAATTTTAAAGTGAATAATTTGGTGGTATTAAGTGCATGCAACTGTTACTACTATCTATTTCCAAAACATTGTCATCATCCCAAAAGGAAACCCCAAACCCATTAAGCACATGCATGAGTTTTAAGCTCCTGAAAGAAAAGGGACTACATTTATCTTGTTCACTTTGTACCCCTGATGCTTTGACAGATGCCCAACTGATATTTGTTGAATATATGAATGACTTGCCATCCCCCCCTGTTATCGTTGAGGTTTTTCAGTTGCCCAAGGATTTTTGAGCCTGGTTTTCATGTTCCTGAAATACTAACCTCAGTTTTGGTTGATGGATGGGTGGCAATTGGCTGTGTGGGGATAAGATTCACAGGTGAGAGCTCTGATGAGTTCCTCAGCCAATATCAGCAGTCCTCTGGCTATCTTCTGTCAGGAGCTGCTTCTCTGTCTCATCTCAGAGAAGGAGTTAGAACACATGGGGTGACAGTTACAGTGAAGTGAGGCTGTCAGAGAGCCCACTTCTCCAGGACTTGAGTGACAGTTAACTCTGCTAATTTACCTGCTCTAATCCTGGGCTGTGGGTTTTCAAAAAACCAGGGTGTTTGGCAGAAGATAGTAATGCTGCTGACTTGCCTGCATCTGTTATAATTAGTGACTCAATGAAAGGTCTCACACCTATGGGTAGCTGGAGCCAAATGTCAACCCAGGGATGAGGCAGGGGAGGAATACAGGGATGCTGGGCAGTAGGCTTAGAATCAGGTCTAAAGCTTCACTCCCCCTCCTTCTCCCCTTCTCTCCCTACCCTCTTTCCAGTAGTTAAAGTATAGGCTTTGGTATTATACCTGCATGGGTTTCAGTGCCAGCATGGGCATTTGCCAGTTTGGACCACTGTGAATTTCAGTGATCCATCCATAAAATGGAAGTACAATAGGGGCATTGTGAAGATTAAAGTTATACCACTTGTCTTAACCACAGTATAGGTTTTCCTTTTCATATCTGATTTCTGCTCTTTGAGGGCAGGGTCCCAGCTCAAGGCCCCATTTGAGTCTAGATAGGAGATGAAGATGAAGATTAAAGTTAACGTTTTATTGAGAACTGAATATGTGCTTGGCAGTGTACTGATGCATTTTCCATATGAGGCACAATTCCAATCAGGTATGTTTCCCACACTGCTTTAGAGCTGCTGAGCTCACTGGATAAGGACTGTGTAGGGAAAGTCATATTTCCCCTTTCCAATTTTAGAAATAGTGGTGAGCAGTAGAAAATGTGAGCCTTGGGGCCAGCAGTCATAGTGAGGGGTGAGATTTAGGATGAAGTGGGGTTGACATGCTTGTGACATGCAACTGTCCAGGGCTTAATGTCCCCAGTTTATAAATGAGAGACAGAGGTTCAGGGAAATTCAGGGCCCTGATTAAAGTCATAGAATTGGTACAAGGATCCTTTTTTTTTTTTAAGTTTATATATTTTTGAGATAGAGATAGAACACAAGCAGTGGAGGAGGAGAGGAAGAGGGAAACATAGAATCCTAAGCAGGCTCCAGGCTCTCAGCTGTCAGCACAGAGCCTGACAAACGGGGCTTGAACTCACTAACTGTGAGATCATGACCTGAGCTAAAGAAGGATGTTTCAGCAACTGAGCCCCCCAGGTGCCCCCAGGTATCCTTCTTCAGGGACCAGTTGGTCATATTCTGCCAATTTGAAAGGTGAGAAAACAGTCTTAGAGAGGAAAAGTGACTTATCTAAAGCCAACTGGCAGAGTAACCAGTGCCTGAACACAGGTCTCTTAATTCTGGGCCATGTGCTATTCCTGTTGCCCCAGCCTAAGGACTGGGACTGAGGCAGTACCCTGTGAAAAGCTCTAAAGAAGGTAGGCTAACACATCTTGTAGCATTTCACCCTGTATCTTCTTCCTGAAACCTGTCTGGGATTTGGGATATAGAGGAAAGAGCTACAGCTTACCACCAAGCAACCTGGGTTTTGGTCCCAGCCCAAAGCTGATATGCATGGTGGGCACTCAGCAAGCCTTTGTTAGTTCAAATTGGATCCTGACTGCAGAGGTGATTCTCAATAAACATAAGGGGCTTGCCCAAGGTGATCCAGTGTGATAGAGGCCTAGCTAGGGCTCAGATGATTGGATGGAGACCACCAAGGGTCAACTACTATTGACTTCAGCTTTAGAGGGAGGGCCAGGAGCATTTTGTCCTTCTGAGTTTTCTGTCATTTCCTTTACTCCCTTCATGTCCAGATGCCAGCTTGAGGCTTGGGGAGGAAGGGCAGGCAGCTTGGGGCCAACAGATTGTTTCTCTCTCCTGGCCCTTCTCACTTATCCTCACTTCCTCTTTGCCTGGCATCTGTTTGGCTTTTACCTCTCTGGGCCTAGACTTACCCCTCCAACAGTGTCATTCTCCCCATTCCACCCTTCCCAAAGAAGTTCCAATCCTGATTCCTCCATCAAATCCTTCCATATTCAGACTCCTTCACTGATTGCAGTAGCTGAATAATGGCCATCCAAAGATAATAGGGCCTAATTGTTGGAACCTGTAAATGCTACCTTATTTATAAGAAGCGCCTTTGCACATTAAGTTAAGGAGCTTGACATGAGGATAGAAGATCCTGGATTATCCTGGTGGACCCTAAATACCATCACAAATGTCCTTAGTGAGAGAGCGAGATTTGACAGCAGAGAAAGCATTGTGAAGGCAGAGGTATTTGTATGATTCCTCTTGTCTAAAGGTATCTAGAATGGTCAAATTCATAGAGACAGAAAGTTGAATGATGGTTTCCAGGGCAAGGTAAGAAGTTAGTGTTTCATTGATAGTTTCTGTATGGGATGATGAAGAAGCCTTAGGGGTATAGATAGTAGTGATGATAGCACAATATTGTGAATATATTAATGCCACTGAATTGTGCACTTAAAAATGGTTAATATGTGAAGTTTTATGTTATGTATATTTTACCACACACACACACACACACACACACACACACACACACACACACACACAGATGGAGGCAGAGTTTGGAGTGATGTGACCACAAGCCAAGAACTTTTGGCACCACCAGAAGCTGGAAGAGGCAGAAAAGCATCCTACCCTAAAACTGGAGCAATGCAGCCCTGCTGAAATCCGGATTTCAGCCCATTGAAACCAATTTTGGACTTCTTCTTTCCAGAACAATGAGAGGATACATTTCTGTTGTTTTGAGCCACCAAATTTGTGATAGTATGTCCCACAGGAAACCAAAACACTGATCAGCAGTCTGCTTCCCACAACTGAGCTTGCAACAAAGGAAAAGGAAAAAAGAGAAAACCATAGCAGCACTCTCAGTCCCTCACCTTTACCTTTTTGTTGTCTATGAGGGTCCTTTGCACTTTTATCTCATTTGGACCCCATAGGTACACAAGATAGTCCTTGTCTGTGCCATTTTATAGATGTTTAAATGGAGGATCACAGATGTCAAATGAACTATCCATGGTCTGCTGCTGGATGATGGCTGCACTAAGATTCAAACTGGGCATGTGGTTTCCCCTCAACAGGCAACTTCCCCAAGTCAGAGCCTCTGCACCTAGGGTATTTATTTCACTGTGTGATAAGAGTTTAGGAGCACATTTTGGCCAATAAGAGGTGGACACTGCACATTTGAGGCCTGCTAGAGAAGAGCTCCTAGGAAGGTAGAAGCAGGTAGGACTCCTGTGGGACCTGGACACCTGAGCAGTGTGGAAGCGGGGCAGAGAAGAGGCAACAGGAGAATTCCCACACAGTGATGGGTTATTACACTCCAAATCTAGGTTCCTCCCCTGCCATCTGGAGATATTAGCTTAGTGACTTCAGAGTCATTTGAATAATATTCTCCCAATAGTCAGATTTAGATGTGAATCTGTGGGCACTTGGTTTTTCAAACTTAGGACCCCAATCTAATCTGAGATTATGCTCTTGCTCTTATGTCTGTTTTTCCTCATCAGCTCTCTGGTCTGGCTGTTTGGCCAGCTTTTTTATTTCTCTTGGGGCTCATGTTAAGAAGGTCCTTTTTTGTGACCATTCCTGATTTTGGTTGGCACCAGTGAGGGCAGGAGAGAAGCCAACAGAATCTTTACCAATGAGTAGTGGTCCAGCAGCTCAGGCCAGCTGTGGGGGGCAGGGGATGCATCATACTATATTTCCTGGAAGCATCTATGTAGAGAAACTAATTCTTTTTTTAAAAAAAAAACTAGATTATACAGCATGATTTTTAAAAGGTGTACAATGTGATAATTTAATATATGCATACAGTGTGATAGGATAACCACAATTAAGTAACACATCCAGTACCCAGTACCTCACATAGTTACCATTGTGTGTGTGTATATGTGTGTGTGTATGTGTGTGTGTGTGTGTATGGTGAGAACACTTAAAATCTAATCTCTTAGCAACTTTCAAGTATACATAGAATAATGTTTACCATAGACATCATACACTGCATTAGATCCCTAGAACTTATTCATATTATAACTGGAAGTTTGTAACCTTTGCCCAACATCCCCCCATTTCTCCCACCCTCTCTCTAGCCCCTGGCAACCATCATTCTATTTTCTGGTTCTGTTAGTTTGACTGTTTTAGATTGTGCATATAGATGAGATCAAACAGCATTTGTCTTTATCTGTCTGCATAATGTCGTCTAGATACATCCATGGTGGTGCAAAGGGCAGGGTTTCTTTCTTTTTTATGGCTGAATAATATTCCATCACAAGACATATACGTATATGTGGTGTGTGTATGTATACCACGTTTCCTTTATCCATTCATCTGCTGAGGGATACTTTAAGCTGTTTCCAACTTGGATATTGTGAATAATGCTTTAATGAACACGGGAGTGCTGATATCTCTTTGAGATATTTACTTTGTTGCCTTTGGACGTATAACCCAGAAGTGGGATTACTGGATCACAGGGTAGTTCTATTTTTAATTTTTTGAGGCATCTCTGTTTTCTTGGATGTAAATTGTCCTTTTATAGGAGACCACTGAGGAACAGAAATTGCAAAAGGGCCTCACGTATTCTGGAATCCCCTCCCCGCCCCCTCATTGGTAGGGGGTTACTTGCTGCTGATATGTTTTTTTAATTTATTTTTTATTTTTAGTCCCAGCTTGCCCTCTCCTGGTACATCCCTCATTCACACCTTTACCTTGCTCATTCCTCTTTCATGGTCCTGTTCAAATCAGACCTTCTGAGGCCTTCCCCCCAACTTCTCTCATCTCCAGGTCAAAATCCTTGTGATACATTTGGAGCATTAGTATGTCTCTTTCAAAGCACATATCACAACGCTAATTTGATACGTATTTGTCTCATTTTGATGATGGTCTATCTCCCCACTGGGCTAGAAGCCTTGTGAGGACAAGAACCCAGTGAATCTTGTGCACAGCTGTATCCCCAGGTTTGGCACATATGACCATAGAAGTAGTTCTTGTATTGCAAGAATGAATGAATGCATAATGAATGAATGAATGCATTTTCTGGTCTCTTCCAGGCTGCCATCCTTTCCTTCTCTGGCCACCCATGTTTTGCTATCTGAGAAAGATCACTGCTCACTTTTTGGATTTGCTCATTGCCAGACTTCACTTTTGGAAACTGGCATAGGCTGGATACCTGAAGCTGGGGGTTCAGGGCTGGACTTTTGCTATGGATGAACTCATTTCCAGATCAGACTGGAAGTTCCCTGAGGGCAGGGGCTCTGCTTGGTCAGAGCCAGGTGAAAATGCTCTGCCGAATTCGGGAACAGATGGTTGTGGATGAAAGGTCAATTCCTCCAAGCTGTGGCTGATGGCTCAGCTTGAAATTTTGGAGGACATCCATATTGAAGAGCCCCTGCTTTTGGGCTCCCCAGAAGAGGAATTCCTTTTCCTTGTGGCTTGGCATTATGATGGGCCCTGGGCATAACCTTATGGGAGTTCTGGTGGGGGGAAATGGGAAAGACCTACAAGGATGCTGTCCAATTAATGATTCTTTGACTGCAGCCTCAGTAGGAAGAGCAAGTGCTGATGAGGGAGGAGGGGAGTGGACCTCAGAGACAGTGAGGTGCAAAGGAATCAGTTGTTGGCATTTGGGCAGTGGATGGTTGTCTAGTGGTGGGCAGGGAGGGCCTGAGGCAGAACAGAGCCCAGGCAGGGTTTACGTGGTCCTTCTCCCTGCCTTTACCTCATCACCCCAGCAAGGCTCGCTAGTGCCAGCCCCTGAGAACATCTCCAACCCTCCTCTGAACTAGGCCTACCCTAGTCTAGGTTGCAGGACCAGCTCTGTCACTAGCTTACTGTGTGACCTTGAGTGAGTCATGACTCTTCTCTCAGCCATCTCTGTGCTTAGCCCTGACTTTTTCAGCTTAGACATGTGTCTCCAGATGGGCAGGCTGACTCCCCAGGAAGGGTCAGCATTTGATGAGCTCCATGAAAGGAATTCTCTAGTATCTTCACTTATACCTGCCCCAGAAGGGCCCCAGATCAATTACTGTGTGAGCCACAGGGCAAGGAAAATCTCCCAGTGGCATCCCTTCTCCTAGTCTCTCTTTTTTCCCTCCTTACAGTGGCAGTAACAGTGCTGCTGGGGGCTACCGGGGTGCCAGAAATGTGGGTAGGTGGGTGGCTGTCTCTGTGGCCAAGAAATTGTCCTGAATTTCTTGCCAGCAGTATCTAACAGTGGTCTTCCCCAGAAATTTCTCCACAGAGACTGAGAATCCTGGGAACAATATTGCACCCATTTTACATATGGAGAGGCTGGGTCCGCAGAAGCCTCGGTACTGGTCCAAGGGCAGGTGGCAGATGACCAGAAGCCTCTAGGCCCCTCGTCTCAGGCAGCCTGGTTCCTCAATGGAGCTGCACCTTCTCTGCCCCTGGCAGAGCAAGCGAGGCTGCCCTGCCAGGTGCTTGCTTCAGGAGCACAGCGGGCCTTTGTGCCAGGCAGGCACCACCCCCTGGCCGGCCCCTCCCCGCTCACGGAACAGCCCTTACCTGCTGGCCTGCCACCCTTCTGCCAACAGCTTTATCTGCTCCTCCTTCGGCGCGCTTTGCGTCCAAAGCTGCTCCCCGACGGTACAGCGCAGGAGTCCTACTGCCGCGACCTCGCAGGTGCCCTCCCCCGGGGCTGATTATTAACCCAGAGGCGGTATAAACAGCGAGCTCTCTGGGCGGGAGGGACGCATCGCCACAGCCGCCATGGACAGTACCACCTGGAGCCCCACGACCAACACTGCCGCAACCCTCGCACCCCACGAGCGCATCCGCAATGCGGCTGACATCTCTGTCATCGTCGTCTACTTTGTGGTGGTGATGGCTGTTGGACTGTGGGTATGTGAGGGCTCTGAGACGTGGGCTGAGGGGACAGGGCTGCCAGCAGGGAAGAGGGGGGCGGGTCTGCACAGGGGAGCTACAGCGGCTCTTTGCTGTGAGGAGGGAAGAGTGAGCTTAAGAGTCTGTGGAGCGGAATGGAAATAACTTGGAAGCCCTTGAGAGGAGTTGGCGGGGGGTGCACAGTGTGAAGTGAGGGGGGCAAGCAAGGATCAGCAGAGGCAGGGGGCTTCTGAGGGGAGCTGGCAAGGAAGGTCCAAGGAGGATACTCCTGGTCTGTGAGCAGAGAAGGAGGCAGGGATTGGAGAGGCTGGGGGCTAGTGTGAGGGGCAGCAGAGGGACAGCTTGGGGATTTAGGGACGATCTCTGGGCTTGGAAGATAAGCCCCAAGGAGGCCAGGACTGTCCTGTTTCTTCTTAGTTATACAGTTTTGGATGGAAAAGAAACAGTTTAGAACAGGAAGGACACAAGCCTCAAATGGAGGGGTGCTGCTGGTATCCTCCGGGGAAAGGCTGACCTGCAGGCCCAGGGACTGGAATCAGTGAGAGTTGGCAGAGCTGGGTGGAGGAAGAGGAGGAGGAAGCTTGGAGGTTGGCCTGGTGCTGGGGAGAGAGAAATTCACATGGCTCCCCTTGGGGACTGGGGACACACCGAACCAGAGAAACTTGTTCTTAGCAGTCTTGGAACTTGGAACTTGGAAATTTCACTATGACAGACTCTGGCACACAGAGCAACTAGAAGATGAGATGTTTTAAATGTGCACATATTCCAGACATTCTCAAAGGCTTTGGTTGTGGAAAGTGTTGGGCTAGGAATGTCAGCAGGTGGTTGAACTCTTTCTTGATTTGGCCAGGGGCAGGGGAAAGGGATATTAACTCTTCCATGGCCAAAAAGGTGTTCTTTTTGTTTTTTGGGGGGATGGATAAGAGGAAGCATTTTTTTGGTTTGTTTTTTAAGTAATTATAGAAACCACGTATGGCTGAAAGCCTTTCCAAGTGTCACAAGGGATTAGTGTGACTGAGTCTTTCCAATATTCTTACTTTCCCAGAAGTGTCCAACCAGGGGCCAGAGTTCTCAGGTTTACTACTGGCTTTGATGTGGTTCTAGCTATGCAACCTTGGGCAACCTGCCTCAGCCTCAGTTTACTCAAGTCTGCATAGGTACAATCTTCCCCCTTCTTATGACTCCCCATGATTGTTGTGAGGATCTGCAGACATGAATCTGAATTTTTTTTTTTGTTTCTTGATCCGTTCTTTTTTTTAACTTTTAAAAAATTTACACCCAAGTTAGTGAGCAATAGTGAGTGCAACAATGATTTCAAGAGTAGATTCCTTAATGCCCCTTACCCATTTAGCCCATCCCCCCTCCCACAACCCCTCCAGTAACCCTCTGTTTGTTCTCCACATTTAAGAGTCTCTTATGTTTTTGTTCCCTCCCTATTTTTAGATTATTTATACTTCCCTTATGTTCATTTGTTTTGTATCTTAAAGTCCTTATATGAGTGAAGTCCTATGATATTTGTCTTTCTCTAACTGACTAATTTCACTTAGCATGATACTCTGTGGTTCCAACCACATAGTTGCAAATGGATAAGATTTCATTATTTTGATTGCCAAGTTATACTCCATTGTATGTAATGTATGCATATGCATACATCCTCTTTATCCATTCATCCGTTGATGGACATGTGGGCTCTTTCCATACTTTGGCTATTGTTGATAGTGCTGCTATAAACATTGGGGTTCATGTGTCCGTTTGAAACAGCACACTTGTATCCCTTGGATAAATACCTAGTAGTGCAATTGCTAGGTCATAGGGTAGTTCTATTTTTAATTTTCTGAGGAATCTCCATACTGTTTTCCAGAGTGACAGAAGCTGTGCAGAAGCTTTTTATTTTGATGAGGTCCCAATAGTTCATTTATGCTTTTGTTTCCCTTGCCTCTGGTGACGTGTTAAGAAGTTACTGTGGCCAAGGTCAAAGAGGTTCTTGCCTGCTTTCTCTCTAGGATTTTGATGGCTTCCTGTCTTACACATAGGTCTTTCATCCATTTTGAGTTTATTTTTGTGTATGGTGTAAGAAAGTGATGCAGGTTCATTTTTCTGCATGTTGCTGTCCAGTTTTTCCAGCACCACTTGCTGAAGAGACTGTCTTTATTCCATTGAATATTCTTTCCTGCTTTGTCAAAGATGAGTTGGCCATCTGTTTGTGGGTCCATTAATGGGTTCTCAGTTCTTTTCCATTGATCTGAGTGTCTGTTTTTGTACCAGTACCCTACTGTCTTGATTATTACATCTTTGTAATATAGCTTGAAGTCTGGGATTGTGATGCCTCCTGCTTTGGTTTATTTTTCATGATTCCTTTGGCTATTCTGGGTCTTTTCTGATTTCATACATCTTTTAGGATTGTTTATTCTAGCTCTGTGAAGAATGCTGGTGTTATTTTGATAAGAATTGCATTGAATATGTAGATTGCTTTGGGTAGTATTGATATTTTAACAATATGTGTTCTTCCTATACAGGAGTATGGAATATTTTTTACATTTTTTGTGCCTTCTTCAATTTCCTTCATCAGCTTTCTATAGTTTTCAGTGTATAGAACTCTTTGGTTATGTTTATTCCTAGGTATTTTATGTTTTTGGTGCACTTGTAAATAGGATCAATTCCTCAATTTCTCTCTCTGTTGCTTCATTGTTGATGTATAGAAATGCAATCAATTTCTGTGCATTGATTTTATATCCTGCCACTTTGCTGAATTCCTGGATCAGTTTTAGCAGCTTTTTGGTGAAATCTCTTGGGTTTTGCATATAGAGTATTATGTCATCTGCAAAGAGTGAAGGTTTGACCTCCTCCTGGCCAATTTGAATATCTTTTATTTCTTTGTGTTGTCTAATTGCTGAGGCTTAGACTTCCAATACTATGTTGAATAACAGTGGAGAGAGTGGACATCCCTGTCTTGTTCCTGGCCTTGGAAGGAAAGCTCTCAGTTTTCCCCACTGAGGATGATATTAGCATTGGATCTTTCCTATATGACTTTTATGATCTTGAGATATGATCCTTCTATCCCTACTTTCTTAGGGGTTTTTATAAAGAAAGGATGCTGTATTTTGTCAAATGCTTTCTCCGCATCTATTGAGAAGATCATGTGAAGCTTGTTCTTTCTTTTATTGATGTGATGAATCACACTGATTGTTTTGCAGATATTGAACCAGCCCTGCATCCCAGGTATAAATCCACTTGGTCGTGGGGAATAATTTTTTGATGTATTGTTGGATCTGGTTGGCTAATATCTTGTTGATAATTTTTGCATCCATGTTCATCAGAGAAATTGGTCTATAGTTCTCTTTTATAGTGGGATCTTTGTCTGGTTTTGGAATCAAGGTGATGCTGGCCTCATATAAAGATTTTGGAAGTTTTCCTTCCATTTCTATTTTTGGAACAGCTTCAAGAGAATAGGTGTTAACTCTTCCTTAAATGTTCGGTAGAATTCCTTTGGAAAGCCGTCTGGCCCTGGACTCTTGTGTTTTGGGAGAGTTTTGATTATTAATTCTATTTATTTACTGGTTATGGGTCTGTTCAAATTTTCTATTTCTTCCTGTTTCAGTTTTGTTATTTTATGTTTCTATGAATTTGTCCATTTCTTCCAGATTGCCTATTTTATTGGCATATAATTGCTCATACTATTCTCTTATTATTGTTTTTATTTCTGCTGTGTTGATTGTAATCTCTCTTCTTTAATTCTTGATTTTATTTATTTGGGTCTTTTCCTTTTTATTTTGATCAAACTGGCTAGTGGTTTATCAATTTTGTTAATTCTTTCAAAGAACCATCTTCTGGTTTCATTGATCTGTCCTACTGCTTTTTTTTTTTTTTTTTTTTTTTTGGTTTGTTTGTTTGTTTTCAATAGCATTGGTTTCTGATCTAATCTTTATTATTTCCTGTCTTCTGCTGATTTGGGGTTTTATTTGCTGTTCTTTTTCCCACTCTTTGAGGTGTAAGGTTAGGTTGTGTATCTGAGAACTTTCTTCCTTCTTTAATAGGGCCTGCATTGCTATATACTTTCCTTTTATGACTACCTTTGCTGCATCCCAGAGGTTTTGGGTTGTGGTATTATCATTTTGATTGGCTTCCATGTACTTTTTAATTTCCTCCTTAACTTCTTGGTTAGCCCATTCATTCTTTAGTAGGGTGTTCTTTAGTCTCCAAGTATTTGTTGTTTTTGCAAATTTTTTATTGTGGTTGATTTCGAGTTTCATAGCATTGTGGTCTGAAAATACGCACGGTATGATCTCGATATTTTTGTACTTGTTGAGGGCTAGAATCTGAAAATTCTTTATGGAGTCTAGGAATCTTTTTAAATACTATTGTCATTTGCCCTCCAAGGTATTAGCTGTGTCCTGAATTGTTCTTGTCCTTTTAAGTAAAACGGGCAAAAGCAATTAACTGGATAGGGCATCTTTACAAAAATATAAGGAGGGCAGGAATACTAATCCCTATTTTAGAGAAAAGGAAACTGAAACCCTATGTGGTTGTGGTTTACCTGAGGTTGTAGTTCATGAAATTTTCCTGGAACTCAGGTCTTTTGACTCTTGGTTTTCCACATTACCAGGGGCTTTGCCATCTTGCCTGCCTTTCTCCCTGCACCTCTCCCCAGCTAAGTGCTAGGCACTTAGATATGAATTCATCATTTGCTAGCTATGCCATACTTCCTGTTTCCCAGACAATCACCGGTAATCTCTGTTCCTCTAACCAATCTTATTTTAGCTCCTGCCAGTCTTACTGATTATGGTGTTTACGCTTTTCAAATATCTAAATCAGTATCACTTGTCCTGTTAAATGCTACTTAATGAGCCTGCTAATATTTGTCTACATTTAAATTTCCCCATTAGTCAGTGCTCTGGACCCTGATCATTTAATTTGCTGGATTTCTTCCAGTTTACATGCCTCTTTTTCTACTGTAGCATCAAGAGTG
>NC_043713.1:69551745-69553359 GCF_006229205.1 Suricata suricatta
GTCCATCTCTGGAGTCTGAGCACTTAGCAATATATTATCTGTAGTAGGCATTTTTGCTGAATAAACTGTGAGTTTCTAAGTGTCTGAAATGTTACCATCTGAGGTTAATTCCTTTGGACCAGTGATGCTCTTAAGCCTCAGGGGTCACGACACAAACAACTTTAACAGGACTAAGTCATTATCAGTCATTAGTATTTTCAGGGAGATTAGCAAGCCATCAGCTAAAGGAAGTCCATTGACTTCAAGAGAGGGAAGGGAGAAGGAGAACACAAGCAGACACACTGTCCCAGTTTTGAGCTGGAGGACTGGGCCTGGGCTTGAGCTGACTGGCAATAAGCTGAAGATTCAGAGGCAATATTCCAAGGGTACTGTGAGAAGGAGTGGCTGGTGGTCATTTATTAAAAATGCACTCATAAACCTTCAGTGGCTCCCTACTGCCTGTGGAA
The DNA here is from genome assembly GCF_006229205.1 of Suricata suricatta. Taxonomy (NCBI): domain Eukaryota; kingdom Metazoa; phylum Chordata; class Mammalia; order Carnivora; family Herpestidae; genus Suricata; species Suricata suricatta. The sequence goes on from NC_043713.1 coordinate 69,552,192, forward strand.
TAAAGCCTATAGTTTTAAGTCTGGTATTTGATGATCTGCAGTCTGTTCCCACTTCTCACCATTCTCCTCATTCATATGCCTCAGCCAGGTTCACCAGGTAATGTTATTCACAGTTCCCTTCTTTTCCACACTGCAGTTCTATCTCTGGGTTATTGTTCATGTGATTCCCAGTCTGAAATGTCCTTTCCTTCTTTGACTAATAAATCCCACTCTATCTTCAAGACTTGCTGAAGTGCTGTTCCCTCTGTGAAGCCTTTCCTGACACCCCACTCAGAAGGAATCCTCTCCTTCTGTATTCATAATAATAACCATCCTGCAGGACTCAATATGTTAAAAAATAGTGTTTCCAGGAAGCTCCTATCTCCATCTCAGAAAGTTCTGAATTGAGTTTGAATGGTCCATCTTTAATGTAGTTAGTATGAACACCATGCATTCCTCTAGCATTTTTCCTTTTTTTATCTTGATGATAATGTTATTGAGATATAATTCACATACTGTGTAGTGCTTATGTGTGTATATATGTATGTATGCATGTATTTTAATTTACATACAAGTTAGAATATAGTGTAATAATGATTTCAGGAATATAATCCAGTGACTTATCCCCTACACATAACACCCTGTGCTCATTCCAACAAGTGTCCTCCTTCATGCCCCTTGTATAGTGCCTTCATTTATTTATTAAATTTTTTTTGAGTTTATTTATTTATTTTGAGAGAGAGAGAAAGAGAGTGAACACAAATAGGGGAGGGGGCAGAAGAAGGAGAGACAGAATCCCAAGCAGGTGCTGCACCGTTAGCACAGAGCCCAATGTGTGCTCACCAACCACAAGATCATGACCTGAGCTGAGATTAAGAGCCACCCAGGCTCCCCACTGTATAGTGTTTTTATTTTTTTTCAGTTTTTACTTTTTTAATAGTTTATTGTCAAATTTGTTTCCATATAACACCCAGTGCTTCTCCCCACAAGTGCCCCCCACCATGACCATCACCCCCTTCCCTCACTCCCCGTCCGCCTTCAGTCCACGGTTTTTCAGTATTCAATAGTCTCTCATGATTTGTGTCCCTCACTCTCCCCAGCTCTCTCTCCCCCTTCCTCTCCCTATGGTCCTCTGTTAGGTTTCTCCTGTTAGACCTATGAGTGCAAACATATGGTATCTATCCTTCTC
>NC_043713.1:69553459-69561460 GCF_006229205.1 Suricata suricatta
AGGTCCATTCACTTTGCCACAAATGGCCATATTTCATTCTTCCTTATTGGCATATAGTACTCCATTGTATATATATACCACATCTTCTTGATCTATTCATCAGGTGATGGACATTTAGGCTTTTTTCATGATTTGGCTATTGTAGAAAGTGCCGCTATGAACATTGAGGTACATGTGCTCCTATGTATCCGCACTTCTGTATCCCTTGGGTAAATCCCTAGCAGTGCTATTGCTGGGTCATAGGGGAGTTCTATCGATAGTTTTTTGAGGAGCCTCCACACTGTTTTCCAGAGCGGCTGTACCAGTTTACATTCCCACCAACAGTGTAGGAGGGTGTCCGTTTCTCCACATCCTCGCCAGCATCTATATTCTCTTGAATTGTTCATTTTAGCAACTCTGACCAGTGTAAGGTGGTATCTCAGTGTGGTTTTGATTTGTATTTCCCTTATGCTGAGTGATGCTGAGCATTGTTTCATGTGCCTGTTGGCCATCTGGATGTTCTCTTTGGAGAAGTGTCTATTCAGGTCTTCTGCCCATTTCTTCACTGGATTATTTATTTTTCATGTATGGAGTGTATGAGCTCCTTGTATATATAGTGCTTTTAAAAAGAATATTTATTTAAAAAATTTTTAGGGTTTATTTACCTATTTTGAGAGAGAAAGAGTGGGCACATGAGTAAGGGAGGGGCACAGAGAGAATCCCAAGCAGGTTCTGCCTTGTCAGCAGAGCCTGGTGCAAGGCTTGAACTCAAGAACTGTGAGATCATGACCTGAGCTGAAACCAAGAGTCAGATGCTTAACCTACTGAGCCATCCAGGTGCCCCCAAAAGAATGATATTTCATTAGGCACCTTGAGTATGCTTATAAAAATGGCATAAAAAGTTCAATTTCTCCTTATTTAACAGACAAACATCCAGGGGAAGTGACTTGCTTGAAGCCACATTGTGAACAGCAGGGCAAAGTTTTTAACCTTCTGAGTGTCAGTCTTCTTGTCGGTCAAATGTAGGTCCCTGCCTCCTTCATCTTAAGAATAGTGGAGCCCTAGGGGAGTAAGGAATGTGGAAGTGTTTCAGAAAGTAAAGAGAGTAAAAGGAAGTGCAAGTAAATGGGAGTGGGAGAGGTATGTCCTTTTGGCAGGCAAAGTTGCTCTGTTCTAGTTTTATATTAAATTTTTGACCTTTCTCCTCAGGCTATGTTTTCCACTAATCGTGGGACTGTTGGAGGCTTCTTCCTGGCAGGACGAAGTATGGTGTGGTGGCCGGTAAGTTTTTTCTAAAAACTATTTACTTAACTACAGTATTCCCCATAGAGGACCCTATTCTTCTTGGGTTTGGATGTCAGTAATCCTTCCTTCCTGCCTTAAATTCCTGATAATGGGTGTTCTGCTCACCAGGTCTCCTGTGTAACCTTAATCTCTTGTGGTAAGGAAATAGCCTTTAAATAAATGTGCTTGGAATCCTTTACCGTATACATAGAGGAAGAGACTATACAAGGCAGATAGTGTGGAGAAGCAGAAGGAACACACAGACTGAGGTGCTCTGGGGCAACCCTGAACTTCCACCTTTGTATCTATAAGATGGGGATGATAGTAGTTACCTTCCAGGAATATTATGAGAAAAATGGATACCTTTTTAGGGGTGGAAGTTCAATAAATAGTAGCTCTTTTACTACCTTTTTGTTATGTTAAATTCCATGGAAGAGAGACTTTTTTTTCTTGCCTTGGGAGCTGAATGCAAAGCCTGATACAGAAGGGAACCTCAATAAGTACTCATAGAACAGATGGAGGAAGAGCCCCCTACTGTTCCTATAGTTTTCTTCAACTCTTAGAGGATTTTGTATTTTGTATATTTGTTGTATGTTTGAGAGGTATTTTTCCTGATACTCATACATGGGTGGAACTATCCCAGTCAAAGGACATGTGCATGGGTGGAAGAGAAACTAGGAGGCCCCTTCCATCCTATCAGCACAAGTCTCTGGCTGACTTATCAGTTCAGTCCAATGACCATCTCAGTCCAGAGTTCTCACCAAAAATGACTGGTTGACCAAATTAGCCAAGTTGTGCAATTATTTTGGACTAAAGATATAAGCAAGACTAGTGCTGGTGAAAGAGGTGGCTAATGAAGCATAGAAACAATAAGAAGAAAATGAGTTGGAGGAAGAGGAACAAGAAAGTAAAAATTGTCCCTGTCATATGCAGAGCATGAGAGAAGTTGCAAGAAAATCACATCACACACTGCAGTTAGCCTTCGATCAACTGTTTTGGGATGGATTTTAGTAACTGGCATCTTCACAGTTGCTTGGGTTATCCCTGAAGTCATTTCTCCCTTACCCCTAAGGTGGCTAAAAATAATGGGCAGATGCTGATTTCTGTGGTGGCTCCATTATGGTGTTCCCTTCGGATATATTTTACCTTCTCAAGATTTGTACTTTGGTGCTTTCCTAAAAGTTGGTGTTGAATAGGCAGCTCTGATCACAAAGTTCAAGATGAGGCTGGGTTAGTCCCTCTAGAACTGCACTGCCTAGTATGGTAGCCACTAGTCACATGGGCTATTTAAATTGAAATTAGCTAAAGTTTATAAATTAATTTCTTTCCTTAGTCACACTAGCCATACCAAGTGCTTAATAGCTACATGCGGGTAGTGTCTGCCATATTACATTGTATAGATCTAGAATGTTTCCCTCATTGTAGAAAGTTCTAATGGACGCTCATCATAGAAAGTTCTATTGGACATGTGCTGTACAGATTTAAGAGCCAAGGCTGGATGAAAGCTTAGTGGACTTGAGATGTGCTGGATTAGAGAGCTGAATAGGAAGTTGGCTCTATTTTGTTTGGAAGTAGCACACCTTCCACCTTATCTAATGCTTCACTGCTCCCTATAGTATGCTTACCAAATACTTATCTGCCCACGGTTTGCATCCAGCCCTCCTCCCCCTAGTATGACAGGAAAGTCTCATATCTCTTCATGTAAAATTTCTAGGGCTGTTTATTGGGGATAAGACCTGAACTTCTAATCTCTGGGTCATGGAGAAGCCAATGAGAGTGGTGAGGAGTGGTTTGGGACAGAACCATTCTTAGGAGATAATGCATTTTGAGCTAGGCCTGGAAACACATCACATCTTAACTAGCAAGGATGTCTTTCTTCCTGATAGCACCTGGGAGTGTATCTGGGCTTAGATTTGGTTGGTAAGAGGATTTAGCTGCGCCCAAAACATGTAGGGTTCAATAGTTCATGTGGCGTTTCCTGTGGGTGTTGTTTACCTTACTCATGTTCAGTGTTGGATTATTCTAACCAATGGAGAAAGATGGCATCATTCTTCTTTTGTGCAAAAGTCACTATTTCCTTGATGGGGCTGAAATTCAACTTCTTCTCCCAACAATGGTTTCCACATAAGGCTTTGTGAGATTATTATATTAACGGTTTGTAAACTTGCTTCATCAGAATCACCTGAGTGTTCTTTCCAAACATACAGATTTGTAGGTTTCACTCACGACTTCGTAAAAAAAAAAACATAAAACCTTGGAAGAGAGTCCCAGAAACTTGAATTTTTTTTAGAGAGCTAGAGAGGAGGGGAGCGGGGCAGAGGGAGAGAGAATCTCAAACAGGCTCCACACTCAGCACAGAGCCTGACATGGGGCTTGATCCCATGACCCTGGATTCTGACCTGAGCGAAAGTCGAGAGTCAAATGCTTAACTGACTGAGCCAGTCAGGTGCCCCAGGAATTTGCATTTTAAAAAAGCTTCCCAGATGCTTTTGATTATCAGGCAGGTTTGATAATTACTGATTTGGGTAGATGCTTATCTATCTGGTCAGATATACTGAAACTATCACCAACTGTTAGGGATGCTGGAGAGGGAGATTCTTGAATGGAGGAGCAATGATTTCTAAGTCCCTTTCAACTTGGAGAATGATTTAATGCTAGAAAATTCTATAGTAGAATAAGCATGGGCTTTGAAGTCAGCATATCTGATCTGCCACATTTACTAATTATGTGACTTTGGTCAAGTCACTGAACTTCCCTGAGCTTCAATTTCTACCTCTATAAAGTAGGAAAACAGTATCTACTTTTTAGTGTTCTTGTCAGGATTCAATGAGATAATTCATGTACTGCACTCAGCATTTGGCAAGTACTCAGTAAATGAGAATATTAAGAAGTAGAAGGAAGGCAGGAGTACCAAGGCAACCTGCCCGTTGACACTTATCTGGGGCATAGCACTTAGTAGTGCCTAGTAAATGGAAACTAGCATTTATGTGAAGCTACCACTTCCACTTCACTTAAATTTAACTTTCAGATTAATTATGTGAATAAATGAACGTGGTTTTTATGTATATTTATTTATAGTGCTATAAATCATCAGTGATGTACAGTACCACAATGGCCACCTTTTAACAATTCTGAGATTGGCTTTGGGTTAAAATCAATCAGTAGTGTGCCACAGTTTAAGTGCCAATGCTTCTTCTTTCTTGGTGCCACATGGTATGTCTTATAGTAGTTGGTGTCTTAGAGTCAATAAAGTATGGTTATGTTCTAAAATAGTGAGTTTTAAAAATGTGTTCACTGTAGGGATGCCTGCTTGGGTGGCTCAGTCGGTTAAGCATCCAACATCAGTTCAGATCATGATCTCACTGCTCATGGGTTTGTGCACCATGTCAGGCTCTGTGCAGACAGCTCAGAGCCTGGGGCCTGCTTTAGATTCTATCCCCGTCTCTCTGCCCCCTCCCTGCTTGTGCGAGCTCTCTCTCTCTCGAATATAAAGCAAAACATTAAAAAAATATTTTTATTGTAGAAATACCTTAGTGGCTGCCCTCTCACTCCTTCCCAACAACCAGACTTTTATTTATTTTATATAAGGGGAATCTGCTAAGATTTTGTTTGGGAACAAAGTTCTGCTGATTTGTAAATTTTAAAAACTAAATATACAAGAAAAATAAGTATGATAATTTTCATTCTAAAATTTAAGATGGTTTATTTTTATTTTGAGAGAGAGGGAAAGGGAAAGGGAGTGAGAGCAATAGAGGGGGGAGAGAGGGGGGGGGAGAGAGAGAGAGAGAGAGAGAGAGAGAGAGAGAGAGAGAGAGAGTGTGTGTGTGTGTGTGTGTGTGTGTGTGTGTGTGTGTGAGCGAGCAGGAGAGGGACAGGGAGAAGGGGAGGGAGAGAATCCCAAGCAGGCTCCATGCTGTCAGCATGCAGAGCCTGATGCAGGGCTCCATCTCATGAACTGTGAGATCATGACCTGAGCTGAAATCAAGAGTTGGGCACTTAACTGACTAAGCCACCCAGGTGCCCTTAAAATGGTTTTAAAGCACTATTGCAATACACACCTGAAAGAAGGAGTTAAAGGAAAATAAAGCGTGTGAGAAAATGCATATCTCAGTATTTTCCCTCCAAAATTGATAAAGAGTTTAAACTATATTAAACTTATGCATCTAAATTTCTCTTTGTTAAAATATAAAGTCAATTTAGGGGCACCTGGGTGGCTTAGCTGGTGGAGCGTCCAACTTCAGCTCAGGTCATGATTTCATGGTTAGTGGGTTTGAGCCTTGCATCGGGCTCTGTGCTGACTGCTAGTTCAGAGCCTGGAGCCTGCTTCAACTCTGTGTCTCTTTCTCTGCCCCTCCCCTCTTCACGCTCTGTCTCTCAAAAATAAGTAAAATGTAAAAAAAAATTAGTGACCTTGAGGGTGTCATTCTGAGTGAAATAAGTCAGGCAGAGAAGGACAGATACCATATGTTTGCATTCATAGGTCTAACGGGAGAAATCTAACAGAAGACCATAGGGAGGGGAAGGGGGAAAGAAAGCTGGGGAGAGAGAGGGACACAAACCAGGAGAGACTATTGAATACTGAAAACTAACTGAGGGCTGAGGGGGAGGGAGAGGGAAAGGGAGGAAGGGGGTGATGGTCATGGAGGAGGGTACTTGTGGGGAGAAGCACTAGGTATTATATGGAAACCAATTTGAACAATAAACTACTATAAAAATTAGTAAAATAAAATAAAATATAAAGTCAATTTAATCCTGTCTATCAGGCCTGGAAGTTTATAATTGGAATATCAATTCTCAAATGTGCAGGCCCAGGTAGAACATCACAGGGCTACAGACTTTCTGGAGCTCACATCTCTGTCAGAAACCTCTTAAAGGGACAGTTTTCCCCCTCCATCTGCCTTTAGCCCTGTCACTTTGTGCTGTTGAAGGAGTAAGCAACAAGAGAAGCTCTGAGAAGAGTCCTAGAGTATTTTAGGAAGGAAGGACCTTGGATTAATACACCAGAGGCTGGGGGTACTTGGGTAGTCACCCACAAAAAAAGTAGGAGGAAATTAGATCTTGAAAAGTCGAGAAGAAGATTGAACAGAGAGGCCAGTTGGAGGCATTCTTGGGTCTTAGGAGACTTTGAAAGTAGTTATGACCTGTAACAGGTGAAAATCTAGGAACTCTGGGAAAAGACTCCATTCCTAAAAAGTTAATGAGGCTGAGAGGGAGAAATCATTTGCACCGTGGCCTGGATGTAGAAGTGAGAGACCATTGAAAAGGAAGAGCAAGGACTCCAGGCAGGGAGGCCCCCAGAAGCCTGAGTCATGGGTGAGCAAGCCAAGCCAACTGAGTAACATGAAACCATGAATGTTATCTTTTGTAACTGTGGGTTGGTTGGTGGTCCAGGATTCCCTTCTGTAGTTGGCAGCTTTAACAAAGAGCTGTGTGCTGTGTTGTAATGGGAATCAGCTCCAAGGGAGTGGGTGGGATACAATGGGGTTGAGTCAACTCTTCAACAACCCGCTTATGCAGAAGTCAACATTAACTTCTCTAGGTCACAGTCTCTCTTAATGAGGGACAGGTTGAGTGTCTCAAAGGGTCTTCTAGGACCAAAATTCAGGAGGTTAGGAAGGTGCTGGGTGCAACTCAAAGCTTTCTCCAGTAGTGTTCCACATTTCTGTTTCTGTGTACAGAGAACATTTTTTTTCCTTTAGAGTTTTTTTTAAGGCTCATGGTAGTAAAACTGGAAAAGAAATCCTGGTCCCAGTCAGAGTGCCTGATTTCAACCCTCACTGGATCCCTTGGAAAAGCTGGTGTGGCTATTCTTCCTTACTATTTCAAACATTTTTTTTTTTTGTTTTGTTTTGCTTTGTCTTTTTTTTTTTTTTCCTTAGGTTGAGTCAAGATTTTGCAAAACTTGGCTATTCCCATAGATATGTATCTCTTTTGTGGTGAGAGTTTTTTGCTTAACTTTTTTTGCCAGTTGCTGCCTTGCTCTTGAATGGCCTGTTTTCTCTCTTCTTCTCCTTTTTCTCTTCCTCCATCACCACCTCCTCCTTCCCCTCTTTCTTCTCTATTTCCCTCACCTTCTCTCCCTTGTCCTTCTTCCCCATTCTCTCTCTCTCTCTCTCTCTTTTTTTTTTTTTTTTGGTCAGGGCTATTTCCCTGCCACTCTTCATGGCCTAGTCTCCTCTGAAGGGTTTGGTGATTAATGTACAGCTACTCACCACCCCATGTGTTCTTAGGCATCAGTTGATGGGTGTGTAGCCAATTTCCTGTCATCTAGTTGGTACATAAGTTCCTGCTTTCTTCTTTCACTCTAGATGCCTTCCCAGTATTTTCTAACACATTAGTGCTTCCCCAGACAGAGAAAGGAAAAAGTAAATTATAATCAACATTTCTAGTTGGTTGAAGTCAGAAGAGTGCTGAAACTATCAGCTAAGATGAAGTCTTTGGATTATTCATGTTAGAAATATATCTGGCCTTTCCCTTTCTACCATTTACATGCCACATTTTGAGTCACCTAGACCTATATGTTTCACTTTGGGTAAATTTTATATTAGGGAGGTGATTTAGATTTGGGTTTAAGACTACAGACTCTATAGCCACGCTGCCTTGTTTAGAACCCCAGTTCCCCCTTCCTAGCTTTGTGGCCTTGGGTGAGTTACTTAACCTCTCTGTCTTTCAGTTTCCTCAACTGAAAAATAGAGATCATAACACCTATCTTATAGAGTTGTTTTGAGGATTCAATTA
>NC_043713.1:69561560-69564480 GCF_006229205.1 Suricata suricatta
CACTTCCCTATTCAGAGACCTTCTTCAACATCCAAATGGGCCTGCCAAGTATCTTCCTGGAAGTTCCAGATTTAAAGACATAGTCCTAGGAATTCAGCAAGATTTCAGATTAAAGTCCCTTTCAGTGAGAAGGAAGTATGAAAATAAAAATTAGAGTTTGCAGGGGCGCCTGGGTGGCTCAGTTGGTTAAGCCTCCGACTTCGGCTCAGGTCAGATCTCACGTTCATGGGTTCGAGCCCCACGTCAGGCTCTCTGCTGACAGCTCAGAGCCTGGAGCCTGTCTTCAGATCCTGTGTTTCCCTCTCTCTCTGACCCTCCCCTGCTCATGCTGTCTTTCTCTCTCTCAAAACTAAATAAAAACATTTTTAAAATCTCATCTCCTTCTACCATATGATCCTACATTTAGTACTTTACCTTAAGAAAATTGTCAGAAACTCAGACAAAGTCTTATACATGAGTTTCACCAGATGTTCATTGCCATGTTATTTGTAATACAGGAAAGTTGGGAACAACATAAATGCCCAACCACAGGAAAAAGACTGAATAAATTAAGGTACATACGTGTGGTAGAATGTTATATAGCCATTAAAATCATAGCTTTGAAGAATTTGTTATAGTGGCAAGGTGATAGTGATAAAATGTCAAATAAAAAACTAATATACAAGGTTTTATATAGAGATAGACATAGACATAGAGCTATATCTCCAAATTTAAGTGGTTATCTTTGGAAGAGAAAACAATGAGTTTGTTTTTGTACTTTTCCAATCTTCCCACAATGAGTTTGTATAACCTTATAAGCAGAACACAATTCATCAAAACCTTTAACAATAAAGGAAAATCATTCCAGAGCTGTCTTTAGATTCACTTGCAGAGCCTAAGAACAAAGTATGCAGAAAAGTCATGTGTTTGTTGAGGGCAATATAGGAAAAGACACAAAATATCATTGAATGCTAACCTAAAAATTATGTTTTGTGTGACAAGAAAAAGAAAATAGGAAATATGTGGTAAAGCCTGTTTATTTGCCAACATCCAGTCATCTGATATCAGAGCTAGAATTAACTTGGAAATGATTGAGGTTGACCTTCTCATTTTCAAATGAAAACAAAATAATAGCCCAAAGGAAGAAAGTGATTCAAGCTTATACATTAATTTTATCTTTACTTCCACACCCTTAGGAAGTAAAATAGTATGTGTACACTCTGAACCATTAATCCAAGAGTCAAGAATTACCTAAGCCAATGGACAACTGGCTGTGTATGTCTTCCTAGCTTCCCCATCAGAGGCAGCCAATGGATTTGCAAAGTGTATCCTGTATCAATAATCATGTTTGAAAGCATAATTAAGTAGTATGGACCTCAACTTTTTTCCCTTCCTTCTACACACACTGGAGACTTTGAACTTGGTTCTAATTTTGGCTCTTTTAGGACAAATTATAGACGTATAACTTGAGTCTCAGTTTCTTCCACTATAAACTGAGAAGAAGAATCCTCCTTAGCCTACCTCATAAGAAGGTTCTCAAGCTTAAAGGATGTGACAAATATGAGAAGTCTTTAAGAAAGTTTTGTCTGAGAAAGGCATGCTATTCTGAAGAAATAGTGATGATGCTTTTATACAGCCCATGTTTTATGTAGTGTCCTAAATTTCCTGTAAGATCCAGAGTAGTCACTTTTTCTTGGAGGGAGCAAAGTCTTCACAATTCAAATGGAAAATGTACTCACCTAATTTTAGGAAATCTCTTTCTTTATTAAGGGACTATATAATACCCAGAATGTCCAGAGCTCTGAAGATAGATTTTTGCGCACAGCTTTTCTTTCCTTTAAGGAATGGTACAAGAATACCCCAGAGCTTCCTCTCCACCCTTTCTCTGGGCTATGCTAGATGCTTCCTTTGAGATACCCTCAGACAATGGTTCTCAAACTATAGAATGCATCAGAATCTACAGTAAAAATACACAAACACCCAGGTAAGTCTGAATGATAAACAAATTCAGTTTTATAAAATTATGTTCAAATATTGCATGAAACATACAAACACTACAAAAGTATTCCTTGTTTATCTGAAATTCAGATTTAACTACCATCTTATATTTTTATTTGCTGAATCTGGCAACTCTAATCACAATCACCTAGAAAATTTGTTAAACCACAGATGTTTGAAACCCATCCCTTCAACTTTCTCATTCAATAGGTTTGGGTTGAGGCTGGAAATTTTGCCTTTCTAAAGAGAGCCCAGTTCTTGCTGGTGCTGCTGGGGTGGGTACACTTTGAGAAGCCTATCCTGAGAGAATAAGAAAGGGAGAGGGGATGACTAACTTTTACAGTGCCTCCTGTAGGCCAAGTGGGGCCAGATACTTCATTCACTTTATCTTACATCATGCTTACTATAGTCTTTGAGGTAGAGATTATTCTCATCTTCATTTTACAGGTGAGAAGACTAAAGACCAGAGCAGTGATTTGCCCACAGTCCCACAGCCAAACGTGACCAATGTACAAAGGACAGAAAGGGAGGCCACAGCACCTCTCTGACTTTCCTCCTCCTTCCCCAGACATCTCTTTCTCAACTTCTCTGAAGGGGCACAGTTGGGGCAGACTCCCCTACCCATCTCATTGTAAATTTAGGAACAGCATGTATATATCTGCATCATGTTTATATTTCATATTCTTCCCTCATCCTCTGAGGAACTGGTCTTTAACCTGAATTAGTGTTTTGACTCCATTAGTAAGATATCTTTTCATAAGGGAAATTTGGAGAGATTCAACAGTTGACTCTTGCCATTTCTTGAGGATCACAATTCCTAGACTGAGACAAAAGAGGTGGGGCTCATATATTCAGACCATTTTATTTCTGAGATTCTGGTAAATATTTAGACATGGGCCTTGCTCCAGAGTCATCATAACCTCTGTTTACTCTACATCAGCTC